>NC_058130.1:11493069-11569299 GCF_016433145.1 Gracilinanus agilis | reverse complement strand
AAGGAAGGAAGGAAGGAAGGAAGGAGAGAGCTTCTGCCATGAGGTTAATCTTAGAGAGCAACTTCACAAACAATACAGATTCCTCTGTAGAAAATATTTAGCTCCTGGAAGCCACATCATGTTTGCCTAAGAACAGGCACCTAGAGAGCAGTGAATAGAGTACTGAGCCTAGAATCAGAAAGACTTGAATTCAAATATGACCTGAGATACTTATTAGCTGTGTGACCAGGTAAGTCATAAGCTCTGTTTACGCCAGTTTCTTCAATGGCAAAATGAAATAATAATAGCACCTATATTACAAGGTTATTTTGAAGATCAAATGATATAATATTAGTAAAGTGCATATGGGAGGTGCTCTGTAAATACTTATTTCTTTCACCTTTAAGAACTGAGAAATGATCACAAGCATTTATTAAATGTCTACTGTTTACCAATCACCATAGTAGGTACCTGGGATACAAATGAAACATTCTTGACCATCCAGGAATTTGTATTCTACTGGATGGTAAAATATATATATATTAAAATATATACATAAATACATACAATACATGGATGTAATAAACATCAAATAAACACAAACTATTTGAATATAGTTACAAGAAGGCAGAATAAAGACATTTGAGAATGTGTAGAAACTAATATTTCTTTAACTATTTTCCAGATGTTTACATCTTACTACCAACTATAAACTCCATGAGGGAAGGGATCATACAGTATCTAAAACTTTGAATTACCCTCAGTAATTAGATCAGTGCTTCACACTTAGTGAATGCTTTCAAATAATCAGTCAGTGAATGACTTTGCACATTCAGTTAAGTTTAAAACTGCTCACGGGGCCTTAAAAGTGTTTCAAATACAGTTTCTAAAATTAGAAATTTTAATACTAGAAATTAATTTTTAAAAATTAATTAATAAAGTGTGTTTGTATGCAGAAATTCCACTGGCAAATGATACTCATTGCATTGGCTTGGGTTATAGAAATGGAAATGAGCTCAGTGATCCACATACCATGGAAGGAGGTATTCCTCTGAGCTCTCACATCTAGGAAGGTCTAATGCTGAAGCACCATTCTTCCTTCTCATGCCAAATTGTTCTCTTTTATTAAGCAAAAACAATTATGGCCATATGAGTACAATGGGGAGTGGGGGCTGCATGGTTGCCAGACTCTTATCTTTCATGGAATCAAGTAGAGAATAAAGAAAGGTCTCCCCTTATTTTGGTGAGATCAAAAATCACTTAGACAAATGAACCTGATTGCCCTAGATAATATGTGTCTCCATCACTAATAAGATCCCTGCTCATCTTTGAGGAAGCTCATCTTTGGTGAAGTCCAGCTATGAGAGGCATCAGCATCCTGGCCAAGGGTCATGGAAGAAGTTGGTCCTGGTTACTTAGTCAATTTATAAGAAAGGAACAGTTCTCAGTCTGATACCATTCAGATTGGTCATCATTCCTGAATGCATTAGGATGTCATGGAGTGAGGAGGACAGGAAGTCACTTCCTGCCCACAATTATAAACTGGTCAGTATTTTCTTTTTTCTTGTTTAATAATAAACATTTATTTAGCACCTACTATGTATTAAGCAGTATTCTAAGTATTGGGAATACAAGTAAGATCACGTATGATTTAGCTTCAACACAATAAAGGATGGAAAAATTGAACATTATATTACAGAAGGCAAAGTGTTTGTGTATATTTTATAATTGGAATCTGCTTCTCAGAACTCCAATTCCCAGCAACCCACTTTCGTTCTCACGTTAAGTCCTTAAGTTTGCATGTGACTCAGTCTCTCTCTTTTTTCTCACTAACTCTGCTGGGAAAACTTCTCTTTACTCAGACTTTTACATGTCTTTATTTCTTCTACTTCAAGTTATTATTAATAAATCTTATATAATACTTGGAGTTATTGGTTATTAATTTTAATCTTACATTTTATATATTCAATTTAAATTTTTTATTTAAAAAAAGTTTTCATGTTTACATCATTCATTTCCTTTCCCACCCCTTTTTCCTTCCCCCCTCCCAGAGTCAAAAAGCAATTCTACTGTGTTATACAAATGTTATTACTTGATACCTATTTCCATATTATTCATTTTTGCAATAGAGTGATCTTTTGAAACCGAACTCTCAAAACATATACCCATATAAACAAGTGATGTTACATGTTTTTCTTCTATGTTTCTCTTCCCACAATTCTTTCTCTCAAAGAGGATAGCATTCTTTCTCATAAATCCTTTGGGATGGTCCTGGATCACTGTATTGCTACTAATAGTTAAGTCCCATTAAATCAGATAGTTCCACAATGTTTCAGTTTCTATGTACAATGTTCTATTGTTTCTGCTCAATTCACTCTGCATCAGTTCACTGAAATTCTTCCTGTTCACATGGAATTCCTCCAGTTCATCAATAGTATTCCATCACCATTTTTGTTCACAATTTGTACCACAATTTGTTCAACCATTCCCCAATCGAAGGACATTCTCTCATTTTCCAATTTTTTGCCACCATAAAGAGCACAGCTATGAATATTCTTGTGCATGTCTTTTTCCTTATGATCACTTTGGGGTATAAACCCAGCAGTGGGTCAAAGGGCAGGCATTCAATAGTCACTATTTTCAAGCTTTGTAACAGTTTGGTTGACTTTTAATTAATATTCTGGTGCACTTCCTACATTTGGCCTTTATTAAGAATTGATAACAGAACAGAAACTAGGCAAGTTTTGTGGGCTACAAAACAAAAAGGATTAAAAATGAGGTGTGTCTGTCAATTTGTATACACATAGACATATGAAATATATATGTAGATTATATGAACATACATACACATATGCAATTATATCTATGCATATATATACATATATTATGTATATGCACATATATAGCATTCAAACAGATGAGAGAATTTAAAAAGGCAGACTTTATATGGAAGGGATTGACAGGAGGCTTCACAGTTCCATACTTATTTGTGTTTCCTAAGGATAGTTATTGGGGTAAATTGGCCAAAGAAAGAATATTCACTTATGTTGCTGCCACAACACACACACTGCACTGGACACTGCACACACTATGAGAGATGAAGTAAGAGAACAAGCTTAGAAGGGATTCATTTGAACTCTCGTCACCATCCAGCACAACGGTGATGGCGATGGCTTCCTTCGATTTTCCCCTCTTGTTGCATATATTTACCTTCCTGCTTCCCTGGCCACACTGGGGGGAGGAGGGGTGGGAAGGGGCATCCAATAGCGTTTGGGCTGTCCATTTTCCTTAAGGATTTCTCATGGTTGTAGATCATCAGTTTGAAGCTGAAAAGGGCCTGACCTAGTCTAGTCTAACATCTATTTTATAGACAAAGGAATGAAGGCCCAGGCAAATTAAATGTCTTCAAGTGAACAAGCATCTATTAAAGGCTGACTCTATATCGGGCATCGTGCTATATGCCCACAGAGGCAGCATAATAAAAAGCTGAGCTTTAATATTTCTTTATATTCTTGGTTCACATTTACATTACATTTGATGGCCTTTCTATAGATGATCAATCTATTAATGTTGAGAATACGATTTTATTCAGGAGTTTTGTTAGAAAAAGTAAATTAGCATCATGAAAAATCATCTCCAGCATGCCAACTACCAAAGCCTAGCTACTATCTTGGGGGTCTCAACCATCTAATGATGTTATTAAATGACAAATTCCTAAAACTACAGACTAAAGCCTGAATGTCTTATCAAGGCTCCGAGGAGCACGTCCAGGGGATTTAATCAAAAATTGTGACTCAGATGTCAAAGATTGCCCTGGAATAAAGACAGTATCCAAATCAGATGGGAAACATTTAGACCATCTTGTTTGGTCTTCTGAAATGATCCCTAATTCCTTTCTTAAACATTCTTATCTGAAAAATGGGAATAAAATGCTTGTCCTGTTACCCTTTTTGGAGAGTCACTGGATATGTATAGTATGCCACGGACTTCTCTCTCAATCACTCCTCACACTGGCAGACCAGCTTACCAACAGGTGGCTAACCACTCTCAGGGTGGCAGAGTAACAGTGCTAGGTTGTTACTAATAATACAGAACTGGTTGTGTGACTCTGACAAAGTAGTTTAAGATTAACATTTGGGATTCACTTTCTTTATCTGTTAAAATGCAAGAGTTTTATTGGATTACCTTTAAAGTTGCTTCCAGCCCTAAATCGTGGATCATGTGATTCTATCATCCTACTATAACTCATAAGCACTGATTGGTAAACTTTCCACTAAAAATCAGCAAGGAGAAATTCACTTTTTAATCAAAGGTAGTTAGTAAGATGGCATCAACAAGAATAATAAGAACAAAACATTCCACCCAAAAAGTCTAGGGCGTACTTTCCTACAAATATAATCAATGTGGGGAGAGGGAACAGAAACCTAAAACCCAAAGTTAATAAGGCATGCACACGACGCATCCATGTGGCAAAAGGCCCCTCTCAACCCTCTTTACTGGAACTCTTTTCTGGCCATTCTGGAAGTTTTGATAAAACAGTTTTCAAAATTAGTCCACTACTGGCCTCCATGGCTCAGTGTGTTTGTAGAAGCCACAGCTGGCACTTATCCTCCAAGAAGGGCCATGTTCCCTGAAGCTGCTGCTGTTTTGGGGGCTAATATTTCTGACTGGATGTGCTATCTCCTATTGGCCCATTTTATTTTGATCCCAGTTGGATAAACAGTTTGTGTAAATGTGGTATCTATGAGGAATCAAGAAAGATAAAGAATCGTTCTTTCCCCCAATGCCTCTCTCTCTCAAGAAATTGGCTCCAATCTCCAAACTAAAACATTTATACCACCAGACATGTCTATTGCTTGACTGACTTCCTGCTGGATAGATGGTTATCTTTATATGAAGGCAAAGCAAGAGGTCACTTCTTTCAACCAGTTGCAAAAAAATGAAACTCATATTGGTACCACTGATATTCTTTTTTGTTTTTTTTTTTAAACCCTTAACTTCTGTGTATTGGCTTATAGTTGGAAGAGTGGTGAGGGTGGGCAATGGGGGTCAAGTGACTTGCCCAGGGTCACCCAGCTGGGAAGTATCTGAGGCCGCATTTGAACCCACTGATATTCTTCTAGAAGTCAAGATACTATAATCATTTCAGAATTATTAAGTCCTAACTAAATTAAATTAAATTAAATTAAGCCACTCAACTAAAATTTCTGGATTGTGTGATTCACTTGAAATATTTTTGTCATTACATTAACTATGGGAAGATGGCATACCATCCTCTCAGCTATAAATCAAATAATTGGATTTCTTTACAATTGCTCACCTATAGAATGGGGTGGTTGGTCTGGATCAGGAGTTGCCAATCTGTGTGTGTATGTGTGTGTGTGTGTGTGTGTGTGTGTGTCTGTGTGTGTGTGTGTGTGTGTGTATTGTATTCTTTTGGCATTCTGGTGAAATATTTGCAACAATTCTCAGAAGAATGTTTTAAATACAACAATTGACAAGAAAACTAAAGATATTGAAAATCAATTCCCCAAATATTATATATATATTTAAAATAATTTCTAGGCCCTGATTAGACATTCTATTCTAAAATATATTTATGGTCTCTTCTGCCTCTAAAAATATGTTTCTCTGGTTCTCTGCCTTTTTTGCTTTAACTTCTAGATCTCTGAAAAAAAAGAGAGAAGAGAAAGACAAAATATGAGAATCAATTGCATATTTGAGCAAGAGAATATAAAGGTCTCTTGTTCTTTTTGTTTTTTAACTTCCTACCTCTTGTTTACTTTTCTTTTAAACTTATTTTACATATCATTGACTCATATCTTAACATTATTTATTCTTGTCTCTGGTTACTCAGTGAATATTTTAATAGAGTCTCTGTCCCATTTAAGTATAAGGCTGGAACCTGGACCTTGGCTAAAGTCAGAAACAATCAGGAAAGTGAATCCACTGTAGTTAGAGCCCAGAACTTCATGGTGGGAGGTTATGAATTAACATCCCAGACCAAAGGAATTGTCGTTCACTCGTTAATTTGATTTTGTTTGGATTGCTGAGCCATGATTCACCCTTAATTGCATTGTTACGAATGACTAAATAGTCTAAGTATTAACTAACCCCCAAGTGGTTGCCCAGCCTGTATTTAACTAGGACATCTTCCTTTGGAGTAATTTAAATTAACATGAAGTTGGGACGCCATTGGGTTCTTGCCGATCTGCTTGCTGACTGATGGTATTGGTGCCTGGGGGTTGTGTAGTTACAGTAACTAGAGAATTATCTACTTAGACTGCTCTTCACTTAGTAGGATGTACCTTCCTCAACATCTGCTTTTGCATTTTCCCATAGGTGGGCTGCCAGAAGAGGGATGGGCTTTTATTCAGATGGTAGGTTGCTTTGAGGTCTCAGTCTTACATAGTTGACATTATCTCTGAGTATAGATAACAGACACTATGTCCATACCATATATTGCTTTTTCCCCTAATGTATGGAAGGAGGGAAAATCTCCTAGATGGAAGAATTGGGAGTATTGTATTAAAATTGCAAAAAAAAAAAAAAACAAAAAACAATCAGGCTATGGGCCACCAAAAAAATCCTAACCATTTCAGTGGCTCAAGGATGGAAAGAGATGCTTTGGTGGGTTGTGGGTTTTCTGTCTGTGGATGTTTTGGACAGAGACTGGAGGACTACCCTTTTGAAGGAGGTTGAGGAGGCAACATTTAGCCATTGATAGGTTAGATTAGATGCCTTCAAGATTAGAACTTCCATGATTTTAGGGTCCTATCATTTTGGATCACTTTCTTTGCTGGGAGAATATGAAGTGAAGTGATTTAGAGGAACAAGAGAAGAAAAGGAATAAGCATTTGCATAGTGCCTACTATATGCTAGACACTGTGCTAAGCATTTTACAATATTGGATCCTCATAATGGTGCTATTATCATTATCCTCATTTTGTAGTTGAAGAAACTGAGGCAAACAGAATTGAAATGGTTTTGCTCAGGATCACACAGCTAGTAGATTTCTGAGGCTGGATTTGCACTCTGGTTTTCCTAACTGTAAGCCCAGCATGTTATCCACTGTGCTACCTAACTGGAGAAAGGTGAGGAATACCTTTCACAATGCTGGAAAAGAATGGATCCTTATTCACAAGCCTTTCTTTAGAAAACTCACTATAATGTTTACTGATAGAAGGTTATAGGAATCACTGTGAATAACCATAATGGATCGATTCACAAAATTATCTGAAGAGTTCTCATATTGGGTTGGCTCTAAAAAAGAGGGGCTATAAAAGGGAGAAATGTGCAGTCCTACACTTGGGTTGAAAAATACCAGTTCTATAAACACAAGGTGAGGAAGTCATGAATCAATAACACCATCTTTAAAAAGAAATGAGTTTATGATGTTAGTGGATTGTACGTTTAACATGGGATAATGGTGTGTGCGTTGGTGGCTCTAAATGGAAAGGCAAACTTAAGCTATATTAGAAAAGTTGGAGAAATGTCTGATACTAAGGAAGTGCTCATCTCTCTGTAGTTTGATCTTATTACACTTGGAAAGCTGGATGGCATAGTGGATAGAGTAAGAGGAGGACATGAGTTCAAATCCATCATCAGATAATGTGTGTGACTGGGCAAATCACTTAAATTTCCCAAACCTCAGCTTCCTTATCTATAAAAGGTAAATGTTAATATTATTGTTATTGTTCAGTTGTGATGTTCACATGAAATAATAGATGAGAAGTACTTTATGAATCTTAAATCTCTGTAAAATGCTAGCTTTTAAGATTATTAGCTGATCTCTGGATTATTGTGCTTCATTTTTGTGCTACATTTAAAGAAGGATAGGAATAAGTGATGATGTAATCAGGTAAGGGTGAGGGACTTGGCCATCTTCCTACATGAGTACTGGTATTTCAATTTATCTTGGCATTTATCTAAAAGAATGACGAAGGTTGAAGGGTCATGATGGTTTTCTTCAAGTATTTGAAGGACTTTTCAAATGGAAGAAGGAAGAATAGTTTGTGATGTTTGGTTCCATATGTCAGGGGAAATTTTCCCCCCTAATATATAGTTATTTGAATGGTGATTCCATTGGGACAGGGACTTTCCAGATTAGGAAACTCATTCTATCAATATCTCTTCTTCCCAATATATAGTCTTATAATGAGATACCTAAAACACCAAGGAGGACTTGCCCAAGGTCACACCACCAGTATGTTTCAGAGGTAGATTTTGAACTCAGGTCTGCCCAAGTTCAGAGTATCTTACCCTAAGGATAGTGCTCTATTCAGGATGCTACTCTGTCTCTCTAAGAATTAGAAATATAGTAAAATATAAAATAGGCTGCCTCAAAAGATAATGAGCTCTTATATAGTTAGTAAAGGTCAAGTGAAGGCTGGATAATCTGATTGGGGGTATGTTGTATAAATTCTTATTCAGGAAGAAATTGGAATAGGTGATGTCTAAAAAATCTGTGATATTCATAGTAAAGTACTCTTGAATATGAACGTGAGCATCATTTATATCTTATCCCTAGAAACCTTTTCCCATTCAAATAGCTGACTTGATCTCCCAAGAGTTGCCAATGGATTTCTCCAAAAGGAGCCCTGCTCCAGTCTTGAGGCTTCTTTCCTCACACTGTGGGAGTGAAATGGCTTCTCCAGTAATCACCCTGTCTCAACATGTTCTTACGACCACACATAAATTTACTTGAAAATAACCACAGGTGCTAACATGTAAGAATCCACTTAACATGAAGAATGACAGATCTTCGAACAATGTCCTTGTACTACAAATCAAGCCACCCTGGGATGGATTTGGAAGGGTTTAGGAGGGAAAGCCTAGATGAATATTCCCATCTGCAATCGAGAGAGGGAGAGGGTCCTGTGGCTGTGACGCTTCCTCCGAGGACTACCTCTGCTTTTTCATCTTTAAAGGTGTCGCAAATGTTGAATCTATACAGAGAGCAAGCTTTGCGTCTTGCCACAGACTAGGATCTGGAACTGGGCTGCTGTGCTATCGACAGAGGGATATCATTCAGAGACAAACATCTGGATGGAGCGCAAATAGGAATCTGCCACATGGGCTGTCTTCCGTTCCAGCTGGCAAAAAAAGAAGAATCTCTTTTGGAGAATCTGAGTAAACTGAGCACATCAGAATGCATGCTTAGTGTCAAATTGGAGAAGAGGGAGACATGGAAAATGCATATAATCTAAGTCAACAGCATGAAAGCCTGCCATGGGAGGTTAAAACAATAACATTCCTTGTGCAGAACCTAGGACAATGTATTAAAGTCATAAATTACCAAGGCCTTAGCAGATCCAGGCTCATTCAGTGTAGCCTTTGGCAGGGCATGATGTTCACCCAACCAAATGCTAATGTGCATATCAGAGTGGATTCCCTCTCTGTATTAGCACAGTATCAAATTAACCTATTTGGGTAGCAAGATAATTTAATATGGAAGTATCACTTCAAGAGGAACCCTTTCATCGTGGGCTTCTATTTCCCTAGCAATTTAGCATTTTATTAGCCTGAAACAATATCATTCTGATGTGCTTCCTAAACCATGTTCCTAAAAAAATGATAGTTTCCCAGATTGGTTACCATCTGAAGGAAGTATTTTTGGGACCAAACTCTTTGTCTTTAATTCCTCTCCCCAGTGGATCATAGAAACCGGCTGGAGTTCCCACACTTGACTGCAACTGTAAGAATAACACATTCAGCATTCCTGCTTTTGACTTTTCTCTATCTTCAAAAGGGTTTGACATCCTCACCCTCATTTCTCTGATACAGAGAACTAAAGAAGACCTTCCCTTTGTAATACCGTAGAGATTTTCATTTGAATTAGATCTGTTTGTTGGCTTCAAGTAGAAGAGCCAAGGTGTGATTGAGAAGAAAAATATCTCTTTCTTGGCAAGTTGCATCGACTTATAAGATTGCAGATTTAGAGCTTTAGGGACCACTGAATCCCATTTGGATCAGAAGTTCTTATTCTGGGGTCCAAAGACCACCTGGAGTACATGGATACATTTCAGGGAATCCATCAGTTTGGAAAGGAAAAATTACACATTTATCTTCATTAATGTCGAGCAACAATTTAGCATTGCCTTCAGTTATGAATGTAGGCAAGAAAATATTCTGAGAAGGGTTCCATAGAATTCACCAGACTAAGAAAGGATTCCATGATGCAAAGAAGTTTAAGAAGCCCTGTTCTAATGTATTCTTTTTTCTTTAACATATAGAGAAACAGAGGCCACAATAGGATAAGTGACTTGTCCAAGTTTAATCTTACAGGAAACTGAAAGTCTGGCATCAAACTTTCAATCCACTGATCTTTCTGTTGTTCATTATTATTTCCCTAAGATAACTCAGAGTGCCTTTTTAGTTTGGCAGTGGTGCCTATCAAAGTGGAAAAGCATCAAGCCATCCTCCATGTGAAAGGCACGGCAAGATCCAAGTGCAAAGGATTTCTCTCTCTCCAAGGTCAGATGGATTTTCCTCCAATCTGCAGTCATTAAATTGGAATGATCCTAGATACATCACGTGTTCTCAAAGTGTTTGTTGCCTTCTTATTGTATCTGACAAAGAGCACTCCAACTACCATCTCCATTTCTTGGCACAAGCTCTCCTCTGTTTGAAAAACAATTGGCTCTAACTCTTTGAATCACTTGTTTCCTCCAAAACTATTGTTACACAAAGTTCTATAGGAAGCTGTCTCCTGTGATTCTACCTTTTATAGTCTCCCCCCCATACTTAAGAAGAATTTATTTTGTATATGCTTATTCGTGCATATGTTGTCTCCCCTGTTATAATATAAAATCCTTAAATACAGGAACCATTTCCTTTTGGTTTTTGTTTCCCTAGCACTTAGCTCAATATCTGACAATTAATAAATGTTTGTCAGACTAAGAACTTAATAGGAACTTGAATGAATGTCATTTGTACATAGGCATTAATGAAGTCTTTAAGATGAACACTCGAGGAGGACTTATACCTCTGGTTTGAGGGCTTGCTGAGCCATTCTCAGGGCTGCTCATCCACCTTTATTGTCTATCTCTCTCCTAACTCTCAAAGAAGCTGTAGCATGCACAGTGGCCACAACCCACTAAGCCATTTCAATAGATAGACTAAACCAGGACAGATTGACCCAATTGATAGACCTCCAACAGTTTGGTCAGTTAGGGAGATGTCTATCTCAAGCATGTGAAGACTTTACCTGATAAAATGGGTAGATGAAAACAGTTTCTTCCAATGGTAATAAAGATATCTGAAGCAGGCACTGTGGAAACCTTAGAGCTTGATCAGACACCAAGATCATCTACTATATCATAGGCAATAGCCAGTCATCCTGACTTTAGTCTTGCCGCTGGACTTCAATGACTTTGGGAGAAAGTGAGGCTGCTGACTTCATACAGTTCATACAATTCTGCCTCATCCAAATCCAATTCAAGCATAAATGAAGATCTCAACCTGTGATATCATTGATCCTCTTTGGAAACAAAGGGCAAATAGCAAAAACAACATGGGGATTTAGAATAGATTGAAGCTCATTAGAACAACAACTTTTCTTTATTTGACTTGGTAGAAGTATGATCAATGTCTTGTCCTTAATATGTTTGTCAAAATGAATTGAATTTATCCAAACCCAAGGTTTTGCCAATGTGCCTTAAGTCAATGATTTTATTTGACTGATCATCAATTAAGAGGGGTCACAGATAGACCTACTCCTACAAACAGAATATAAGAGACGCAGAGTAAGAGATCCAATGGATTAGGTACATTCTTTGAGAATGACTCATGGTTGCTCATGGATATTTGGTAGGTTGACATAGTCAGGTTTCAATCTCTATTATTGTAGAGGGTACCCACACAACATTAGACCATGTAAAGAGCAGGGTTGTTCTTTCTTTCCCTCAGTGCCTCCTCCCTATAAAAACAACTTCCTTCTTAAGTGCTTTGGTGTCTCTAAACTTAGCCAAAAGGCTGTCAAATCTTCAGAGTCCAAACTTGTTGGCTAGCTTCATACAAGCTCTATAAGCCATGTCCCAGTCCCTCAAGCAAATGGATCAAGCTTCCTTTACAGACTCAAACCATTTCTTCAGTGACTTTCAGGAACATCTAAGCTAACCAACATTTTTTTCCTTGCACTTAATCTAAAGTCTATATTGATCAATTCAGTATAAAAATATTCTCATCTGATTACTATATTAAGGCATAGATAGCATGCATATACTTACTATAGAAGTGGGATGTTTTGAAACAGTAGAGTTAAGCAACTATTATTCTCATACTTGAATTTCAGCATCAGGACCCCATGAACTGAATCCTGCTTACTAACAGTTTTTGTATGGCTTCTGAACTAAGCATAATTATAATGGAAAGTTTTATTTATTTAAATTTTAAAAGTATTTTAGCTATTGTGCTACACAAAAATGAGTCAGGTTTGGCTCTCGGGCCATAGCTTACTGACTTCTGATTTAGACTCTGGTCATCTGACCCTAAAATACAGAAAGTACAAAATAAATGTAAAGTAACATGGGGGCACTAAAACTTGGGAGAGAGAATAAATAAGAATTTTAACATATAACAATGAGAGTACAAAGGATTTTTAAGTGTGGGAGGTGAAAATAGTAAAGGACAACTAAAGGTTAATGAATTATCCACTTTCACTGGAGGAGAGAATTTTTATACATAAAAATTTTAGGATTTTATTCTATAAATCCATCATTATTCTTTAACTGGAAGACACTGAAGACTACAGAAGGAGATAGAATCTAAAATAGATTTTGGGGACTTTTTTGGAAGTGAACTGATGGCAGGTGACTAAGATCCTCCTTTCAGATGACCTGTTAAACAAGGAAACCCAATGGGATGAGGGTATGCCCTTCAATTGGGGAATGGCTGAACAAATTGTGGTATATGCTGGTGATGGAATACTATTGTGCTCAAAGGAATAATAAACTGGAGGAATTCCATGTGAACTGGAGAGACCTCTGGGAACTGATGCAGAGCGAAAGGAGCAGAGCCAGAAGAACTCTATACACAGAGACTGACATTCTGTGGTAAAATCAAATGTAGCTGACTTCTGTACTAGTAGCAATGCAATGACACAGGACAATTCTGAGGGATTTATGGAAAAAACGCTACCTACATTCAGAGGAAGAACTGCAGGAGAGGAAACATATAAGAAAAACAACTGCTTGAACACATGGGTTGAGGCAGACATGATTGGGGATGTAGACTCGAAACTACCACACCAATGCAACTATCAACAATTTGGAAATAGGCCTTGATAGATGACACATGTTAAAACCAGGGGAAATGTGCATCAGCTATGGGGGGAAGGAGATCAGGGGGAGTGAAGGGGAAAGTAAGAACATAAAACATGTAACCATGATAACTTTTCTAAAATATAAAATTTTTTTAAAAAAAAGAAACCCAATGGGAGCATTGCCAACATCTCGAGACACCTGATAAATAAATGACATCTATGCTATGCAGTTAGATATTATCTTAGACCAGGCAAATTTGTTTTTGAAAAATATGTCGTGAAACAATTCAATATTGGGATATGGACCTTCTACTTTTTTTTTGAGATCTCTTCCACAAAATGACTAGTATGGAAAAAGGTTTTAAATGGTTGCACAAGTAATTTACAGGTTGCTTACTCTCTTAGGGTAGGGGATAGTGGTCAGAGGGAATTCATTGATGAATAAAATGTAATGCAAAGTTTGAGTCTTTTGAGCATAATTCTACATTTCTCTCCAGAATGGTTTGAATCAGATGCTAACTCCACCAATATTGAATCAGTGTCCTGATTTTTAGGTCCATATCCCAAAGAGATTTTTTAAAAAAGGAAAAGGGCCTGTTTATACAAAAAAATGTTAATAGTAGCTCTTTTGTGGTAGAAAATAATTGGAAATTGAGGGGTTGTCCATCAATTGAGGAATAAATAAAGAAGTTGTAGATGATTGTGATGAAATAGAAATGATAAGTAGGATGGCTTGGGAAAAATCTGGAAAGACTTACATGAACTGATACAAAGTGAAATGAGAAGAACCAGAAGAATACTGTACACAGTAACAGCAATATTTTTTGATGAAAAACTGTGAATGGCCTAGTTATTCTCAGCAATGCAGTAATCCAAAACAATCCCAGAGACTCATGTTAAAAAATGCTATCTGCCTCCAGAGAAAGAACTGATGGAATCTGAATTCAGAATGAAATGTATGTTTTACTTTGTTTTCTACTTTTTTTTTTGAGATCTCTTCCACAAAATGACTAGTATGGAAAAAGGTTTTAAATGGTTGCACAAGTAATTTACAGGTTGCTTACCCTCTTAGGGTAGGGGATAGTGGTCAGAGGGAAGGAGGGAGATAATTTGAACTCAAAGCTTTAAAAAAGAATGTGTAATATTGTTTTCACAAGAAATTGGGTGAGAAATAAGATATTATTAGTTGTTTGTAGGAAATGAGAAGTATTAGATGAATGAATCAGCAAACATTTATTAACTCTTTACCATATATGAGAACCCATGTTTAGTCCTGGAAGCATTAAATTAAAGTGAAAGCAGGTTCTACATTCTTGGAGCTTAGATACATTATTCATATTGTTTCATTTCATTTTTACCACCACCTGGGAAGGTATGAATATTGTTACTAGTGCTTTGTAGACAAGAAAATGAAAGGTCATAGCCATCAAATGACTTATCCATGGTCACTCAATTAGTGGATCTAGGAGGTAGGATTTGAATTCCCATCACCCCTGCCTCCAAGTCCAAGGCCATTTTCAATACAGCTTATTGCTACATAAGGCAGCAGCTTCCAGGGCTAATGAGTAAGAATCCTGTCATCTTCTGCCCTGACCACATTTAGGATATGGTATTGCATTTTCAGAGCTCCACTTTATTGATAGCCTGGAGAATGACCAGAAAAGAATAACCAAGATCCTGAATTCTATGCAGAAGAGGAGCATTTGAGGCAACTGAGGAGTATTTAGCCTAGAGGAGACTGTTGGTCTGGGGCTTGATAGATGCCTTCAAGTATTCATAGGATAGCTAGATGGAAGAAGTGGGATTGCTCTATTAGCGCCAGAGAGAATCACTAGGAATGATGGGTAAAAAGTGTGAAGTGACAGATTTAAACTTAATATAAAGACTCAAACAGCACTTTCCAGTAGAATATTTCTTACAAATTGCTTCAGTAGGAGACAAATTCACTCCTCTCCACTCCCCATCTTGGAAGACCTCAAGCAGAGAGGTTCAATCACCACCTTGTTGGGTGTATTGAGTGGGGCTGCTTTTTTATGCGACATGCTGGAAAACTCCTGAAATAATTTCTAACTTTGAAATTCTATCATTCTAGCAATGAATTTAAGAGATCAACTAATCTAAACTTTTGCTTTTATAGGAAAGTCCGGGAGAATTTAAGGCTTCTCTGAAGTGATATGAATGATCAAAATGAAAAAGAATAGATTTGATCAATGGAAATAATAGCAGGGGATATTTCAAGTGTATAACTGGAGGAAAAAAAGCACTTGAATGACATGTTAAAGAAGGATATTCATTGCTTCAAATCTAAAACACTGAATAAATAGGAATGCAAACTTCTGGCCATTGACCTGTTATTTTTCAGTCTTTGCACGAGCAGTTTACTTGTCCCTGGACATGCATCTCTTACATGACATTCTTTTTACAAGTTTTTCTATCGATAATCATTTTCTGGTGATTTTTTTGCCACCTGCTTTTACTGGAAATATGTTGCCACTTAGACATATCCAGCATGCCATGAATGGATCACAGATAATAATAACTAGCATTGTTATAACACTCTAAGTTTTGCAAAGCACTTTAAATGTGTTAACTCATTTGATCCTCACAACAATCCTGGGAGGTAGGTGCCATTATTATCCCCATTTTCAAGTGAGCAGGCTGAGGGACAGGGAACTTAAATCACTTGACCAGAGTCATACAGATAGTGTCCTGGGCAACATTTGAACTCAAATCTTCTTGATTTCAAGGCTCAATCTATCGACTGTATCATTTAGCTTTCACATTAATTATATTCACTAATTTTACATAAATTCAAGATCTCTAAGGCTTCTTTAGAGTAGGACTAGTTTCATTTTTGTTTTGCATACTTACTCCTTGGCTCAGTGCGTTGCACAGAGTAAGTCATTAATAAGTGTTTGTTGAATGAATGAATAAACAAATGAATGGATCATGTCATGTGACTTTATAACCATGGAAAGAAGGGAGGAAAGAACATATAATTCACATTTCATATGATGAGAATAAAACTAAGAGAGTTAGTGCTTTGCTCCCAACTAAAAAGCTGCAGAGCTAAAAGTAGAACCAAGCTTTTTTAATGAGCAAAACATTTTTACTTTATTGTCCCACTCAAAGAAGAGAATAAAATCACCTAATACAAGGTAGCAAAAAGGCAATCATTTGATCAGATATTTGTAGAACATTGCGCCATGATGGAATTAGCATGATGATTTTTTTTTAACTTGTGAATTTGAAAAATGTGGGTTTTACTATCTTGAGTATTCACATATGATCTACCAGTATACTAAAGGTCATTGATGATGTGCCCTTCACAATTCATCCACTAAATAAGCAATTTAAAGTGTTTATAATGTGCCAGGTCCTACACCAGGCATTGGAGATAGAGGTAAAAACTAAATAGTCCCTGTCCTCAAGAAGCTTATGTTAAATTGGGTGTGGGTAACAGGTATACATATAAGATTGCACATTTAGCACAAGAAGAAACTTCAGAGTCCCTATACTCCAATCTCATTATTTTCCTTAATACATAGACCTCTAGTGCCTTGTCTTCAAGATTAACATCCTTCTGGGATGTTTGAGGTACTCAGGGAGGATTAGTGCCTCTAGTGGGAGGACTTGCCTTTGTTGATCTGTCTCCCCTTCTCTATTTTTTTAAATAAAGGCAATTAAAATATACATTTTTCCTTAAAGTCAACTTTGGCTCCATCATCCAAATTTTGGTGTGGCTGTGTTACTGTAGCCATTATTTTTAATGAAATTATTGATTATTTCTATTATTTATTCTCTGACTCACATTCTTTAGGAATAAATTCTTTGACATCCAATTGATTGTAATTATTTCATTAGCAGCCCTTTATCAAATACAATGTTTATTTCATTTTGGGCCAGAGGAGATGCATTTAATACTTTTACTTTTCTGCTTTGTGAGATTTTTTTAGCCCTAGTACATGGTCAAATTTTGTAAAAGTTCTATGTACAGCTGAGAAAGATGTATATTCCTTTCTATTACCATTCAATAATCTCTAGAAGTCTATCATATAGAAATTTTCTAAAATTCTATTGAAAACCTTTTTGCAGGTTAGATTTATCTAGATATAAGGGGAATGCATTAAGTTCCTCCATAATTATAGTTTTCCAAACAATCTTTTCCTTTACCTCATTTAAATTTTCCTTGAATTCTTTTGTGACTATGCCATTTGGTGCTTCTATGTTTACTAAGTATATAAATCCATTTTATTTTCTGTGATATCTTTCATAAAAATGTAGTTTCTCTATTTATCTCTTTTAATTGAATCTATTTTTTCTGTTCCTTTGTCTGAAAGAATGCTGGCTATTCTTGCCTTTTCTTTTAACTTCAGTTGAAGCATAATAGATTTTACTTCGGATCTTTATTTTAACACTGTGCATCTTTCTCTTTCCAGGTTATTTATTTTATTTACTTATTTGTTTATTCAGTTACATATAGAAATAATTTTTGACAATTATTTTCTGACATTTTAGGATTCATAAGTTCTTCCTCCCTCTCCTCCCTCTCTTTTCCCCCTCTCTAAGGCAGTAAATAGTCTGATATAGGTTAAACCAGTACTTTCAGGCAATACATGTTTCTATATCGTTTATGCCAGGAGAGAAGATACATGAAAAAGTCATTAAGGAAGTAAAGTTGAAGATGGCTTACTTTGATCTGCAGTCCTATTCTAACAATTCTTTCTTTGGCTGTGGAGAGAATTTTTAAACACGAGGCCCTTGTGGATATCTTGGAACCTTGATTTGCTGATAACAGTCATTTGCAGTTGATCATTGTATAATATTAGTTACATTATATACTGTTCTCCTGGTTCTGCTCATTTCATTTTGCATCAATTCATATAAGTCTTTCCAAGTTTTTTCTGAACTCTTCTTGTTCTTCATTTTTTAAGGCACAATAGTGCTCCATTATGACCGAGCTCATCCATTTCCCAAGTGATGTTCACCTCCTCAGTTTCCAGTTCTTTGCCACTACAAAGAGAGCTAAAATATTTTTGTATAGGTAGGTCCTTTTTCCTTTTCTCTGATCGCTTCTGGATATAGACTCAGTAGTGGTATTGCTGGGTCAAAGGGTTTGCATAGTTTTAATGCCCTTTGAGCCCAGTTCCATATTGTTCTCTAGAATGGTTATATCAGTTCACAGTTCTATCATCAGTGGATTAGTATCCCAATTTTCCAACATCCTCTCCAACATTTATTATTTTCCCTTTTGGTCATGTTAGCCAATCTAATAGGTGTGAATTGGTATCTCAGTGTTTTAAAAAATTGTTTTCCTCTAATCAATAGTATTTTGGAGCATTTTTTCAGGACTATAGATATTTTAAATTTCTTCTACTGAGAACTGTCCATTCATATACTTTGGTTTTCTTTTTTCATTTGGGAGATACTTATAAATGAAGTCTTAAAATTTGACTCATTTCTCTATATATTTGAGAAATTTAGCCTTTGTCAGAGACACAGGCTATAAGTTTTTCTCCAAATTCCAACGTATTTCTTATAAAGAATGCATTGTTAAATTTTATTTTTTAATCCATTCTTCTATCCTCTTGAGTCCTGTGGGTGAGATTCACATTTATTGATTGTGCATTTCCTTCCATTTTATTCTTTGATATGTTGCCTACTTTTTGTTCTTATTTCTTCTTTCAGAATTTGTTTGACTGAAGATGAATATCTTCCTTAACTTATTGTCTCTCTTTCATTTCCCTCTTTTCCTCCCATTTTCTACTGAATAAAATGTACATTTCTCTGTATATGTGTTCTTCTCTCCTTTGACCAATTCAGATAAGAGTGAATTTCAAATATAACCTGCTCCTTTTCCCCTCTCCTCATTGGACAATCTTAAGTCTTAGATGAGAAATGATTTGTCTGATAGATCTGGGAAGTACATTGAGAGGATAATAGATTTAGAGCTGGAAGGGACACCAGAGACCATTTCTTCTACTTTCCTCTTTTTATAGATGAGTAAACTATGGCTCATAGAGTTAAAGGGACTTACCCAAGGGCAACAGGAAAGGAACCCAAATACTCTTGTCTTCAAATCAATGCCACTTTCTACTATATACCATGTCACCCCTAATAATAAAATACAAAACACATACAAAGTAAACATCAAAAGTTCTTGCTGATTTTGTTGGTGGTGGCAGAGAATTAACAAATAGGAAGATAAGGAAAAAGACTTAACTTTCTTTTTTTAACATTTAATAATTTTTATTTTTTAGAGAAGTTAACACGGTTACATGATTCATGCTCTTACTTTCCCCTTCACCTCCCCTCCCCCTCCCCCCATAGTCGATGCGCATTTCCACTGGTTTGAACATGTGTCATTGATCAAGACCTATTTCCAAATTGTTGATAAGACTTATATTTCTGTAGGGTGAAACTTGACTTTTTAAGGAATTTTGATGTTTGAATCCATCAATTAGCAATAATTAGGCACCTACTATGTGCTGGCCATTACACTAAATTTTGGAGGAACAAAGAAAGGCAAGAGATCACCCCTAATCTCAAGTGATTCACAGTCTAATGAGGAAAACAGCATGAAAAGAACTCTGTACAATCAAGATGTAGAGAAGATAAATTGGACATAATCAGTGGATGGAAGGCAGCAGCTTTAAGGTGGATCAAAAAAGGCTTCTTGCAGAAGGTTTACAAATGATTTAAACTGAGATTTGAAGAAGCCAGTGAAGCCAGGAGATAGAGATAAAAAGGGGTTTTAGGAGAGAATATGTACTAGGCATTAGGGAAAAGCCAGGACAAAAGCTCAGACATGGATTATCACTTAGGAAGAGGAGAAGGTAGGCCAGTTTAACTGAAAAGAAATAAATATATGAATGGGTCCTTCCCCCAACCTACTTAGGTCATGAGGAGGAAATGACATTTTTGAGAACTGGGGCTCATCTTCTAAGGCAGAGAGGAGAGATCCTGACTAAGGGAAAGGCTAAACTATTCTCCATTGAACTGTCTAGGGATCTTCAGAGGATCCAAGAAGCTCAGGAGCATCTTTTGGCCTTCTTTCCTCAATTATTTATCCATAAACAGAACTGCTCCCCATCCTCTCCTCCCACTCACCGGAATTCCTTTTAATTCATTTATAAAACAAAATTGGAGTGTTGACTGCAACCTGTAAAAGGAGTCCACATCTTTCTTTAATTATGGATTCTATATAACCGATTTTAGCATTACTGGAGGTATATAAAATGAGGGTAAAAAGAAGATTATTATCCTGTTAAAAAGGCTATTAAAGAAGAAACCAAAAAATGCATTCATACATCATGGGAAAGAGGCTGAGTCCAAACTGTTCACTGTCACAAAACTTCACATGCCCATTACTAGCCCAATCTGGGGAAAAGGACACAGACCTTGATGAAGGAAAAAAAAAAAAAAGAAAAAGGAGAAAGGCAAAGTAAAAAAAAGAAAGAAAAGAAAAGAGGAAAAAACAGTGCAGAATTTTAAAAATAGTCTTTTATTTCCCTGGGAAATGATTATAGTGCTTTTATAAGTATTTAAAAATTTGACTTTTATCTTGATTCGTTTTCCTAAGACAAAGTTAAGGTGGTTTTTTTAAAACATGTGTTATGAAAGACTATTTGAAGGTATGTCTGTACAATGTGTGGGTTTTTTCCAGAAGGGAGAAATCATCATGTATCTCTCTTACTATATGGTTGGGGAATTTTCCACTTCAAAGCCTGGGATCCTCAAAAAAAAAAAAAAGTGAAACAAATAAATAAAAAACTAATAATTGAGGCACAAGGTTAAATATGTGTCGTACTTCTTTTCTGAAACACATATCTTGTAGAGTTTATATGACAGGGAGCAGGAGGAAATTTTCTTAACTTGAATCTTTGCAATTTTAAAAATAATCCCAGCAGCTGATATCCTGGTCTCAACCTTCCATTCCCCCAAACAATGAGAATGTGGGTAAATTTCCAAGGAAAAACTGAATCAGAATATCTTGCTCGTGGGTTGACACACTGGGCAGTGCCCGGTCAAGGGAAGATCTCCTCATCTAGCCTGAAACGATTTCCCCTTGGCAATAATACACACACTTTGGGGAGTTACCTTTTATTTCTCTATCTCAAAGTCCCATTGAAGTCAGTTTATCCAACAGTGTTTTCCTTTAACTTAATATTCTTTGAAAAGGACGCCATTATGACATCATCAGTCCAGGCATCCTTTCTTTGGGCTGAAAAACAGAAACCTTAAGTTTACACTTAACGACCAAATTCAAGAGAGCACCTTCTCTAAGTCCCCGAATCTCCTAGGGGCTAGGAATGAAATGTAACGCTAATTTAATTTAACAATTTGTTCTAACAGCAACACACAATCCCTGCTTTTGAAAACTTTTTTTTTTTTTTTCAAGTCCCCTTCCCCCTTTCTTTTTCCATCAGGCTTGGACAGAATTGAAAGCTGATTTAGAGAGCAGAGTCCAGGGAACATTACCGGGCCTGTATACCTCGCCCTGGCACCAAGCAGACCATGCTTTGGGATTTAATTCCGAACCCACCCCTGTTCATTATCAACGTTGTCGCTGGGGAAGCCAACCCAACGGGTCTGTCATCTTCCACTTTGGAAATGTAAATACAAAGTGAGAGGCGTGCGCCATTTGTAAATGTGTGTCGGGGAGAAAGAGCGACTTCCTGGATAGAACTGGGCATCGATTTCAGCCCCTGAAAGGAAACAGAAGTAATGGATTTCCCTTGTACCGGCACCGGCACATCAAAGCAGCTGGGAGGGAGTAGGTTGCCGGGTAATGGCCTAAGTACGTGGCTCCTTCAGGATGGGGCAGGCTGTGGGCAGGAAGAATCCCTGCTCAGACCTCTGGCCATTCCCGGTAAAAGGCTCCGGCTGGCCTAAGGGGTTGCCCTCCTCCATTGTTGGTAAGCCATGGAGAGTTGGCCTTTTTTTCCTCTTTTAGAAGGAAACACGATGTCCCTCCAGGTTCCACCGTCTGGGTTTGATTAAATAATTACAAACTCCCAGCAGCAGCCCTATCATTTATGTCCCATAAAATGCCAGCGCGGGCCTTTGGTGGCCGTGCCAGCCAATGCCAGGGCGCGTCTCTCAAGATTGTCACTGAAAATGGAACTGCCCGATGTGTGTGTGATTTCCTGAATTTGGCCAATGAAACCTGCCAGCGCCTACCTCACTGGAGAACATTTTTGCGAAATCTTTTCTCTGTTTTTCCAGGCCGCCACTCTGTCACTGAAGTGGCCTTTTATGACAGAAGGCTTTCATTTTCCATTTCTAGCTCAATCTGGTTATGCTAACAGAGAGAAAATTAAAAAAAAAAAAACTGCCTGAGTACAAATCTCTTTAAGTTCCTTCAGGACATGGTAGTTTCTGGTTCGTTGGGGAAGTGCTGTGAGGCTCCAGGCATGAAGGCATGAGCTTCATGTCCCCAAGAAGAGAAAGAAGGCGAGCCTTTGCATTTTTCTGCATAAAATGTTCCACGTCCTCTACTATCAGGGCACAAGATATGCCTGCCCAGACAAAGCGGCATCATTAGACGCCAAAGAATGCCACTTGGATGGAATGTCTTCTCTTTACATGATTAAAGAAATGCACCCAAGAACAATCCAGGTGGGTTTGGGACACCCAAGCTGTCCCACCTGAAGATATCCAATCCCATTCGTTCCAGACCTACTCAGAAAGAAGGAATATACAGTTATGTCTTCACAACCGACTCTAATTTTTAAATGACTAGAAATTCCTAAAGATCCTTGGTACTTCCTCTTTTCTGTCTGTCACTCTGTTTCTTAAACTGCCTTTCTCATTATGTCTCTTTATCCTTTTCTTTTCCTTCTTTCATTTTTTTTTATTTGTCTTTCCTTGTCTCTCACTGTGTCTCTGGGTTTCCCTTTCTGTATCAGTTTCTTTGTGTTTTTTTTTTTCCCTTCCTTTTTTGTATTTTTGTCCTTCTGCCTTTGTCTCTCTGCTTCTTTCCCCCTCCCCCCTTCTTCTCTCTCCTTCTCTGGCTCTCTGCCCCCCTCTTTCTCCACACTGGAAATCCACCATATAGTCTTTCCAGCCTCCATGGTAAACTTCTGTGTGTGAAGGAAATTCCTGGGAACTCCACTGCACATGAATTTAGCAATTAACGACAAGCTGTGTTTTGGAAAGCTTAAGAGACAGGCATACTTTTATTTGGTAGAGCTGTTCATGAAATAGCTCAGGGAAAAAAAATATGGAGGATCTGTCGGTGGGCTCTTATTTTGAAAAGTGACAAAAGCCATTCATTCATTGAAAGAATCATATTGGTAGGGAAAAGTTTAATGAAAAGCAAACAGCTCCACCGATGGAAAGTTCGAGTGTTCGAATCACAGAATATACTCTGTAGTTCACTGATGGCCGGATATTACCGTTGATTTAAAGGGACATTTATTCCAAGCACCAAAGAGCTCCAAGAATGGATGGGCAAAGGGTGGCCATTCTAGAGAAAATCTCTAGGGAACTACGACTTTCTCCTAAAGAATAATAGACCTTGAACTGGGTATCTGGTCATGCCTTCTGGAAGAAATATCCAAACAGTCCCCTTCTGTGCAGAAAATCCAGTGGTCCATCATCACAGCATTGGCTTCATTGTTATAGCTTTTTTTTTGGGGGGGGGTGGGATCATATGGGGATTTAGAATTAATGAAAGGTATTTAGGATTGACAGCAACTTAAGTTAAAATGTTACTGGAGGGGCAGCTGGGTAGCTCAGTGGATTGAGTGTCAGGCCTAGAGATTGGAGGTCCTGGATTCAAAGCTGGCCTCAGACACTTCCCAGCTGTGTGACCCTGGGCAAGTCACTTGACCCCCATTGCCCACACTTACCACTCTTCCACCTATGATCCAAAACAGAGAAGTTAAGGGTTAAAAAATTTTAAAAAAATGTTACTGGAAGGGTTAAGCAGCCTGGATTTCAGAAATGAAATTATCTGTTTTTTTCAAAATTTGTTAACATTTTTAAAAATTTTTTTTAAATTGTTTTTTAAAAACAATTGTTAAAAATTTTTGTTTCTTTAAGAAATGAACTTGCAAGGGGGCAGCTGGGTATCTCAGTGGTTTGAGAGCTAGGCCTAGAGATGGTAGGTCCTAGGTTCAAATCTGACCTCAGACATGTCCCAGCTGTGTGACCCTGGGCAAGTCACTTGACCCCCATTGCCTACCCTTACCACTCTTTTGCCTTGGAGCCAATACACAGTATTGACTCCAAGATGGAAGGTGAGGGTTTTATTTAAAAAAAAAAAAGAAAAAGAAAAAGAAATGAACTTGCATTTTGCCCTGACTGGCTATCAATCAGTTAATGAGCATTCACTCTAATTTGTCCTTACTGTGTGATTGAAGGTGGTGCTTTCCTATTTTGAAGGAATCTAGTTATTATTCATTTAAATAAATTGAAAATTGAAAAATGTATCATAAAGGATCAACTTTAGAAAACAGTAATGTATTTGTCAGTATATACATGCATAGTTATTCATCATAAAAATATATGTATATCCACATATATATATACATGTACACACACATATGAGCGAATGTATATGTGTGTATAAATATAGGTGTGTCCAGTGGTGGTAAAAAGAAATGATGTTAGAATAGCTATAGTGGGGGCGGGGGTGGGGAAGAATTAGAAAAAAAATGGAAACTGTGATTCTCTTCTTAAAATTCATTTTTCTTAAAATTCATTAAAATTATTTTTCAGGGCATCATTGCATTCTCTCTTTGGAATTTTTTTTTGGTAGGAAAATGGGAAAAAAATGAGGATTTATCCAATGAAAAATATTTAACGCCAGCATTTAAGAGGTCTTCTTGATAAAGACGGGACATTGAACCCAAATCAAACCACCGCTTTGTACTGGTTCTCTCTGGTTATAGCTTTAGGTCTACTTGAGGACAATGAAGAAGATGCTGTTAAACGGTCCACCAGGGGGCGTTCCTTTTGATTCTCATTTGTAAGATAGATATGAGACAGTCATTAATAATAAAATAAAGCAAAACTATTGTAGGCAGAGATTGTCAAAGGCGAGTGCTTATTCATCCTCACAAAGGCATCGATACACAGCCCCAAGCCGAAAAGTGAAAAACCCCAGTATCTCTTGGCTCTTATTTAGGAATCCTAGAATATAGGATTCCAGCAAACTATTCACAAACTCCCTGGAGTCTGCGGGCTACAGTGTAAGATTTAGACAGAGGAAGAAAGCGAGGGACAGAAAGGGAAAGCGACTTAAGGCAACTCATACTGACAGCATCTGGACCCCCAACTTGCCCATTTCTTTTGGCTCCTCCAGCAATGGAAGTCGTTACTATTTTTATTTTGCCATTTACTCCACAGCTTGACTATCTAAATGTCATTCAGATCAGAAGCTTCATGTGCTATCTTTGAGTCACTTGTACATGTACACATGGCAGTTAGGAATATTTGGCATCAACACTATATTTACATGTTTACTTTCTGCAGTCCCTTAACATCCTGGCAACGTGCCTTCCCAGAATCTTCCCATAATAATTTAATTTGTTTGTTTCTTACATTATAATACCCAGTTCACTCCCCCCCTCTCTCCCCACCTCCTGTTAGAGAAGGCAGCACTTGATTAAAAAAAAACACATAAATAAAACTCTGACTTATTTATTTCTATTCATTGGTTCTTTCTCTGGAGGTGGACACATGCGAGTCATTTTTCAAACAATCTTTTGTTGCTGTGAATAATGCTCTCTTGATCCTGCTCGTTTCACTCTTTACAATTTCATGTTTTCCGTGTTTTTTTTCCCTAAAATTAAGGTCCTTGTCGTTTCTTACGGCAGAGTAGAATCCCATCACAGTCAAATGCAGCTATTCTCCAATTTTTAGACGTCTCTTCAGTTTCAGATTCTTTGTAACCCATTTCAGAACATGAAGTTTATTTCCTTTTTTCCTGATCTCTTTAGGAAATAAAATATGAGGATATCAAAGCTCCTAGAGGCCCGGCAATTGGCCTGTAGGCATGTGGTAGATGGTGACTGCCTTACAAACTGGGTTTAAATCCGTAGATTCTGACTACAAGATGGATTCTTCCTACTCCCCATCTCAATCAATTTATGAATTAATTGCAAGCATTTCTAAAACATCTAGCCAGGCACTGGGTTTGGCACCAGAGATATGAAAACAAAAGTGGAACAGATGCTGCCCTTACGGGAAGAGAGGACAAAGGAATAAACCTTTCTATAGCGTTTACTATGTGCCAGGTATTATGCTAAGCTCTTTGCAGTTATTATTTCCTTTGATTCTCACAACAATCCTGGAAAGTGCGTGTTAATTTATCCCCATTTGGCCACTGAAGAAACCGAGGCAAATAGAGGTTAAGTGATTTGTCCAAGGTCACACAGCCAGTAAGTGTTTAAGATGGGATTTGAGTTCAGATCTTCCTGTCTACCAGGAGAACATTCTAGCTCACCTGTGCTGCTTCTGTAGCTACTTCTGCCAGTCTACTCCATTGACCTGAGGACTAGTGAAAGCCATGACTCCACCCATACATATATTTTTAACAGCTTCAGCTTTGAGGAAGGTCTTTGATGGAGCTTTGCAGAGTCTCCCCCCTAACCCCAGCTATTCAGCCTGCCATCCGTGATTTCAGTAAAGGTAGAGATGATGGTCACTGCTATCCCCACTCTGGAGGGAATCTGAGTTCGAATACAAGATTCAGGATCCAGAAAGGTGGCTCTTGGGTTCAAAATGCCAATTTTATAGGAAGCAGGATGAGCAAAGAAGGCCTGGATAAAAGACTCACTTCAAAAAAGCAAACAATAATAACCTTCTTCCACCATACGTGTTTATGTGTGCAAGGGTATGGGACAGCGAGGGGACCCAATGGATAGAGCACTGGGCTTGGAGGAACACTCATCTTCATGAGTTCAAAGCTGGCATCAGACATTAGCTGTGTGACCCTGGGCAAGTCACTTAACCCTATTTACCTCAGTTTCCTCATCAGTCAAATGAACTGTAGAAGAAAATGCCAAACCACTCCAGGAGGTTAGCCAAGAAAACTCCAAATGGAGTCACCAAGAGCCAGACATGACTGAAAGTAACTGAATAAGGATATATGTATACATGCATATCACACGCATACCACACATAGTTATATAGACACATGCAGGCACACATTTATCTGTGAATATATTAATTATAAAAATAATACGTGTAGAATAAAAGGCATGTGCATATAATGAATAGATGCCCTTTTGCATGTATATGTATACATACATTTAAAATAAACACATCGTGACATATGCATGTAATATGTATGAGTGTGATTTGTATATTTTATTATATTGTGTATATATAATAGAATTATATTTATTATATATTGTATATTTTAATGTCCTGTTTCTGCATGTGTACATGGGTTTTCTATGTTATATATATATGTATATATAGTTATATATAGTTATATAGTTATAGGTGCCTATTTTTTGGTGAACACATTCTCCATCCCAAGAGGAATGCAGGCTCCTGTTTTTCTCTCCTCCCCATCCCAGAGTGCCCAGCACAGTTCCCAACTCCTAGGACAGCATGTCCTTCATGAAAGCTTGTTGACTGATTAATAGACAAATGATGGTTTCTGTGGCAGGTGGTTGGGGCAGATGATTTGAGTTAATGGCTATGACTAAGCTCAGCTGTCTCATCACTTCAAAACAGCAACAAGTCCTCATGAAGGAAGGGAACAGCAATTGGAAGGTAAAGAGGAGGAAGCCCTAACGTGGATCACCTCCTGGCTGAATGAGCAGGAAGACCAGGAAAACAGTGCTCCTGGGCAATGGATTCAATGACTATCAGGTAAAAGAAGGGAAGGAAGTCACGGAAGGGAAGCCCCAAACTCTGCCTACCTTCAGAGGGATCACGACCTCAGGAAGAGACAAGAACAACAGCATGGCATAGGGAAGGATGGAAATGACATCATCGAACATGGCTGAGGAGATCACAGAAGAGACTCTAGAACTCCTCAAAGGCTGCAGCTGATTCATTTGGATTTTAAAAATGACAAAGTTTAGTTATTGAGTTTAAGGTTTTTATACTAGCCTGTGAATTTTCTGTTTTATATTCCCAGGAGAAAATGCCCTCCATCAAGATAGATGGACAACTATTCTGTTATTTATAGTCTGAGAGTTTTGCCTGGGACATAGACAAGTTGAGGGACCAGCCTCTTGACTCACAGCCAATATTTCATTATTGGGACAGGAAGCCATGTGTCCCAGCCTTAGTCCAGAATCCTCTCCACCATGCCACAGCCTCTCATCTTTTAATATTTTTAAGTGGAATAATTTAATAAAAACAGCACATTTACTCAAGCATAGAATGCTGAGGCAGAAAACAAGCAAGCAAGCAAGCAAAGACGTAAACAATATAAATGATCAAAAAATAACAGAAATAATTACAGAATGGCACATGTTGAAGTTTCCAGATCTCTAATATCAAAGCAGAAGGACTGAGTTGTGATAGGTCAGACAATCTAAGAATTATTGGTTTTCCAGGAAAAAATCTGTACATACATATATCTATCACTACTAAAGATTTCACATATGTTCAAAGAAATCATAACAGAAAATTCTCATTTTAAAGAAAGTGCTTACTCATATCTTTTTGTTATTTATTGGAGAATGGCTCTTGGACTTCCAAATGTGTGCCAATTCATAAATTAGTGTTGAATTTTGTCAGAGACTTTCCTCTGCATTTACTGATAGAATCATGTATCAACTATTTTATACCATAACTTATTTTCTCATGAACTTTCATATTAATGCATTTTATTTTTTCTAAATTTTAAAGTTATAAGTATAATTGAGAGTTGTTTTGTCTAACCCATTCCTCCCCCCCAAAAAAATCCCCTCTATCTGACAAGTGGTGTTCTGGATTCTCCTTGAAGATCTCTAAAGAGGAAACGTCCTCTTCTTCCCCCTTCTTCACTTATCCTTAGGGAGTCCATCCTGTTATTCAGACTAAATTGTCCCTTTTCAAATTCTGGTCATTATTCCTGCTTCTGCTCCTGAGACCACATGAGTAAATCCTAGTCCTATGATTCTTCTGCCCATACTTGGCCGTGGTTATCATGTGTCTCCTGAAACCTCTCTTTTCAAAGTTAAACTTCATTGGTTCTTTCAATCAGCCCTTATACTAACATGACAATGAAATGGTTCTAGTCAGTTTTTCCATTCAGAGACTGTACATTTATTCCTTTTTCCTCAATTCTCCCTATTCTTAATGGTCATCTTCTCATTATACTTCCCCATGCTGGTTAGTATCCTTTTAACGAACTGTTCCCCAAAATAGACTTCACGGTTGGCTTCCCCAGCTCTTGGGGTGGGGTTTGCCTTATTTTACTGAGTACCAGACCACTTCCCAGTTGTCTCCAAATATATGATCCTTCCTGTATTCTGTTCCCCCAATTTTCCAGCTCCACTTTCCTCCTCAAACTTTAAATTCTTAAGGGTATGGACTCTCTTGCTTACATATATTCTTTTGCCTATATTTTTTATAACCCTTACCTTCCATCTTGAAATCCATAGTATGCATTGATTCCAAAGCAGAAGAGTTGTAAGGGCTAGACAATGGAGTTTAAATAACTTTCCTAGGGTGATGTAGCTAGGAAATGTCTGAGGTGAGATTTGAACCCAAGACCTCCCACATCTGAGCCTGGCTCTCAATCCATTGAGCCATCTAGTTGCCCCCTCTGTCTGCTACATTTAACTCAATGTTGTAAGATTAAAAATTAATATCCAAATACTCCAAGGATTATAATTTTATAAGGTTTTATTTATAACAACTTGAAGCAAAAGGAAAATTAGCAGCCTCAGTAAAGAAAAAGAAAGTTCCCCAACCGCACTGGTGGGAGAAGAGAGATCGAGGGCTGGGTTACACACAACTGTATACAAACAACGTTAGCCCACAACTTGGGGACGAAAGAGGAAAGGGATGCTGGGAGATGTAGCTTAAAGGTTCAAGATTTTCTAATTACAATGTGTCTAACATAAAATAAGAAACAAATGCTTCCTCTCCCTTCCTCCATTTGGAAGGATGACAATACCTTGATTCTTCTACACGTTTAAAAATTTTTACCTGTGTTACATCCAGGTATAAACATAGCCTGCCATCAGAGACCTGGTTAGGTCCTTAAAAAATTGTGTAAAAGAAAGGAATTATCTCAGAACCAAAGACAGTCCTTCTAGGATTTCACAGGTGGGAACCAGAAAGACTTTCAGTTAGTATCTGAAAAAAATAAGCTGAGACAGAGCTATTGCAGAGAAGGAAAGTACTGAGGAGCATGACTGGCACTCCAGGAGTCTCAGAGGATAATGCCCGAGTTCAGTGAAGTACCCACCAAAGCAGCTTAGTGTTTTCTCCATCTTCACCTCACAGTGACTATCTATTCACGGACTCTTTAAGTAATCTGCTTTTTTAACTCAAACGTTCCCAGTTAACTGAATTTTGTCTCAAGAAGCCAGGCGTTAACTAGAGATAGATAAAAATCCATATTTAGTCAAAGGACCCAGTCTTTGACGAAGTTTTAGAAATTTTCTCAGTGGTCCAGAAAAACTGATAGAAGTCATAACTTTTTCCCTAAGATAAACTCTTTATAGTAGAAGAGGAGGAAACCATGTGGATATCAGAAGATATTCTCTGTCTCTGTCTCTGTCTCTCTGTCTCTGTCTCTCTCTCTCTCTCTCTCTCTCTCTCTCTCACACACACACACACACACACACACACATACACACACACACACTCAAGTTTAAAACTTATTTATTATTATGTGCCAGATATCTCTCTCTGCCTTCCACCCTCATTCTTACCTCCCTCCCTCCCTTCCTTCTTCCTTCCTTCTTTCCTTCCATCTTTCCCATTCTGTGTTTGCTTATGCTCACTATACTAGGCACATTGAATGTTTTGGTAATGAAGATACTGAGTTAGAACTCAAATAATATATAAAATAATATCACATGACATTATATGATATAGATTTACTTGTATACATCTTATGACTTCTCATTTCATATATTCACCTTTGGTTAGTCTACCTAAGTGCATAAATTTTTTCTAATTATTTGAGGTTTCTAAGGGTTGATGAAAAACAGGTATTTCTCCACCTTGTTCATTCTGTGACTTTTTAATGATCATTCCCAGATTATTGCCAGTAGTTCAGAACCCACATTTTCAAGTTCATTCATGTCTGTAAATTTCCTTCACCCATCCTCATTCTTTTATCTTTTGGGCGTACAAACCCAGAAGTGGCATGGCTGGATCAAAGGGCAGGCAGTCTTTTAAAGGCCTTTGGGCATAATTCCAAATTACTTTCCAAAATGGTTGGATGAATTCACAAGTCCACCAACAATTCATTAGCATCCCAATTTTGCCATTATTATTTCCCATTACTGTCATATTGACCAAACTGCTAGGTGTGAGGTGGTACCTCAGAGTTATTTTAATTTGCATTTCCCTAATAGTGAGGGATTTAAAACATTCTATCATATTATTATTGGTAGTTTTGATTTCTTCACCCAGAAATGACCCATTCATCTCCCTTGACCATTTGTCAATTGGGGAGCTATTTGGTTTCTTATAAATTTGACTTAACCTAAATTTCCTTGAAAATGGCTCCTCATGTACTTAGTTTCAAGTTTTCAAAGGTCCTTCTCATCTTTAATTTGTATATTACAACAACAACCCTCTTAACCCCCTTAACACATTAAAGAATTTTGCCTCATTTTGTTTTCAAGAAGTATATGCTTTTGATTTGCTCTTTTATAAAAATGAATAATATGGAAATGGGTTCGAGTGATAATATAGATATGTATAACCCAGTGGAATTGCTTGTCAACTCTCTGAGGGGGGAGGAATGAAAGAAGGGAGAAAACATGAAGCATGGAAGCATGGGAAATTTTAAAAAATAAAAAATAAAGAAGTACATCTTTATATAATTTTAAAGCAAAGCCTGCTTTTCTCCTGTATAAAGAATTTCTCTCCCCAGAACTCTCTTTCCCAGCTTCCCATGTTCCTTCTCATGTTAGGTGCTAACATAGGGAAGATTTAAGTATTGTGCTGCTCCGCCTTTGCTCTTCTATACCCAGGAGGTTGGGTGAGAATCAGGCAGGAGAATTTTACCCACATGTTCTTTACTTAGGCTTTCTAATTTTTTTTATTTCTTCTACTTCAAGTGATTATTAATAAATCTTATGAAATATTATACTTGGAATTATTGGATATTAATTTAAATCTTACACCTCTAATAATCTTAAAATCAAGAAGAAATCTTTACTTTCCTCAATCTCTGTTCTAGAAGGATGATTGAGCATACTCCACTTTGAACTTGATTTTGGCCAAAATGTTAAACTTGTATATATTATGTAGGTCATTGCCACATTGTCCTTCTTTGCCATCATTTCCAAAACTCACATACTCTTCCTTTTAACCTATGAAATAGTCACTCACTCATTCTTGACTTTATTTTTTTCATCTACAGTATGAGGCCATTGAACAAGAGGATTTCCAAATTCCTTGCCAAATCTTAATCCCAAACCATATATTTGCCTGACCTTTGAAAATAATGATTTTCATCTGCTTATTGTCCACTTCGTTGAGAAGAACCAAATTTCATAGCTTTCTTGGGCTTATTCCAAACGTACTTCCTTTTTTATTTCCCCTTTTATTAATAAATATTTGTTTTCTCATTGTCCCATACCAATGTAAAAATAAAATAAAATAAAAAAGGCAGGGGAGGCTGTAAACACATGTATGATCATAGACAAAATGTCCCCATGCTTAAGTACAAAAATGCTTGTCTCATTCTGATTCATGAATATAAAATGTCCTTCAGGAGAAGGTTGTACTCACCATCAAGACCATCATGTCATCATCATCAACATTAGCATATTTTAATGAGCACTTACTATGTGTATTTATTAAGCACCTACTATGTACCAATCACTGTGCTAGGTGCTGGGGACAGAAAGAAACACAATTGACAATTCTTATTTTCAAGGAGCTCACAAGTAATGAGGAAATAACAAAAAACAACTATGTTAAAAGAGGTCTAGACAGTATAAATTAGGAGTAATCAAAAGAAGACAAACCCAGTCCAAGGGAGAAGGGTCCGGTGTGGCACATCAGGAAAGACCTATTGATGATGGTTGGATTTGAACTGAATTCTAAAGAAACCCAGGAGGCAAAGATAAAGATCATGAGCATCCCATACTGGAATGCTATGAAAATGCCCAGCTGAGAGATGGAGTGTTATGTGAAAGGAGTAGCCCGGATTCTGGTGCTTCTGGAATGTAGAGTAGCCAAAAGGGAGTAAAATATAAGATGGCTGGAAAGAGCTTGTGAAAAGTTCCAAAAAGAAAATGGGAAATCCCTGAATTTTATCGAGGGCTGAGGTGACATGGTCCTATCTACTACACATTGGGAAAATCATTTCCTTATGTTTTATTATTACATTGATTGGAGTTCTTGTTTGATGAATTTCATTGTCTTTACAATAAAAGTCATTGCATTAGGCAGTGTTTTCCTGGTTTTGTTCACTTTATTTCCTGTTCTTATGTCTTCCAAAATTTCTCTGAAGACATCATTTTCATCCAGCCTTATGGCACAATAATATTACATCATATTAATTTACCATAATTTGTTCAAGTATTTCCTCTCTGCATAATAATTCATTCATTTCCAATTCTTTGTAATGCAAAAAGAATTCCTCTCACTATATATATATATACATATATATATAAACGCATATGTATGTACACTACATATATGTATATATATGTATATACACACATCTAAAAGTTCCCTCTGATTTTGTTGTGTACATAGAATTAGTAGTATATTTTTGGGGGTGGGGCAAAGGTTATACACATTTTAGTAACATTTTGGATGGAGTTCCAAACTGCATTCCAGAATGGTTATGCCAATTCATAACTCCACCAAAAGTATATTAACATGCCTGTTTTCCCACAACCCATCCAACATTTATCATTTTCCTTTTTTGTCATATTTGTCAGCTCTATGGTGATACTTTTGATTTCACACAATTTGCAATTATTATTTACTTAAAGCATTTTATGAGGTTATTGATGGATTTGACTTTGTTCTTTGAAGAATCTTCTTCAATATCCTTTTACTAGCATTTAATTATTATGAATCTTAATCATTTCTTCATATTATAGGAATGCAAAATTTAAAAACAAACTGACTGCAAAGATTATTTTCACATACTTGTTTCTCTTTGAATATTTGCTTCATTTGTTTCCCTTGTGCACAAATTTCAATGATGAAGTCAGTTCTCTCTTTTATCTTCTGTGATCCTCTCAAATTCTTTGTTGGTCAAAAATTCTTCCCCATCTATAAATCTGAATGAAACTGTTTCCTTTTCTCTGTTATTGAAGTTGTTACTTTTCTTACTTCCTACTACTACAATTGGAGCTAACCTTGGGATATCTTGTAAGGCATTCATCTAAATCTAATGTGTACCAGATGGCTTTCCAGTTTTCTTAGCACTTTTTTGTCAAATATTAAGTTCTTAATCTGATAGTTAGTAACTCAGGATATACTGACTACTAGGATTCCAGACCCATTTATCTATGAATATGATGTACCTAACCTAATCAGTCAATAGAGCTACTGATGGATAAAAATAAATAAAAATAAAATACTGAAACCTATTTTTATTTCCATTAAAAGAGTATTTTGTCATTGTATTGATATGATTCCTTTCTGTAAGAAAGGTAAGGTAGGTGAGCTGCCAAGTATTTTAGATATTCTGCACTAATTTTAAATTATCTTTCCCTGTTTCATTAAATAAGTTCTTTTTATTTATCTTTTTGCTATATTTAATTGATGATTTATAGAAATGCTGTTGATTTGAATGAATGTGATTTATATTCTGTAACTACTGAAGTAACTAAATAATTCTTAGTAGACTTTCTAGAAATCTCTAAAAAATTCATCAAATCTTTCCAAAAAGCAATAATTTTTATTTCCTCTTTATCTACATGTATTCCTCACTTTATTTTTTATCTAATGTGATAGCTATATGTCATGATATATGATACATATATATATATGATTTCCAGAACTATATAGAATAATACTGATGACTGTAATCATTGCTTTTTTTTCCCTGATTTTATTGGAAAGACTTCTAATTTGTCCACATTACACAGAATGTTGACTCTTAGTTTTGCATATATACTTCTTAGTATATTAAGGAAAGTTGAGTTTATTCCTTTATTTTGTAGTGTTGTGTTGTAATTATTTTTTACAAAAATAAGTGCCATAATTTTTTCCCAAATCTATTAATAATACATTATTTCTTCTTGCTATTAATATAATCTGTTATCATACTATACATACTACAATGTTAAGACAATTACGTATAATTGATATCTGACATAGTATATGATGTTTTTGATATATTCCTCTAGCCTCTTTGCTTATATTTCATTTTAGTTAGTTATTTTCTATTAATGTTCTTTGAAGATATTGTTCTAAAGTTTTCAATCTGTTTAGACCAGTGATTCCCAAAGTGGGTGCCACCGCCCTCTGGTGGGTGCTGCATTGATCCAGGAGAGCGGTGATGGCCACAGGTACATTTGGAGGCTGTGAATAACTGTAACGGGACGGTGATAGTATATGACAGGGGGCACTAAGTAATATTTTTTCTGGAAAGGGGGTGGTAGGCCAAAAAAGTTTGGGAACCACTGGTTTAGACTATCTCTGGTTTAGTTATGAAGATGGTATATTTTTTAATAAAAGCAACTTACATAATTCTTTTTCTGATTTTTTTCAAGTGACTTATATAATGTTGGAAATACCTATTCTTTGAAATTCAATAGAATTCTTTTGTTAAACCATCTGATCTTGAAGTTTAATTCCTTGTAAGTTCACTTGTAAATTTTTCAATTATTTTCTAAGATTCTATTATTTATTTTTTCTTTGGTTAAAATGGGAATATTTCAATTTTATAAATATTCATCCATTTCCCATTTTCAGTTTTATTGACATAGTTGATCAAGATATTTTCTAATAGTTTCTCTTATTTCTTTTACATTTGTCAAGAATTCTCCTTTTCTATTTTAAAAGTGGTAATCTGTTTTTTTTTCTTTTAAATAAAATATGCTAAGGTTTTTTTTTTAAGTCCCTAGTTTTTCTTATTTTAACTTTGTAAAATCTCTAGCTTCATTTTCCAGAATTTCTTTTTTTGAGAGGATTTGTTGTTTTTCTGAAGTTTAAAAAAATTCATATGCCCTATTCATTGATCTGCCCTTTCCCTCTTAGGCAATTTTGGCTGCAATCCAAAACTCAATATACTTTCAAAAAAATGAATGGCTGCTCAGTGTTACTGTTGGAGGGGTGAGTGAACACAGAACTTTGAGTCAGTAAAGCAAGTTCTAATTCTGCCTCAGTCACCCAGTAGCTTTCAGACCTCAACAACTCATTTTGTGTATATATATAAATAGATTTGGGGATATATGTGTATTTGTATATATGCATTTATATATGTGTGGTTAAATAGATCCATATTCACATCTTTATCCATATTTGGTGAAGGGAAAGGGGAAGGGATACGCATTTAGAGGGTACCTACTATGTGCTAGGCACTGGGATAAAAATCTTTATAAATATTTTCTTATTTGAATGTCACAACAACCCTGTAAGGTGGGTGCTATTATTGTCCTTATATTTTGGATGAGAAAACTGAGATTCGGAAAAGTTAAGTCACTGGTCCAGGGTGACATGATTAGGGAGTATCTGAGGCAGGATTTGAACTCATATCTTCCCAACTTCAATTCTGAAAAATCTTGAGATGCTTCATTTGGAAGGTCACGATTGGACTCCTTTTTGAAGGAATAAATAAAGTAGATATGAGAAAGGAGTGAATTCCCGACATAGCTGAGAGGCTGAGTAAAGGCATGGAGGTGGGAAATGGAAGGACACCTATGAGGAATAGAGAGAAGGCCAGTTGCAGGGATCGATAATGTGTAGGAAGGACTGTAATGTCCTAGAAAAGATGGCCTGGGGCCAGATTATGAAAAATTTTTAAAGCTAAATGGAGGACTTTGAATTAGATCTTCTAAGTAATAGGGAACCATTAAAGTTTACTGAATTGAGAAGTGACATGATGAAGTCTATGCTTAAACATAGTAACTGGCAGCTCTTAGGAGGATGGATCAGAGAAGGATATGGTTTTAATCAGAGGAATCGGATAAAGAAGAGCCTGTTACCTAGGGCTAGGCAAGAGGTGATGAGGTTCTGAATAAGACAGTGTCTCTGAGTCATGGAAAGAAAGGGTCAGGTGATAAAAGATCTGGAGGCAGAAGCAATAAGATTTGAGAATTCATAGCATCAGTGGGGTGGTGGTGGAAATGGAGTTGAGAATAAAACTGTGGTTATGAACATGGAAGCCTTTGACTGATGAAATGGCCCTCTTCCATTTCATGAGTACTAGGATATTCATTTGCCCTTGACATCTGACTGGCCTGAAACCTTTCTGAATGTATGATAGCAGAACTTACCCTGCTTCTTGAGGGCAAGTCATTGGTGAAAACAGGTTCAACTCTGTTCTATTAGTGGATTCAAGACTAAATGGCAGATGTACCAGGTTTTAGTGTATTAAAATGATGATTTTTCTATTTCTAGTAAAAAGGAATAAGATTCACCACGAACTAGAAAGTTTTACAAGAATATATAAATATGAGTTTATCAATGAGAAACCAGCAAGTGTTTTGGGCAACTGCCACTCACAGATCAAACTCACAAAGAAGGACAGGCTATATATATATATTCAGAGCCTGAGTAAATCTGATAAGGATTGGCACTAGACGAATGGCAGTCGGGTTTACTGGTCTCTGTCAACTACCAGGGAATAACACAAGATTAACTACTCACACACTATGGGTTCTTTGAGGTAAGAGGAAACAAACAGGAAGGAAAATAAAATAGTTTAATGTATTATAAGGGTCAGGAGAGTGGGAGAGATATATCTGTAACTAGGAATATTTAACTGACAAGAACTGGTGTTCTAAGGGGAAGTTTCTCTGTCAACCTAACTTCAGTCAGGCTGACAGCCTTGGCTAAGGACTAGAGGGAGAGAGCTGGATATTGGGGTTTCTCACCGAGGGTCCAGGTCACTTCCTTGATGTCTTCAGGATACCAGGAACCAACTCCTTGCACAGCCAATAATCCAAGAGATACCAGGTAGAGGAAAATGCCTGCAGCTGTCCACCAGAAAACAGACACTATCCACTACCCAGGGCTGTCTTGAGAGATGTTGTCTTCAAGCTTCTCCAGTCTCAAAGATCCCGAGCTGATGGAGTCACCACTGGCTGGACTTTTGCTCCAAACCGCTCTCAAGCCAGCAATGCCAGTTTCCCTTTCTCCTCTCTCTTCACCTGCATTCCATATGGAATGTCCATGCCTGACAGCCTAGGTTGTGCCCTTAGCCTGACTGCTAAGTCTGCTTTCCGACTCTTAAAGTCTATTTCTCTATTACAAAAGAAAGGGAATCCCATCTCAGCAGGTTCTATTTTATTGCTATCCTTTGAGAAGACCCAGCATAAAGAGAATGAGTACCCAGAAGGAGGAATACCTCAGAGCAGGTTAATTATCAGACCTCGATGTATTAAGAAGTAAAGATCATCTGTTTCCCGTCTCCATGCGTTGAACCACTAAGCGTGATCCCATTATTAATTAATTGTCATCCATTATTAATTATATATAATTATAATTACATATATAATATATAGTATATGTACACATATAATATATAAATATAATTACATGTATAATATAATCTTGATCCATTATTAATTACCTACAAGACATTATTTTTACAACGGGTTCCATCCTCAGTGATTCTTACTGATGTTTGCTCAAGCACACGTGTACCTGGATGCTGCAGGGGAAAAAAAAATCTAAGGACAAACTCTGCTGTGAATGAGAACAGTTCAACCTAACTCACTGAGTAACTAGTAAGCCCCTTGTTAGACACTGGGGATGCCAGGACAAAATCGCCAAAGTCTGGACCTCGGGCAGCTTCCTTTCTCCTGGGGACCGAGGCAAGTACAGGGACACTAATAGCCAGACAGAGCCGGGAGGCTTCAAGAAGGGACCTTGGAAGCATCATCTCCAACCCACTCATTTCCTACATGGAATTGATAGTGAGAGAGGGTCATGGATTTGCCCAGAGTCACAGATCAGTAAATATCTGAGAAAGGATTCGAACCAGGTCCTCCTGACTTTAATTTCTGCACACTATACCTTGGTCTATGTATCGGTCTTTATGGATTCCAGGAGGCAGACGCCAAGGGGAGAAGGAAGCACATACAAAAGAATAGAACTGGGGGAGGGGAGTTTTATATGGGGGGACACTGTCAGAGCACAGTGTTCAAGAAGGGGAGTAATGTGCAATCAGTGTGGAATGATAAGTTTAAGGAAGACTGCGAAGTGACATTTCTCTCATGATTTAAGGATGCTGAAGGCCTTTACATTCACTTTTTTCACTGAGTCATCACAATGGTCTTGTATGGGAAACATTACAGGTGTGACTAATCCCAATTTACAGATGAAGAAACTGAGGCTCAGAAACCTTGAACAACTTGCCTGTGGACACTCAGCTAATGAATATTGGAGAAGCAATTTCTTTTTTTTTTTTTTAAACTCTTGTACTTCGGTGTATTGTCTCATAGGTGGAAGATTGGTAAGGGTGGGCAATGGGGGTCAAGTGACTTGTCCAGGGTCACCCAGCTGGGAAGTGGCTGAGGCCGGGTTTGAACCTAGGACCTCCTGTCTCTAGGCCGGACTCTCAATCCATTGAGCCACCCAGCTGCCCCAAGCAATTTCAACTCAATCATCTCGACTTCAAGTGTGAAGTCCCTTCTATACTCCACATCATCTTTCTGAAAGTTGCATTTAAAGGGAAGCTAAACAATATCATGGCGGCAGAATAAACATCTGGGTAGAAGCGGCTCTTGGGAGGCTGTCGTTTCTTTTTTGTTGAATGATCAAAGAGAGTCTGGAGTAATCGATAGAGAATTCTCCTCAAAGCAAGGAACAGTTGAGCTCTGATCTTTCCTGCAACAAATATTTTCTGTGACCCAGGAAAGTTACTTCGTGTCTCCAGATCCAAAGCAGCTCTCTAGAGCCATAACAGGAGAGAAGGTGAGGACCTCTACTGATGGAGGGAGAATCCCCGTTCTTGACCTGTTGCCATCAGTGAAGCCCGAGGTGCAAGCCCTGCCCCGAGAGCTTTAAAAACTTTCATCATTATGACAATCGTGCTAGCATTGCAACCTGTGGCAGTTACTCTGTATGGCTCCAATCTCTGAGTGACACCAGAAAGGAATGGGAAAAGGAAGGAAAAGATCCAGGTCTGGAGACCAGAAGTCATGGGTTCAAATCTGACCTCTGACTCTTCTAAGCTGTATGACCCTGAACAAATCATTTTACCCCATTGCCTAGCCCTTACTGTGCTCCTGTCTTGAAACCAATACTCAGTACTGATTCTAAGATAGAAGGTAAGGGTTTAAAAAAAAGAAAGAAAAGGAAGGAGATCCTGTTTGGAGTCCCACCTCCATTAGTTTTTAACCTTGTCACCTCAGGAATAGCAAGAGCACCAGCGGGCCAGGCATCTAGAGTCGAAAGGTACCTCGGACTCTCCACGACCATTGAAAGAACTGATGGTACCTGAATGCCGATGGAAGCGTGCCATTCTCAACTTGACTTCCTCCGTGCTGTTTTTCTCTAGTGTAAATGATATATGTCTTCTTTCACAACATGGTGAACATGGAAATATGTATTGTATGAGAGCACATGCACCACCCATATCATATTATCTGCCATTGTGAGAAAGGGAAAGGGGTGGGAGGGAGGGATAGAACGTGAATCACAAAACATCAGAAAGTGATTATTAAAAATTATGCTAATGTGTAATCTTGAAAAAAATTAAATTAAGAAAAAGGAACCTTAGAGTCCCTTCCCTCCCCTCCCCAAATCCAAAGTTTCTATTTTATAGGTGAGGAAACTGAGGCCAAGGGAGGTTGTCAAATCCTCAAGGCCAGATATTCATAGTATCTTAGAGGTCAGGTCAAAAAGGAGCTCAGAAACCACTTATTAAAATCTTTCATTTTTTTAAAGTAATTTAACCTCAGACCAAGGGAATGATTCCGGGTCACAGAGGTATGATCAGGCTTTTTCATTAGGCTTTGATTTTCTCCCAAAAGATAAGGAAGATAATAATGGCAGCATTTCCTACCTGAGGTTGTCCTATCCTTCATCATTTCTTCTAATGGTCAGTAATACTTTCTAACTAAAGCTCACTACTAAGTTGTGAAAATTTAGTGTTCCTTGTTAAAGCAGCAAAATAACTACAAGGCCCTGGGGCAGATTCTTCATTATTCTACTCTAAATGCTGCTATGGGCAAGTCTTTCCCTTCATATCCAACCCCATTGGCCTTCAAGTAGGAACCCACAAATTTGCTCCTCTGGGCAATGTTTAGGTTGTTTTAGAATCTGGAGTCTGAGAGCTTGAATTCAAATCTCTCTTCTGTCATTCACCAGGTGTGTGGCCTTGGGCAAGTCTCGAAGCTTCCATGGGTCTCAGTTTCCTCATTTAAAAAATGGACCTAATTGCTTCTGAAGGTCCTTCCAGTGACAAAGCTATGGTCTTAGGAGGATACAACAAAGCTCTAAAAAAATTCCTGGGGAAGAAGTCCCATTCCAAGGAACTACCTCTTCTCTCAACACTGAGCAAAGATCATTTTCAAAGTTTATGTGTGACTTGGAATGGAAGAATGCAGACTTTGAATTGATGGACTCATTAAAGAAAATACTTTGAAATGTGGGGGGAATGGGGAGGGAAGGGTGGACATGAGAGGACGCTATGAGAACTACAATAGACCAAAGCAAAGAACAGGGCTGGACATCAGACAGGAGTTTTTGAGATTAGGTCACCCAGGAGGCAAGAAGTAATTAAAAAGGAGGAAGATAGATGAAAAATGTCAAGGGCTTCAGACGCCCTCAACGAGACCCTGAAAGCCACTGTTTATGCAAAGCCCAAGTGCAGACTTGGTTGCAGATGTGCAGGCCTTTCTTCTACATGAGGCAAACTTTCCAAATTACGTGAAGGCCACAGGAGGAGACTTTAGTTAGGCTAAGAGTATATCAGGTCTGTTTAATGGGGATGGGGTTGAGCCCAGGCTCAGGCCAGGTGGTCATTCATTATGTTGTCCTCTGTGATAAGGTAACCGTGCAGGAAAGTCACCCATTTTTTTTAACCATGGGCAGGGGGGAGATGAAACACTTCCTTATGTTGAAGTTATGATGAAGATCTCAACTGTGAGAGGGCATCATTTAGAAAAAGTTCAAGTAGGTGTTATAATGGCTAGAACCCTAGACTTGGGGTCAAGAAGAATGGAGTTCACATACTGCCTCGGGCAATTATTAGACATAGGACCCTCATACCAGCACCCCCTTCCCAATGAAAAGTCATCTAATCTCCCTTAGCCTCAGTTTCCTCATTTGTAATATAGGGCTAATAATATCCCACACATCCCAGAGTGGCTGTGACACTCAAATGGGATTACATGGAAAGTGTTTTGTAATACTCAAAGTGCCATTTAAAGGATGGCTGTTGAGAGTGGTTCTTCTTAGACCAAATGAGAACTACCCTGTGGGGAATTCTTTGGTAGAGAAAAGCCCTTCTGGGAGCTCTTCCTTCCATTGTGTTGTTTATAATGCCATGCTAAGAAGGCATGCCTTTGACCTCTCCAGGATAATGGCACCATGCTGTAATGGACAGATAATGGGGCTTAGAGTCAGGAAGATCTGGTTTCAGAATTGACATTACTAACTAAGTAATCCTGGGTAGGTCATTTTCTTTGTTCCTCAAGTTACTCCTCATGACTTGTCTATTAATTCACAGATGGATTAAATTCTGAGTAGTTAGATGGACTTTCCATAATGGGAGTTCCCCCATGCTAAGGCAATTCCTTGTGTACTCACATATCTATCAACATTTGAGAACAAGGAGGGGTCCCAGAAGCCATGTAGTCAAATCTATTTATATTAAAAATGATAAAACTAAGACCTGGGGAAGTACGACCTGCTCAGCATCCTCTAGTATATAACAAAGGCAGGATTAAAAGCTGGTGCCTCTTCCTCTCAGGGAAAGGCTTTTTCTTGTCCCCACTCTCTCAGTATTCTAGGTGTCGACATTCATATCCCCTACTGGGGCCTCTTTCTCCTCATTCCTGATAACTCTACCCTTAGTCATGGGGATTAAAGGAAAGGCTCATTCCTTGCCACCACCCCCATCTGTCCACTCCCATTCTGCACACATCACACCATGTATGGTTTGGTAGTGAGCTCCCCTATGAACACAGACTCCACTGACTCCTCCCATCCCAACTTTAGCTCGCCATCAGTGGTCCCTTTACAAGTACTACCAATATAACTTGTGTGTTTCCATACTTAAACTGCCCTTATTCGTTCTTGACCCTTCACCTGCCACCTCTCCAAGAGGAGAGCCGGCATTAATCTTTCATTCCTTCATCAGTTTCCCAGCAACTGAGGGCTCTAATCCTTGGAGCTGGTGAAAGGGCTGTTGAGTGGACCCTGAGGGGCTGTGCTCATGGGTCACCAACCAAGACACCCCACCCTCCCCCCTCCCAGACCCACTCAGAGAAAGGTCAGGAAACCAATCCATGTGTCCCCAAACCCCATTTTGCTGAAATAATTTAAGAGACCCAGGCCGGCTTCCAGGTTGGAGTCTGGTGATACCATCTTCCTTGGTATTTGCCTGTGGTGATAAATACAGATGTTCTAGGATGCCTCTCCATGTACCGTCTTCTCTAGGACTGTTAGAACAGCTGGCAGCCAGATCTGCAGGTCTCTAGGACTTGTTTTCTGAGACGCATCAAGTATTTTTTCAAACGATCTCTTGACTTTACCAGGAAGGTCAGTGTGTTTCTCCTGGCAGGCCACTGGTTGTTGGGTGGGAGTTTTGATGGGTTTTTTCTTTCCTCCTGTGGTGTAATGCAACTTTTCTCATTATCACCGCAGATGTAAGAGCCCAGCCAGCAAGTTGATTGCAGTAGCCAGAGCATATGGTTGAGTCATATGAATAATAATCATAAATCCTTCCTGACACCGGCCCATTATTATATCCTCATTGAGTCCCCTTGGAATCTCTTACTGTGTCTAATGGTTAAGTCATTAGGAGGTATCTCTGGAGGTCTGGATTTATGGCGGAGGTCTGGATGGAAGCAACCCAGGGTTGGGAGTATGTTTATACAAAACTGAGACATGTATATATCTATCGACTTATGAGGATGCTGAGCCACATGTGCTCTAAATGAATGACAATATGCCTGGAGGCATCTGAGGAATCCATAGAAGACCTCAATAAGGAAGAGTATGGAGCTTGGTGGGATTATGAGGTCAACCAAATTAGACCTAGGATCCCACACCAAACAGGAAATGCTCCATTAGGATACGCAGCACTCTCTTCTTTATTACTGTTAATCCCTTAGAAGGATAAACAATTGGAGGCCGGAAAAGTAAGAGGAGACGGTGTATGTGTGTGTGTTTGTGTGTTAGTAATTGAGGTAGAACCACACCTTGGTGAACAAATGGACCCACAGAAGATCTTTCCAGCCAATACTAAATTGTCAAAAGGAAACACCAAGCATATTGAATTAGTTCTAAAATATTTAGGGTGTGTCCAAATCCTAGAAATACAGTAAGAAGATATGGGGCTCCAGCAGACTTTTACAGGTATCACCACGATGATGAAGGAGACTGAGATCTGAGGATGGGATTACCAGTTGAATAAAAGGAAAATGTTTCACTTAAAGAAAATGGAGGGACATGACAGCTTTCTGCAAGAACTCAAAGTACTATCATATGGCAGAGAGATGAGACTCATTGTGCTTGGTCCCAGAAGACGGAACCAGAAGCACTGGATGGAGAGTATGGAGGGAAAGATTTGGGCTGGGTCTCAGGAAAACCTTCCTAACAATGAGAGGCATTCCAAAGTTGAATGGGCTACTTCAAGATGGGTTTATCCTCACTGGACATTTTCCAGCAAAGGCTAGAAGACCTTGCAATCAGGAATGCCCCCATTTTACATGAGAAAACCAAGACTCAGAAAGATTAAGTGATTTGTCCAAAAACATCAATGTAATTTATGTCTGGGGCAAAATTTAACCTTGGCTCATCTGGACTTTCAGATCAAATGCCCTCTCCACCTAGAAGCCTAGCAAAGCTGACGAAGGCTTTAATGGAAGACTTCCAATGGGGAACTGGCTACTTTTCCCTAAGAAAGTCCTGTCCACTTTAGGCTAGCTATACATTTTAGGAAGACTTTTCTTTAGCCAAGCCGATATCTATCCTTTTTGCATTCCTCCTAGTCCCATTTGGGATCAAGCATAATAAGGTTCATCCTTTTTCACATGATGGCCCTCAAGTATTTGAAGACACTAAGCATATTCTGATATATAGCACAGTATGTGGCACATGGGAGTCATATAAGCAGTGCCTGTTCTTTGGGTTATGGAATTGTCCTTAATCTTGTCTTTATAGGATAAAAGATAAAAAAAAAATCCTAGAAATCTTATACGATGTAACTTCAGTTTTCTTTACTCTCTCAGTTGCCCTCCTAGAGAAATTCTGTAACATTTGAGTAGCCTTTCTAAAAGGTGACATCCCAAACTTAATACAATATGTCATCTCTAGTCTAATCTACCATACTTGCTGACCTCAGAGAGATTAAAATCGAAGAAAAGAAATAGGCATAAACCAATCTAGAGCATCTATTTGTAATTTCTTCATTGTGAACAAATGCTCTCTCCAGATCACAGATCTCCATCACCTTCCTGAGATTCAAAGAATTAATACATACACATATAAAACACATGCATATGTGTGTGTGTGTGTTATCCATGGCCAGCTATCTAAAAAATGAACTATTGCTATGTAATAAAAATAAAGCAGAAAAATGGTGACACAAAATAGCATTTGATGGTCTTATAGTGGAATAGACTACTTGAGAGGCAGCTTATCTCCCTCCTTAGAGGTCTTCAAGCAGAAGCTGATGGCCACTTTTCATATCTATTGCATTAGGGATTACTTTTATGTGTAGGTTTCTCTACAAGACCATTGAGGGCTCTTTCCATTTTCATATTTTTCTATATTTAATTGAAATATGGAGTATTGTGGTGAATGACATCGAATTCAAAGGCGAGAGAAGACCTGGTCTAATTCTAAGACCATGGCAGAATAAGGAGGCCTACTTTTGACGGAGTTCTCAATCTCCTAATTCCAAGCTATGTGATTTATGGTAAGTACTTCCCTTTTTGAGGCTTTAACTGTCCTATATGCATAACAAAATGCCAGAGCTAAGACTAAGGAGTATCAACTCTATCTTCATACGAAATGGGTCCCTTTCTTAGTGGAGGAATCATGCTTTTTTTAATTGTCTTTGTCTCTTTATATGCCCTTCTCAGGACTCAGGAGAAAGTTTCAAGAAGAAAGTTTAGATGTGGCTTATGTCTAGGTTCTATCCAAATGGGATTGAAAATGTATTCAATGGACAATTTAGGTCATGCAAAGGGCAATTGTTTATTACACACACACACACACACACACATACATACATAATATATACAGATGATTGAAACACTGTAAAATTTAAATTTAAATCAATATCTCTAGTTTTTTATTTTTCCATAGAGTTTTATTAATAATCACTAAAGATAGAGAAATCAGACTGAAACCTAATCTAACCTAACTGACCATGTGTGTGGCTCTCAGCCTGGCACCCCAGCCCTGTTCTGGGAAGTAGAGCCCAGGGTGGTGCCACCCCAAATCTTACATCCTCTGTCCCCCATGAGCAACTGTGTTCATCACACAGCATTCATACAGCATAAGCATGCAAATGGGATGCGGGGTAGGACATCAGGCTGGGGCATGGATTCTATTTACACAATCATAAGAAGCAATTTTGGGGCTAAATTCCCTTTACTTTGGCTCTTCAGTTTCAAGCAACATCCACATTGCCTATCACCATTTGCCACTTCTTGAGCTTATTTTTCTGATGGGTGCCATCTTTTTCTTAGAAGCATGTCACTGTACCTACTGCCTTCTGCTCTGGATAAGGAACACAGGAAGCTCTAAACACCTAAAGTAACCTCTGCTAAAAAGTTGATTGCTTGGTATGTCCTTCAGTCACATAGACTTAGGGAAAGAAATACAACAGGCACTTTTGGTCCTATTTCAGGCTTATATGGGTCAGAAAATTCTATCTTAGAATCAATGCTATTTATTAGGTCCAAGGGAGAAGAGAGGAAAAGCTCAAGCTATGTAGGTTAAATGACTTGCCCAGGGTTACACAGCCAGAAAATGTCTGAGGCCTGATATGAACCCAGGACCTCCTGTTTCTCAAACCACTGAGCAACCTAGATAGCTCTAAATATGTTCTTTATGTCATGAACAACCAGAATATAGTTTTTAGGAGAGGATTTACTTCCCTCCTTCTACCATCATTCCCAGAAAAACCCAATAGAGTCTCAAAGACTCTCTACACTCTGGATATACAAGAAGGCAGGGGACCAGAGAGCTCAGTGACTCCTTTACCAACTCACTAATTCCCAACTCCATGGCTCAGTAATCAGTCCTCCTTGGCACTGAGCCCTTCCATGCTTTCCTATCTTCCTGGTGGGCCAGGAACAAAGCCAACGTTCCATGTGTAGACAAGGAAGCCCATTCCAGAACAAAAATTCGATGAGATAATGATGATCTCCATTCATAGAACCCTGACTCATATTCCCAAAATAAATTGGCTAGGTCCGGTATTGCCATTCTTACTTTACAGGTGAGGAGTGTGACACAATTTTCAAATCCCCAAGCCGTGCCAACCATACATTCACTGGGCCCTGGAGAAAGTAATGAGGGAAATTTCATTCTGGGGAGTAAAAGAGTACATAGAATTCTGTTAGGGAGACAAAGTGAAAGCACTAGCAAAAAGCACCAAGGTCAATGCATTCCATTGACAGGGAGCCACCATGTCTGGCCCAAAAGAGGATCCACATAAAGTAGAAAGGCACAGGGCATAAAAACAAAACAGTCATTTGGACTTGCTTGTGAGAAGCCTTGAAGGCTGGTCTAAGAACTTTAGAACTTTCACATAAGCAAGTGGAGCCATCGAGCTCTGTTGAGCAGAGATAATTTAATGAAGCGTCTGGAGATGAAAAATTCAGGGGAAGAATGCCAGATTGGTTGGAAGGACAGAGACACTGAATTCAAGGAGACCTCAGGAGGAAGTTGGGAGCTCCATGGATGGAGAGCCAAACCAATAGATGAGAGGTCCTGGGTTCAAATGTGACCTCAGACACTTCCTAGTGTGGGTGACCTTGGGCAAGTCACCTAATCCCCATTGCCTAGCCCTTACCGCTCTTCTGCCTTGAAACCAATACACAGTAGTGATTCTAAGACAGAAGATAAGGGTTTAAAAAAAAAAGGAGATTCCCCCACCCCACAGGACTAGGAAGTGGTAGCCTTGTTCTGAAATTGTAATTTCCAGCACTAAAGTGATTCCTGTGATTCAGACTTCAGCTAGTCTATACCCAACTGTTATGGGGAGCTTATTTTTCCAGGTGTCTCTATTAGCCAATTATATAATAAAAGGCTTCTCTCTCATCTCGTTGCCCTCGTTTCATCTCTCTGTGTTGTTGCACCCTTCCCCACGCCCATAGGAACCTGTTTTACATCGAGTTTGAACCCAAGAAACATGGATCCCTCTATTTTTCGATACAGAATAGCTGGAGATCAGGGGTGGTCCTCATAGTAAGTAGGCCATTTAGAGTCAGATAAGAGACACAGAGAAATAGAAAGTCCAGCCTTCTTCTTTGACCCTTCAAGAAAATGTAAAAGTCTTCTAAGACCAGAGTCAATATATACAATCTATTGCCTAATTTCAGATCTTTGCTTCATAAGGTATCTTTCTGTCTAAAGTTTTCTCTCCTTTTAATCATTCAGGGAAATTTAACATCATAAATACAGAGCTAGAAGGGACCTAGAAGCCGCCCAGTCCAGTGTTATCATTTAAAAGATGAGGATAGGGGGCAGCTGGGTAGCTCAGTGGATTCAGAGCCAGGCTTAGAGACAGGAAGTCCTGGGTTCAAATCTGGTCTCAGGGGGCAGCTGGGTAGCTCAGTGGAGTGAGAGTCAGGCCTAGAGAAGGGAGGTCCTAGGTTCAAACCCGGCCTCAGCCACTTCCCAGCTGTGTGACCCTGGGCAAGTCACTTGACCCCCATTGCCCACCCTTACCAATCTTCTACCTATGAGACAATACACCGAAGTACAAGGGTTAAAAAAAAAATCTGGTCTCAGACACTTCCCAACTGTGTGACCTTGGACAAGTCACTTAACCCCCATTGCCTAGCCCTTACTGCTCTTCTGCCTTGGAACCAATACACAGGGGGCAGCTGGGTAGCTCAGTGGATTGAGAGTCAGGCCTAGAGTTGGGAGGTCCTAGGTTCAAATCTGACCTCAGACACTTCCCAGCTGTGTGACCCTGGGCAAGTCACTTGACCCCCATTGCTTACCCTTACCACTCTTCTGCCTTGGAGTCAATACACAGTATTGATTCCAAAACAGAAGGTAAGAGTTTAAATAAGTAAATAAATAAATGAAGAAACAAACAAATAAATGAATAAATAAAATAATAATAAGAAGAAAAAGAACAAGAAGAACCAATACACAGTATTGATTCTAAGATGGAAGGTAAGGGTTTAAAATAAAACAAAATAAAACAAAAGATCAGAAAACTGAGAACCGGGGAAACTGTGACTTTGCCAGGTTTTGCATAGTTAGTAAATAAGAATGAGAACGCAGCTTCCCTGTTTCAGAGCCAGTGCTATTTATATTCTCTGATTTCTTTCATATTTTTGTATATTTATTCTTTAGGGAGTCGTTTTAATTTTTATTTATAACTGTGCTTCATACGCTGGATTCTCATAGAATGTGGAGGTAAGCCTGATCTAAGACCATCAGGTTTCATGAAAATGCTATCTTGAGAATAATCAAGTAGAGGATGGAAAAGTAAGTAACAAATGAGGCTCATATTAACTAAGCCAATTAATTGATTTTTCAGATGGGGAAACTGAGGTCCGAGGAAAGAAAGAGTCCCCAAACACATGAAATAAAGTTTTATCCAAAGAATCACCATGGCCGGGTTTCCTGCCCAGGGTCTGGTGATGAGCCTACACTCACCTGTCTAGTTAGAACAAACACAAAGGACATAAAGAGAGAAGAGCTAGTTTAAACATTAAATCTAGAGGGAAAAAAAAAGTTTTGTCTCTAATATCTGGTCAGCAGTTCAAATCTTTACTGGAGGATAAACCAACTTACAACAGCTGTGGACGATTTACTGTTAGTCTGAAACCCAACAGGCTTTGCCATTAAAGCATGTTCAGTCTTAAAAGAAAATAGCCTTGTTTGGTCCAAGGGTTTTTGTTGTTTTTTGGTTTTTTTAAACACAGTCTTCATTGCGTTGGGTTCCAAAGCTGTAAAGATACCAAGTTTATTCCAGGAGGGCAACTGCTAAGGTAAATGACCTGCTGCTTTCGGGGGCTTTCTCAAGCATAGTTTGCTTTTATAAAGCACATACTCCCACCTAGCCTTTGGTTGATCCTAACATTATCCAAGAAGAGGCTCCATGCAGATGCTACTGACATCTCCCTTGACCACCATAAAAATGATGAATGGCATGTCATGGAATTATTCAACAGTTCCCAGAGAATCATCTTTAATACACAATAAGAAACAGATCTTGGAATCCCCTGCTTGGATCCGTGGCTCTTTATTGAGCCGCTGTTTTTCCACTTTCAGTGTGGCCCGTGAACAAGACCTTACTGTCAGGTAGGGGCACAAAGGAGAATCGGATAGCAAAGAACAGGGCAAATGCTATGCATCATTTCAACAGAATATAAATCTGAGTACGTTGCCCTGCATGCCAACAAGATCTTTGGGAAGAAAGTATTAAGTTTTCGCAAAGCCACTGGGCACAGTTCCATCCAAAAATATCACTCTTGTTTTGTGATAATGAAAAATACTCATACAAGTTTCAAGAAGAATCTGTTCTTTCCATATTCTGTACTGCCTCGAAAGCTTCCTCAACAAGGCATCCCATTCCCTTCCTCCCTCCAAAAAATAATACATTTCTTTGAGTTTTCTTTAGATTTGCCTGTGCCAGCAATAGTAACCAAGTATAATTGAGTTCCTGTAATTGTGTGATCAAATAATAAGGGGGATAGTTAAGTTCAAGAAAGTTCTCTAGGGGAGCAGCTGGGTAGCTCAGTGGATTGAGAGTCAGGCCTAGAAATGGGAGGTCCTGGGTTCAAATCTGGCCTCAGACACTTCCCAGCTGGGTGACCCTGGGCAAGTCACTTGACCCCCATAGCCTACCCTTACCACTCTTCCACCTAGGAGCCAATACACAGAAGTTAAGGGTTTAAAAAAATAAAATAAAATAAAAAAGAAAGTTCTCTAGTCAACAGGAGATGCATTCAAGGAGAAGTGCAAAAAGGGAACTTGGTTTGTTAAGAGAGGAATATAACTCCTTAAAAGTAGGGTCCAATGGGCCCCATGATGGAAAGAAAGGACTTCTTAGAGAGACCAGACAATCCACTTTCTTTCAGAATCAAACAATATTCTTCTTTTTTTTAAAGATTACTGGCTTTACATGCGAATAAGTGAATGTCAGGAGAACATTGACTGATATAACTGACATGTGGAATTGTCATTCTAAAATGAAAAATAAAATTCTTACAGTCAGTGGAGTTAAAGTGAACAGAATCATAAATCTAAATCTGAAAGTGACTTCAGAGTCCAACCTTCATATTTTACTGTTGTGGAAACTGAGTCTCAGTGAGGTCAAGTGTTTTGCTCTTGATCAGACCAGTAAGAAATGGCAGTGGTGGGTTTAGTTATCTGTCCTGATTTTGTGTCATTCAGAAAATGTGACAGGAGTGCCATCTATGTATTATCCCAAGTCTTTGATTAGAAAAAAAGAGGTTGTTTGGCATGGAGATAGAACCTTGGATTCTCTGCTATTCCACTAGAAAACTCTGGCAGTGAGATCAAAAATCCACCTGAGTGATGTCTGGAGAGAGGATTGGTCTCTCCTTTTTTGGAGATCATTAAACAGAGGCTTAATGACTATCATCTGGTACATTCTGGGATGAGGGAGGGGATTCCTTTCTTGTGTGTTGGATTCAAAAGGCCTCTGAGGTCACTTCCAGAATCTCAAATTCTGTGATTCTGTGACTTGGATAGGCCATCATCCACAGCCATTTCTTCATCTTGAGAGACTGTCAGAAATCTTGCTAAAGACTATTAATAAGTGGAAGAAAATCAACAGCACTCTCAACAGAGCCAGTGGAAAATAGACCTGCCTCCCTTCCACAAAGACCTGTAGAGCTTCATTTATCTTAGTTCATCCCTAGATAAGGCCTTCTCTCAGTTTGGCATCATCTCCGATAGCTGCTAGATTGGGTCTTCTGTAGCTGCCCTCAGCTGCCAGCAGATGGCACGTAATATTCCTCCCTGTTCTTATTTTTTGTATTTCCCAGGCATCTGGGTTGAGCATCGCTTCTCATCCTTTTCTCTAGTCATGGGACTAATCTGCAAATTTCCTTACAGAGCCATCAGTTAGCTCAGATAACCTGGATCCAGGAAAGAAATCTCTTTTCTCTAGTCGGTGCATCTCTACAGAGCATAGGAAGGAATTTCAGGGACTCTGGTCTTGGTGGCATTACAGGTGAAATTCCTGGAATGATTCATCTCTTCCTTCCACTTTAATTCCTTTTGTTTTTCTCTCAGTGATTTCTGCCTGACCAGATCTATCAGCAACTTGTTGTAGGAGAAGAGCAACATGGGTATTTGCACCATTTGGATGAACTGAGAGTTTTCCATGCAGACCTTCTCGTTAAATGTAGTTCCATCAGACCGTACCATCTTCTCTGCCGCTGCCTCTAAAGATTTCTCTTCTTTACCATCTGCCCTATGATTATGCCCTCCCGACCCAAGGGCACTGCCATCAAGTCAACAAGTACTTGTTAAAAACCTTTCTATGTGCCAACCACTATGCTGAGTATTGGGGATGCAAAGAAAGGACCAAAAGAGTCCATTCCCTCAAAGATATCCTAGTCTAATGGGAAAGAAACGCCCCCACAATAATAACAGCTACCAAAATTATGTCCATGTAACATATTACATGTACATATTTATACATATACATGCATGCATTCATAAATACATACATGCATACATACATATATGAGATTATCTCAGAAGGAAGGCTCTAACAGTAAGAAGGAACAGAAAAGGCTTCTTGCAGAAGGTAGAATGTTAACTGAGGCTTCAAGGAAGCCAGGTGCCAGTGGGGAAGGATGGGGAAGAGCCAGTGAAAACACACGGGACATGGTTATGGACTGTATAACCCACTAATGCATTATGAAGACTCTTGAGCCTTTCCATCTATCCCAGAAATGAATATTTAGGATATCTGGACCTTTCCATCTGTCCTACAGCTAAACGCATTGTTATGTATTGTCTCCCCTAATTAAATTGCCTCATTTGTTTTATCTGTAGCCCCAGGATTTAGCAAAGTTCTTAGGGTATATTAAGTGCTTGATAAATTCCTTTCCACCCATTTATTCATTCAGTCCATAAGCCATTCATTCATTAATGAATTTATCCTGTAGATAAGAACTGCATGCTCTTCTCATCGTTGAGCACATTTCTGTAATTGAAGCTGGATTTGGTTAAAGAAAATTCAAGTTTTGTTTTTTTCTTCTAGCTCCTGAACATCAATGCTAGTCATGTAACATAATTAATAGAGAGCTTAGCTTAGAGTCAGAAAGTCCTAAGTTTGAATCCTGCCTTAGTAACCTACTGGCTCTGTGACCTTGTAACTTTTTCTCTCTCTAGCTTTCATGGTCTTAATCTCTAAAATGGCTTCTGGCCCATTACATCTTTATTAGCCATTACATTTTTTAATCTATGACTTTATTATCCTAATATCATCATTTTTCCGAGGCATCTTTCTTGGACCAACTGGACAAGGGCATTCAAATGACCCAGGACCGATTCCTGTACCATCCGTGTGGGGAAATGGGTAGGGAGGGAGAGCAAAGATCTCTTGCATTGTTTTATAATAAAAAATAATAATATATAACATATACAATATAATGATAAAAAAAATGAAAGCCACCACCATCACCACAACATTGTCTTCACTACATCATCGTTTGTATTTCTGTTAAACTCTTACCTTTTTTGATAGGCACTGAAGAGGTAGAAGTCTTGTGCCCAGTTTTAAAAGAAGCTTTCAAATTACTTCGCAATTAGATATCCACCAGGAAGGAATCTTCAGGGTTTTGGAAAATAGCAGACAAATATTCTTTGGTTCAGATTCTTGGTGAATGGATCAAGGACATGAAGTTCAACAGGTTAAAATTCTAAGTTGTCACAAAGCACATGGGTGGGGGGCAGCTGGGTAGCTCAGTGGATTGAGAGCCAGGCCTAGAGACAGGAGGTCCTGGGTTCAAATCCAGCCTCAGACACTTCCCAGCTGTGTGACCCTGGGCAAGTCACTTGACCCCCATTGCCTACCCTTACCACTCTTCTGCCTTGGAGCCAAGACACAGTATTGACTCCAAGATGGAAGGTGAGGGTTTTAAAAAAAACAAAACAAAAAACCAAAAACAAAGCACATGGGTTTCCTCACTCATGTGCCTCTTTGCCAGGATTCCGTGAGTGGCTATTCCTTTTCCCTCACAGAAAATGGGAAAAGTGATACTCAGGTTTGTGGGTTGATGATGCCACATCTATTTTTCTTTCATTTGTCTTTTCTTTCATTTGACATAATAATCACTCTTTTACCTTGTTAAAGAATTATTTGTTTTTCTTTGAGTTAATGTCATAGTGACTGATTTTTATAAATCAGAACTGCACTGATGGGGCTCAATTTAAAATCAGTACAAAAGCTGGTGTAGTGGAGACGATGTTGTCATCGTCATTGTTATTTCATTTTTTGTTATTTTAAGCGTAGTCCTGTGGTGGTGGTCCTACTCTGGTAACCCCAGACCTGACAGGATAAAGGCAGTTTGAAACAAATTAGTCAGTCCAGAGAGTTGAGACTGTCTCCACTGAAGACATATGTACACATTACATCTCCCACTTGCAGAGGCAAATATTTCCCCTTCTTAGGATGCTCTTCTTCTTCACCTCAATCTCTAGCTTCTTCAAAGATTCAGCTCTAGAAATACCAGAAATACAAGGACCTTTTCCTGATCCTCTTGATCATTAACATTTTCCAATCCTTTCCTTCCAATAAAATTATTTTTTATCTATTTCCTTTTGACTTTTTTGTGTCTCCATTGCTTCCCCTAGGAAGAAAGCTCCTCGAGCACAAGAAAGATTTTTCCTGTTCTTGTAGATGACTCTGTATTCTAAGGATCTAGCACTGTACCTTGAATTTTATAAGTACTAAATAAATGCTTGTTGAATGAATGAAAGTGTGCCCTATACTGAGCTTTTATTGGATATCAAATTCTTTTCCTTTTAGTTGGGGGGAATTAAAAGGAAGATTAAGCCCAAGACAATATGTTGCATCTGGTTAGAAATAAGGGACCTGGTGGTGTTAGATGAATCAGCAAGCATCTGGACCTGGTCATAGCTTTGAAGAATGCAGATATAATGATGCTCTGAGCTCAGCATGGACTTTCATGAGGAAAAACAAAATCATTTGCCTAGTTATCATGATTCCCACATCTCAACTTTTGAAATACTTTCCTAGAAGGAAGTGCTGTCTGCAGACTTCAATAGGTGGGTCTCCAGCTGCTCCAAATTCCAGTGTTTAGACTAACATCAACTTGCATTTATTAGGGATGCATGAATGGATCTGGAGAAAATACGCCCAGAGCTGAACCTCTGGATAGCATGTCGAATGAACCCAATGTAAACTTGAGGGGAAGTTCAGAATGTAATGCTGCATTTGGAGTTTGGTGTTCGACGTAGTCTGGTTATTGTACATATCCTTTCCTTTTGGAATAGAAGCCAATGGTATACTCCCCCTGGTTTCAAAAATATATACATTGTACAATTAGTGGCAAATGTGTGAGTTTCAGAAGAAGATCTGAAGATCAGGAGGATTCGCAAATGGAGCAGTGAGTTTGAGGTCAGATAATGCGGGTTCAAATCCCTGCTCTATTACCATCTGTATGATGTGGACAAAACACTTAGAAAAACTCTCTTGAGTCTATTTCCTCTTGCAGACATTGGCCTTGGCAAGCCTAGAAGGTTCCTTCTAGCTCAAAATTTGTGAACTATGACCATGAAAAATATTCTGGACTAAAATTCCCATGGCCTCAGTGCCAATATGCCTTGGCACTGTGGGTGATAATCCCAAACTATTTTGACAGAGATGCTCTCATTTCAATGTCCAGCTAAGGAAAAAATGACTTTTGCTGACTTGGCAAATTGTCCTGATCCAATATGGGCTCCATAAACATTTACTGGGTACCTCATATGCTTAGATCTTAGAGGGTTATATCTGGAAGGGAACTAAGGGATTATCTAGTATAAAGTTCATATCTGAAGCAGTCAAATGACTTAGTGGGTAGAGTGCTGGCATCACAGTCAGGGAGATCAGAGAATAAAAGCTACATCAGTCTCCAGCTTTGTGGCCCTGGGCAACTTTCTAACCTTCTTTCAGCCTCAGTTTCTTCATCTGTAAACATCTCTAAAATAGAATTTTTGTGAAGCACAACTGAACTGTGTAAGGATGGGATTTGTGCAAGGGGGATGGGACAAAAGTTTTGGCAGAGGCTCTCTATTCTTACAACTACTAACATGTAAAAGCTCTTTTAAAACTTACACGTACTCTATAAGCATTATTGTTGTTATTATTATTATTATTATTATTATTTATTAGACTGAGGAATTAAGGCTCAGAGAAGTTGATTGACTTGTCCAAGAGACAGACCATAAAGAAGAGAGGCGAGGTTCAAACCCAAATTTTCTGTGTCTGATACTTATTACCTGTGTTATCTTGGGCAAGTCACTTAAATTTACTGGAACTCAGTTTCCTTACTTGTAAAGTGAGGGAGCGAGGGTAAGATGGCTTCTGCAATTCTCCTACAATTCTATGGTTCCATGGAAACAACAGTGAAATGGAATTGAAGAGGAAAAGGATACTCACCCAGTTTGATCCCAGGGAAAAAGTGAATAGAGAAGCACTATGGTGCTAGGGAAAGGCCCTCAAACTTGGGTTCAAATTCAGATTCTTCTATTTGCTTACTTGTGTGAACTTGTACAAGCTGTCTCACTCTCCTGGATCTCAGTTTATTTATCTGTAAAATAAGAGGGTTGGAATTTAATACATCCTATATTGACTATTGCTCAAGAGACCTAGAGATTAGAATGACACTCCCCTGGCCACGACTTTTATAACCCAGCTAATATAAAAGTGACAACTGTCCTAGCAACCTTTAAATAAAATTGATTCAAAGTCTATCTTCCCTGGGGGAAACAGTCCAAGGGGATCTTCTGTCAAATCTGAGGGGTCTCCTCTTTTTCCCTCCTATGTGGTCCTGTCAGATCTGCTTATCCAGATGAGAAGCAAGCATTGTTTCTTATAGATTCATAGGAAATTGAGGCAGAGAGAGTGAACGGTTTAAAAACTCCCTGATGGTGTAGGGAGCATCCACAAAACACAAACCTACCCATCCCAGGCTGCCTCACACAAATTGTGACAAACTCATTGCCTCAGTCATTTAGGTAGATTTGTGGTCTTGTTGAATTGGGAGATTCCTTGTGGGGCCTACATGAAAACTATCAACCTCTGAATATTTTTCTTAGCTGCTTTCCATATTTCAAGGGGACAGATGCCCAAATTAGGATAGCCATCAGTAATTGCCTCTTATTCTTGATAAATGACTTTCTATTCCTTCTAGTCTCCACCCTAGTGCCACTTTTTCTGTGAAGCTTTCCCACCATGGGAAAACAGTGCATCTTCAAGGGTAAAGTATTGAATTGGAGAGATCTGACTTCAAATCTTGACTGAAATTTTCAAGCTGTGTTATCCTGGGCAACAATATGTTAGAAACAAAGAAGTAATGATAGTACCTCTGCTAAGCGGGTCTTTGTGATACAAAAGTACTTCGCTAACCTCAAAATGCTAAATAACATCAGTTCTTCTTTTCTTTCCTTAATTTCCCCCTACACATACACACACATGCTAGTGTTCTATGTCAGGCTCCATAGTTTGCTTTGACCTATGGGAGTCCCATAGTAAATGGTGATTTCCGGGAGGCAGGACCTCATTTTTCATCCTTGGATTCTTAGCACCTTCCTACTTTTAGGTCTTTCTTTTTTGCTTTTTTGGGTCTTGAAATATGATTTCTTTGATGTCAGAAATTTCAATAGGGAAAATCCATTCTGTTGTTTGAGGAACCATTCATCTGTAGCTTAATCTTGAATCATTGTCTAGAGCAGTGATGGGCAAACTTTTTAAAGAGGGGGCAAAGGAAAGGAAATGCTCATCTGTCAGTCTGCTTCTAAGGCAACTCTTTCGAAGTTTCATTGGATTGTATCCTACTCCTTGTGTTCGTCAGATTAGGAATAATGTCTTACAGCTGGATAGAACATTTCAGGGGGCTGAAACTGGCCTGTGGGCCGTAGTTTGCCCATCATTGGTGTAGGGTGCTAAAATCCCAAATGGCTTGCCCAGTGTCACACTGCCTGTGTGTATAAAAGGCAGGGCTTGAACTCACTATTTCTTGACTCTGAGACCATTGCTTTAGCCACTCCACCATGCTGCCTCACATTCAGTGTCTAGTAGATACAATAAACATTTGTTGCAAATGCTGGGGACTATGGCTGTGGAACACTGTATATGGTGTCAGGCTGGTTGAAGATATCGAGTTTTGCTGAATTTGCCCTAAGATTCAGACCTGCTTTGATAGGTGGAGTTCCCTCCCTGCCCTATCATTTCTTCCCATTTTATTTAACCTGCTTATTGTTCTGAAGAAGAATTCCATTTTTACGGATTCATTTCAAGCTTTTCTTTTCTTCAAAGTCTGATTCCTCTGTCTGAATGAATTCAAGTCCTTTTTCCTCCAGTGGAATCCTGATTACCCTCCATTCCTTCAGACAACATTTCGTTTTATTGAGGTTTTTGTTTGTTTTTCATCATTGTCATTTTCCAAGATTCCTCTCCCTTCCTTCCCCAGGACCATCTCTCCCATCGAAGGATATTTTAACGAGGGAAACAAATCAGTTCAGCAAATCTAACCAAATGTCAGCTGAGCCAGACAGTACCTACAATGTTCCACACCTGGAGTTCTCCACATCTGCATGGAAAGGAAATGGGACAAATATTTATTAAACTCCTACTTACTTTGTGTATAGCACTGTGGCTAGTGCTGACAGCAATGCAAACCTTAAATATAAAGTCTTGGCCCTCACAGTCTGGTGTTGGTCCAGAGGGAATGAGACACATTTATGGTTAACAAAAATCCACAATATGATTCCCATCCTTCATGCGTTCTTCCTTGATTACTTCCAATGCCGCATCTCTTCATTAACCGAAATTAACCTTTTTTTGCCCTCTGCTTAACTATTCTTGACTTGCTATTTTCTCATATGCTTACCCTTTGTCTCCTTTTAGACTGTAAGCTCCTGGAAGGCAGGAGAGCCCAACCTATCATTGGGCACTCAAAGTAACATAGAGATCTCCTCGGGCCTAATAAAGATTAGGAAACCCTGATGGCCTAATATTCTTGATAAAAAGGACTTTTACCTTTTTATTTTTTATTATAACTATGTAAAAGGAACTTTCAACATTGAATTCTCATCATCTCAAGGAAAAAAAATTAGAGGCTATCAGACTGGATGGGAAAACTCCTATTTCCCAAGGGATTTCTGAGACCTTCTTCCAAGCCATGAATCGACTATTGTGAAATCAGAGAACTTTCACATTTAGAGAAGCCTCAGCAACCAACTAGTTTAGTCCATCCCCCAAAGTAATTCTCACTGCAGAATCTGTAGTGGTCTTCTCGTGAATATTGAAGTCTTTCAAGAAAGGGGTAGCCATGGCCTCCCAAGATGGCCTATTCCCATTTTGGAAGGGGATGGTCATTGCCTACAAAGGTAGTCAGTCCATTAGCCTTTGGGGTAGCACTGATGGTGAAGAAGGAGTTTCCCAACATCGAGTTGAAATTTTCCTCTTTACAACTCCTCCCCTATAGGGTCAAACAGAAGACAGTTTATTTCCTTTTTTAAATCACAAAATGATTCTTCAGATACTTTAAGATAGTGGCCATGAGGTCCTAGGTTCAAATCTGGCCTCAGACACTTCCCAGCTGTATGACCCTGGGCAAGTCACTTAACCCCCATTGCCTACCCTTACCACTCTTCTGCCTTGGAGCCAATACACAGTATTGTAAGGGTTTTAGAAAAAAAAAAAAAGATAGTGGCCACGTCCCTAAGGCTTAGGCCTTACTACTTTCCAGAGTCTGGGCCTGCTAGTTCTCTCATCTTGGTTATCATCTCCTAGAAAAATGGATTCTTAATCCTCAGTTGTCACCTTGGCATTTAAATCCTGTAAAATCTGGCTCCAACCTACCATTCCAGATTGATCTTACATTATTCCTCTTCATGCAATCTGAATTCCAATCCAACTGTTTGACTTGCTCTTCCCTGAATTGGTTTATCCCCATCCAAGGCTTATGCCTTTGATGAGATTGTCAGCCATAGTAGAAAAGTCTCCTCCCTCACCTCCATCCCTTTCTCTACCTCAAGATTCAGTTCAAGTGTCAACTCCTAATTGAATCCTTTCTCAATCCCCTTCATTGATTTCAGATAAAGGGTGAGGTAGTCCCTGCCTCGAAGGGGCTTCCATTCTGATGGAGGAAGATGAGTCTTGGCCAGAGAATATCTATTGTATAAGAAGTCACAGAAGTGAGTATGGATAATGGCTAGCAGGTTTCTTTCTGTGACTAGCGGTAATGGTGATTTGATTATAGTACTTAGAGTAGGAGGTGAGAAATGATGTAGTTGTGGATACTAATTTAGAAGTCCAGACCTAAAATTGCTAAGGGGTAGGAGCACAGAGCTCCTCATTGGCCTCTTGGAGGCGGGTCTGGTTTAGAGGGTAAAGCTAAAATATCAATAGGATGTGTAGTTGTTTTAATCTTTTCCAATTTTTCATGACCCCATTTGGGGTGTTTTTGGCGAAGATCCTGGAGTAGTTTGTCATTTCCTTCTCTAGTTTATTTTTTCAGATGAAGAAACTGAGGCAAATAGGGTAAAGTGACTTATCCAGGGTCACACAGCTTGTTAAGTGCCTGAGGCCCACTTTAAATTCAGGTCCTCCTAACTTAAGAACCAATGCTTTATCCACCACATGGTATAGCTGTCCCATATGAATCTGATTAGCAAGGTAGAAAAGAAAGAGGAAGTAGCATGGCCTTGGCCTTAGGGCTTACCTTTGGGGTTGTGCAGATATGAATTTAATTCTTTCCTTTTGGCAAATGCTGGCTGTGTGGTTCTAGGCAAGTTATTTACCTTCTCTGTGTTCTTGTCCACTCTCTTAAGTCTCTAATTTGCAGAGAAGGTGGTGACTTGCCTGTGTAAAAAGACTCTTCTCAATGGGGAGCACCTATTCTGAGGAAAACAGAGAACCAGAAGAGAGAGATCATGTTTGAAAAACTCAAGAGAGGACACCGAAGAGAGTCTCAAGGTCAAGGAAGGCAGCATTTCATTTGGGGACCATGTTATTCATAGGTCGAGTCTAAACAAAAATTGGCCCTCATAATAGCTCATCTTTATATAGTGTTTCAGGATTAAGTGAGCCAGTCAGCAAGCATTTACTTAGCACCTATTAAGTGCCAAGCAATGGACTAAGAACCAGGCTAAGCTTTACAAAGAAAGACAAAAACAAAAACAAAAAACCCAATAGACTCGGTCCTGGAGGAGCTCACAGCCTATATCAGCTAGTTCAAAAAGGGTATTTTTATTGAGTTATTGTTCAATCTCCTCCAATTCTTTGTGACCCCGTGTGGGGTTTTCTTAGTAAAAATACTGGAGAAGTTTGCAATTTCCTTCTCCAGCTCATTTTCCAGATGAGGAAACTGAGTCAATAAGTGACTTGCCCAGGATCATACAGCTAGTGTCTGAGGTTGGATTTGTACTCAGGTCTTCCTGACTCCAGGCCCAGCACTCTACACACTGAGCCATCTATTACCTTAATAAATACAAAATTGTATTAACTTATTACAAAGCCCTAGAGGATAGATAACAGAGCTACAAAGACAAAAACGAATTATCCTCGATGAATTTGTTTTTACATTTATTTCACAAATATTTGTTATAGCCATTACCATCATTTATATTTTTCAAAGTTTTCCAAATACTTATACATATATTGCATATATCTGTATGTATAATATATACATATTTACATATATACATATATTCATATTTACATACATATATACATATTTATATGCATATATACATGTTTATATACATATATACATATTTATATGCATATATACATATTTATATACATATACATATATATATTTATATACATATATTTATATACATATATAAAATTTTATTTCATGCTGACCATAAAAGATAGTTATGTGGCCTAGCACAGAGTGTTGTGCCTCAAGTCAGGAAGACCTGTGTTCATATCCAAACCTGGCACTTTCTAGCTGTATGATTCTGAACAAGTCTCTTAACTGTTTTCTTCAGTTTCCTAGTCTGTAAAATGGGCATCATAATAGCACCTCTCTCCCAAGGTGGTTGTGAGACACAAAGGGGATAATCATTGTACAATCCTTTGCACAATGTAAGCCCTATTGGCATGGTGTATTATCATCATCATCATCATCATCATCATCATCATCATTATTCATCTTAGTGTATCATTATTGTTATTATTATTATCATCATCATTATTATTCCTCTAAGTGTATTATTATTATCATCATCATCATCATCATCCTCATTATTCCTCTAAGATAGGTGCTTAGCTATTAATAATAGATATTATCTAAGATAGATAAGTCTTTTAGAGATGACGACACTCAAGCTCTGTGAGCTGCCCCAGGATTTCACATCCAGTGATGAACTAATAATCCAACGATGAACTCGAGATCCTGCAGACTTGAATCTCCAACCTCCATCTTCCGGGCTCTGATACCTTTGATGTTTCATGATTTTCATTCTAATTGGGGGAGGAAATAAGGATTTAGAAAATGTGATACTATTTCACGTGTTTGTCCATTTTGGATTCCTCTTTGCACCTGGTAGGACCTCTGGGAGCTCCTTTTGATTGGGAAGGATGCGTTCTTGAGCATTTTAGAAGGGAAGGAGTTGTGGCTTGAGCCTAGGAGCCCGGCAGGGCAGGGAGGGAGCTATTTCCATCCAGTGGCCGGCGCCGGAGTGGGTAAGTGCCTGAAGAGGCTGTCTCCCCTCAGAGATACCATGTTCCTGGCAGCCAAAGACGAGGTCCTCAGCGTTGAAGAGGGGCCCCGCGGCACTTGGGAGCAGATACCCCTTCCAAAGCTGTTTGTTGCCTTAGTGAGAAAACACAGGCATGAGGGCGGGCTGGAGCTCCCACTCCCCTTCCATCCACTGGGGAGAAAACTCTGTAAAATGTCTGTGGGAGCAGGGATTATGAGGTTGAGAAACTCAGGAAACGGCTGTCTCCCTGAAGCCCACTGGCTTTGCCAACGTGGGTTTTGTGTCCTGAATGGCCAATATCAACAGAGAAAAAGCGAACCTGAAGACAGCCATGAGGGAAGCGGCTGGCCCCGCCCACAGCCCCGTGGCCTTCTGGGAGATGGGCAGAAGGGAAGTTCCGGACTGTGGTTTCCTGCTGCCCTCCTGGCTATGCAAACTTTGGCTTCCAGTGACTCACAGCCGTCTTGGTGCCAGGATGGAACAGACCATCGCCAGCACACACAACCTGCACGAAGCCGCAGCCCTCCCCATTGACCCTCTGCATGGTTTCCTCTTCCTGCAAAAAATTTATGGGGAAATTTAATGATGACAAAGTACTGAGGAGACATCTTCACAGAAACCAGCTCGCCCATAACAGCTTCCCAGCAAGAGTCTCATGACAGCCAGGGAAGGCTCTTGGATCCCACAAATGTTCCCAAAACACTTGGTCTGGATGGCCCCCTTTCCTATCCTATCACATTCTGCTCTGGGTTATCCTTGACTTTGATTTCTGGGAAATTTTGAAATCAGGTCATTTAAGGAATGATGGATGAATATCTACCAAATAAACAGTGCTTGTGAAGAGCAGGCCCGTCTTCATCAAGAACAGGACATGCCCGGGCCAGCTGGGTAGCTCAGTGGATTGAGAGTCAGGTCTAGAGACAAGAGGTCCTAGGTTCAAATCCGGCTTCAGACACTTCCCAGCTGGGTGACCCTGGGCAAGTCACTTGACCCCCATTGCCCGCCCTTACCTCTCTTCCACCAAGGAGCCAATACACAAAAGTTAAGGGTTGAAAAAAAAAAAGAACAGAGAATGCCATTCATTGTCTATTTCCTTTTTTTTATTTTTGACAGGATTACTAAACAGAAAGCAATTAAATCAGGGGTGCTGTGGGTTTCATCAATCTAAACTTTAGCAAAAGCTTAAAAAATATATTGCATACTCTTCTTGAGGGAAAGATATGGGTTAGATGAGAGAGTACACATAGAAAGATTGATGGCATGACAGATAGACAGAAGGATGAAAAGATCAATAGAATAAATATTAATTTATTTTTTTAAACCCTTATCTTCCATCTTAGAATTCACATAGTGTATTGGTGCCAAGATGAGAAAAGTGGAAAGGACAAGGCAAAAGAGGTTGTGATTTGCCCAGGATCACACAGCAAGAAAGTATCTGAGGCCAGACTTGAACCCAGGACCTCCCCTCTGTAAGATTAAAAATTAATATCCAAATACTCCAAGTATCATATTTTATAAAATTTATGAATAACTTGAAGTAAAAAGGAATAAAAAGACAAAAGTAAAAGCCTGACTAAAACCAGCTTTCCCACCCTGCAAGCAGAAAAAGAGAGTGAGAGACCGGCTTACAGCAAACTTATAAATATTATGTAAGGATGCAAATGTGGGAGAAGGGAAAAGGATTCTGGGTAATGTACTTCAGGGGTTCAAGATTTTCTAATTACACATCTCTCCAGGCCTATTCTCTAGCCACAGAGCTGTGAAAAAAGATAATGGAGGCACCAGGGATGTTACGATAAATCTAATGATTGTGGGTACACACACTGGGTTGTAGGAGAGACTGGACCAGAATAAGGAGACATGAGCACACAGCTAAGCTGTTCCTAACTGACAAAAATGGCTGTTGGCCAACTGTCTCCAGCTCATCACTAGGCCAGAGTCTAGAAACCAACAGGCAAGGTAAAGGTTTTAACAGGTTTAATTATGTACAACTAAAATAAAGGTGGGAAAGGGATTTCTATACTTAAAACCTAAAGGGCAAAACCACAGGGGCAAGGGGAGGACTTCTCTACTCTAATCTTAGTGATCTAAGCTGACAGGGCCAAAGGAGCAGTGCAGGAGTCACTGTGAAGTCCTCAAATCTGGTACCAGCCAGATTTGACCAGCACAGCAAATGGGTCTGAGGGTGGCTTTAGGGTTCTCACAGTAATCCACAAATGATCTCAGGGTGCCAAAAGCCAAGGTGGTCTGAGGTACCCAAGTAGAGAGAGTGTGCTTGAGATGCTGTCCACCAGATCCCCAAATTCTCCTCTTCTTGGTGCAACTCTGTAGGTCTTGTCCTCTTGCTGAAAAGCCGCCATCACTCAGCATCCCAGGAAATCAGGATGCAGGGTGTCCTTTACTCTGAGATCTCCCAGGGCTAACAACAGCTTGTACCAACCCCTAATGGAGTCTCTCTCAGGGCACAAGCCACTTCTTCTTGCCCCTTCATTCCATCTTGGAATGCTCCAGGCCTTCCTGCTAGGTTCAACCTTAATACTTAATTACTAACTAATCTTCCTCACAATAGATCCAACTAACTGTCCCTGATAAAGCACAGTTGTTTCCTAAGTGCAAGACACATAGGAGATTTTGGACCTGATTTAATAGAAAAACTAGCAAGAAGTTGCTAATAGTTTAATAAAGAATTTTCTATTGGATTTTGTAGTCAATAGGGATCTATTTAAGAGTTTTGAGCAGTAAGGTATCATGATCAGGTTCACAGATTAAGAGCTGCAAGGGGCCTTAGAGACGCTTTGGACCCAAGTATTCATTTTACAGAGTAGGAAATTGGGGCCTCCAGGGGTGAAGTCATTTGCCCATATTCAAGGAGGTAGGAAATGATACATCTGAGATTTGTAATCAACAACTCTGACTTAAAATCAAGCACTCATTCCATTGTGCCACGCTGGCCTCAGTGACATGGGAGAGAGAATGCAGTTGGGCCATTCTTACAGTGGTTTACATAGGTGACAATGAGAGTCTGTGCTCGGAGGCACCAGCTTTAAAATGGGAATAACATTTACTCCTGTACTGAGTATGCCCTGCAGGCTTTTTGATAGAGCTGGAAGTTAAACACAATTAGACTCTTTTAGTTTGTGGTGAGTTGCTCTAATTTGTTCTAGAATAATGGAGGATGCTTTTTTTCAGTTGGCATCCTATTTCATCACCCCATCCCAATCATATAGCAACCTAAGAGAAGCCACAGTCAATCTGTAGCAATTTTCTGATGAAAATGCAGTTTCTCTTGCCCCACATTACTAAAGATTTCTTCTCTCTTCAATCTACTACCAACCCATAAGGCTCATTTCACCTGAGCTGGTGTGAATGCTAGAAGTTTATGCTAAAAGTAGTCAAGATGCTTCTATTCCCATTCCCTTAACAAGGAAAGATACACCCTGGGGAAATGCCCTTAGAACATGCCCCTCCACAGTCATTCCTATATCTCTTTTATCCCTAAAAAACCTTCAGTTTTTCAAAACCTCCCTGTTAGCTACATTATATATCTCTCTGCCCTTTCATGTCTAAGCTCCTGGAGAAATGATCTGCATTTGGTGCCTCCACTTCCCTCCTCTAACTCTTCTAAACGCTCTGCAATTTTACTCCCAACACTCATCTGAGACTACATTCTCCAGAGAAACCAATGATCTCTTCAATGACAAATGCTGTGATCTTTTTTTTAATCTTCATTCTTGTTGATTCCTCTCTGAAAATTGACATCACTGATCACCTTCTCTTCCAGATACTTTCGCTGCCATAGTTTTTTTTTTATTTGAATTGGTGTGTGTGTGTGTGTGTGTGACATAGCTCTCTCATGGTACGTTTTCTATTTATCTTACCATTCCTTAGTGTTCTTTACTGCTTCATCATTCATTTAAAGCTTACTCACCATGGGTGGCCCTCAAGGCATTTATCTGCCTTTATTTCTTATCACTCTGTTCTATCTCACTTGATGGTCTCATTAGCAATTATGACTTGAACTGCCATTTCTGAACAGTTGATTCCAAGATCTATATCTCAAGCTCTAATTTCCTCCTGAGTTTGACCTTCTCATTCCCAATTGACTTTTGAACATCTTGAACTTGAGGTACTACCTCAAAATCAACAGATTAAAAAAAACAGAATTTACCATCGTTTCTCCCAAATCTTCCCCCTTTTCCCAACATTCCTATTACCAGTCAAAGTACCAAATTTCCACCATTCACCCAGGATCTTAACCTTTGTGTCATCTCTCCTTATCACTTGCATCCACATGATATATCCAATCTGTTTCACATTAGAATGTTAGAAATCAAGTGTTTAGCCTGAGTGAGTAGGGACATGGTGGCACTCCCAAAACAAATTGAAGGAAGAGTGGTATTGGGGATGAGAATAAGGAATTCCTTTTTGGATAATTTGAGTTTGAGCTATAGCTGAATTGTCCAATTTGAAAAATCTAACAAATAGTCTATAAAGGTAGATTAAAGATTAGGAGAGAACTTGAGACTAAGGCTGGATATCTGGATGTCTGGGTCACCTGTATAGAGATGAAAGTTCAAATTATAGGAACTGTTAAGAAGTAAGGAGAGACTGATCTTTCGATCCAGCCATACCACTGCTGGGGTTATATTCCAAAGAGATTATAAGGAAAACGATTTCTACAAAAATATTTATAGTTGTGCTCTTTGTACTGGCAAAAAATTGGAAAATTAGGGGATGTCCATTGATTGGGAAAGGGCTGAACAAATTGTGGTATCTGTTGGTGATGAAATACTATTGTGCTAAAAGGAATAATGAACTGGAGGAATTCCATGTGAACTGGAGAGACCTCCGGGAACTGATGCAGAGGGAAAGGAGGAGAACCAGGAGAACATTGTACACAGAGAGTGATACACTGTGGTAAAATTGAATGTAATGGACTTCTGTACTAGCAGCAATGCAATGATCCTTATGAGAACTTATGAGAAAGAATGCTATCCACATCCAGAGAAAGAACTGTGGGAGCAGAAACACAGAAGAAAAACAGCTGCTTGCTCACATGGGCCAATGGAGATATGATTGGGGATGTAAACTCTAAACAATCATCCTAATGCAAATATTAATAATATGGAAATAGGACTTGATCAATGACATATGTAAAACCCAGTAGAATTACTCATTGGTACGAGGTAGGGAAATAACTAGAATCATGTAACTAAACATTGAAAAATATTCTAAATCAATTAATTAAATATAATTTTTCAAAAAAAATAAGTAAGGAGAGAGGTAGAGACAGAGACAGATAGATAGACAGGACAGAGAGGCAGAGACAGATACAAAGAGACAGAAAGAAAAAGAGAAAGTAAAGAAAGTCCAAGACAGAGCTTTTGGAGACTCACATGGGTAATAAATAATAAGAATTTCATAATTCTTATTGACTGACATGATATTGGCTGATGGTGGGTGGGACTGATAGGGAAGGAAAATAAGGAAAATGGCAAAGAGGAGAGGAATGGAAAGGGGGAGACTACAGAAAGACCAACAGGCCATTTTCGCCTCTCTTTTCATGAAGATATGATATTCAATATTGGAAGGTTTCATGGAGGACAAGGCAATTTATCCTGAGAAACACAGGTCTAAAGAATAAATTTTGGAACCATGAGGAGGAAAGTTTCTTTAAGCAAGGGGAGTGGCCATAATAAATGTTTATTTATTGACAGGCTACCTCATGGTGACAAGAGAATTTCTGACTTAACTACACATTTATCCTTTCAGGAAACGGTACAAAAACTAAGAATGAGTATGCTCTTATTTGGAAGAAGGTCTTTCCCAAATCTAGAAGGGCAATAAAATGCTATTTGATGAAAGACAAACAATTAAACAGATGATCAGCTTAAATGGAAAGTACTAACAAAGGGCTTCACCTGCCTCTGCCCCTTTCTCAGTATAGGGCAATCTCCCTTTCTCTCCTTTGCCACACTGCATTTTCCCCCAGTGATTTCTCCAGCATGACTCTGATGGCTCAAGCTCTACGATTGTACTACTTCCTTTGTTAGATGCATGTTTTATATCCCTAATTGTATCATTAGACCATGTTTTCTAAAATTCAGCATCAAATATTTCTTTACTCTGATTTTTTAAAAAATCTATTTCCATCTGCTACTTTCAAATGAGAGTTTGACTTCACTCCTGCCATGTCTAAATGATCAGAGGCAGAAGAATGGCCATTGAGCATATACTACTCCTAGATTTGGTTCCCCTCACCATAAGATTTAAGAATGAGAAGATTTCATTAAATCCAACTGATGGAGGCCAGTGCCAAAGCCCATGGCAGCACGACCTCAGAGAGCCTCCTAGATCAGCAAGTTTTAAGTATTTTTCTTTGCCAAGAACCCAGTGGGGTTCTTGGAAATTCTTCAGCTTTCCCTTCTCCCCACTACTCCTTTCCATCAAACCATCTGCTACTATGGACTTTCATTTTTTTCCCCTTCTGTTAATGACAGTGCCACATTTCCAGGAATGCAACCTCAAATCCTCAAAGACTTAGAAAAGTTTACCCCCCACATCCAACTGCTGCCACTAACTGTCCATTTCAGACAATCATTACATCTTAGAGCTTGTAGGAACTTCATGGCCCCACCCATATTTGGATGAGAATTCCCTTAACAATATGCCTGACAAGTAGTCATTGAGCCTTTGCTTAAATACCTCCAGTGAAGGGGAGCCCACAATCTGAGGCAGCTCATGCCACTTCTGGATAGCTCTAATAAAATGTGTTCTTGTTTTTCTTTCCTTTCATCAAACCTACATGGGGGTTTGTTCTGTGGGAACCCATTCTGTGGGAATTCCACTCATTGTGGGGCCAGGAAGAACATGTCTAATCTGTCTTCTTCTAGCATCAAATACTTGAAAAAAGCAATCCTATTCTCCCACCACCATCCCAAGTCTTTTTCTCCCATGCCAGATGTGCCCAATTCTTTCAACTGATCCTCATGCAGTATGATTTAAAGACCTTTTTTCTGTTGGAGTTGCCCTCCTCTGGACACTTTCTATTTCATCAGTCAGAAATAAAGACAGTGCTGTTGATGTACATTGATCAGTCCTAGGCACTATGACTCACAATGGAGTCTCAGGTCATCTTAGTTTTCTTTAATGTTGTTAGTGATCTAATTGAAACATACTGATCTTATGGCTTACTAACATCCCCATCTCTTTTTTTACATTAAATTGCTCAACTTAGACTTGTGTTGTTTATTTTATAAGGCTTCTCATTTATGATTAATCCATTTCATCTTACTCCATTGGGCCCAATGCTCCTAAACTTTCAAAATCTTTTTATTCTATCATTCTCTCTCCCAACTTTGTGTCATCTCCAGATTTGCTGAAAACATAAACCATGTCACTTTCTGATCATTGATAAAAATCCAAAGAGAAGCAATCCAACTAGAGATTCCTGGGGCCATTTTCCTACATCTCTCTATTTTTTCCACAAGAACAGCATGAGAGAACTAGTCAAGTAATTTGCTCGATATATTCCTGGTCAATATATGCAAACTTTCTCTGACATATTTGTGTAGTAATCATGGCCCAAAAGGATTACGGTTAATTTGAAATGACTTATTCTCACAGTATTCTGTTCTAGTTGTTCTAGAACTGAATATTTCTTCAATAAGATAATCTAGGATATTGCCAGAAATCCAAGTCAAGCTTAATAGTTCTTGGTTTCTAATTTCTTCCCTATACTTGTGTGTGTGTGTGTGTGTGTGTGAGAGAGAGAGAGAGAGAGAGAGAGAGAGAGAGAGAGAGAGAGAGAGAAAGAGAGAGAGAGAGAGAGAGAGAAGACAGGATCTCATTACATAATCTTTTTGTACCTCTCCAATTTTACCCCATCTTATAAGGATTACGGTTCAACAATGGCACCTGTCTATTATTTTAAAACCCATAAGATCCACTTCATTTGAATCTTTTGACTTGACTTCATAGAGAAAAGATAGATATCCTCTTAATATCACTCTCTGTAGTCTAGAACTGGCACCTATTTCTACTTTACCCTTTCTATTCTATAGATTATTGTCCTTGGCAGAGAAAAGGTAAAAGACAAAGTTTAGTGCACTCCTTTCTTGTGATTATCCATTTCCCTTGTCCCTCTCATTCCAAGTAGACTGACAAAAGAATGTTATCTCTAGAGTCAGAGTCTTGGCTTACATGCTAATTTTGGTTCTTGTTACCTATGTGATTCTTGGCTAATCACCTAATTTCCTCAACCTCATTTTCTTTATCTATAAAAGAGGGATTGGACTTGATGGCCTTTATGGTCTCTCAGCTTTAAAACTAAAGGATCTCTTCTTTGAATCCAAAGTACATGATTTATCTCCTACATTTTGGCAAATCATGTAACCTAACTAGACCTCATTTTCATCTTCTGTCAGATTTCCTCTGACATCCTATATAGCTATAAAATATGATACTCTAAATCTCCCTAATGATTTTTAAAGTTCTTGAGTGTCCATCTAAATAATACTTTGAATCATCCTGTTCTATTCCCTAGTTTTCTTCAAAACTCAGCTAAATATCACCTCCTTCATGAAGCCTTACCTGATTGTCCCAACTCCTAGTACCATCACCCCCAAATTACTTGCATTTATTCTATAAATATTTAGTATAAATTCATCTGAGTCTATAGTGTCACTCTTTAGAGAATACAAAGAACCTGAGGGTACAGATTATTTCATTTTTGTTTGTGTCCCCGAAGCCTCATCAAAATATATGGCTCATAGCCAATACTTCCTAAATCCTTGTTGGTTGATTGATTCAAAATTATCATCAGTGACTTAACCAAAGCCTGATGAAGACTTCATCTAAGTTCATCTAACCTCAAGAAAAATCCTTTTCATAAAATCACCAACTGGTAATTGATCATCTCTCCTTTAATTAGAGATTCCCCATTGATAGACAAGTCATCAAATTATAAGGAATTCATTTGAACTTGGAGGAGTTTTATTAGGACAGTTCTGTTCATTCTGTGACATTAAACTTGCTTCTTTATAATGTCCTTCCTCCCTGTTGCTCTTGGTTCTTTTCTCTGAGGCCAAACAGAACTAGTATAATTCCTCTTCAACATGAGGGCTCTTCAAGCATTCTCTCAAACATTTCAATGTCTTTCCTAAAATTTTGTTCAAAAATTGAATATGAAGCACCAGATGTGTCCTTGCTGAGTCAGAGTACACTGGGACTGTCCTTCTCCCTCCTGCATTTTAAATATTGCCCTTTTTTCATGCATCCATGATCATATTGCTGTTCTTGGTCACCACAGAATACCAATGTCCCATTTCACTCTTGCATCCACAACAATGCTCAGATTTTCCCTGTGTACTGTGGTCTAGTACAGTGATAGACAAACTACAGCCGGGGACCAGATGCGGCCCCCTGAAATGTTCTATTTGGCTGTGCAACATTATTCCTAATCTGATGATTACATTGAGTAGGATATAATACAATGAAACTTTGAAAGAGTTGCCTTAGAAACAGACTGACAATAGATGAGCATTTCCTTTGCTTTGGCTCCTCTTTAAAAAGTTTGCCCATCACTGGCCTAGTAGGTATAGACAGTCTACCCACCCACACACATATGCACTTGATTGTCTGAACCTGAGCATGACTTAAACCCCATTTATTTTCTATTTATTTTATGTAGCTTATCATTCCAGCTAGTTGAGATGTTTTTGGATCCTGTTTCTATCTTCTAGTGTATTATCCCTTCCAGGTTTGGGTCATCATGACATTGGCTGAGCATGTCATCTCTACCTTCATCCAAGTTACTGATAAAAATGCAGTATGACCCAGGGCCATTTAAAGAGCAATGGGGTCCAGAGCGAAAGACTTTGAAAACCAATGTTTTAAATAGAAATCTTTCATCTTTTTTTGGTCATGGTCCCCATTGGCAGTCTTGTGAATTCTATTGAACCTTCTTCACAATGTTTTATTGCCTGAATTCATACTTGAAATAAGGAAGATAACAAAGAAATTTTTTCATGGACCTCTTGAAATTTATCCACATGCCCTGTAGTGGTCTACAGACACCAAGTTTAAAAACCCTGTCTTGGGCCAAGGTTTCCCAGTTCTGGCCTAGCTCTCTTCCAAAGGCTCAACTCTATTGTCTCAGCTTTCAAATGTGTCCCCAGTTGGTCTATTTCCCATAATTCAGCCTCTGGCAATCTACTGGATATGGGAGAAAAGGTACTTTATGATTGATGTCTTCCAGAACTATCAGAACATCATGATACAGTGAGGGGTGGGGAAAGCAATGGATCTGGGCTTTGGGGGTTAGAAGATTGGATTAGAATTCTGGCTTAACCACTCACTAGCTATCTGACTCTAGCAAGTCACAACTTTCTCCATATCCATTTCATAAATTGTAAAATATCTACAGCAGCAAGATGGTGGTGAGATTCAAATGAGTCATGTGTAATGTCCTTTACAAACCGTAAGAGGCTATGCGACTATTGGCTAGCATCATCATTACTATTATTTCGGCCATTGCTGCTGCTGCTGCTAGTTACTTTTTTGATCTTGGACAAGTCCTGTAACATTTCTAGGCTACCGTTTGCTCATTTATAAAAGGAAAAAGTTGGACTCGATGGCATCTGGAAACCCATCCAGCTCTAAATCTAGGAGATGAGATGAAGGGAGGAAGGGACATACCATGTACTGAACACCTACTACATCCCAGATACTGTGTCATACAATATTTCCTCTTTGGAACTTCCGGTTAAGATGGCGGCAGAGTAAGGAGCAGCTGCTCGATCTCTCCTGACCGAACCACACAGGACCCCTCAAGGGGAAATAAAAACGAGTCCAGAGGAACGAAGGAACCCCACAACAGGGCGCAGCATTGAAGGTACGCAGAATCGGGGCATTTCCACACTCTAAAGGGGTGAAACAGCTCTCACTAAAACACGAGAGGAAGAAGCCCCTCCCCCACCCCCCACACCGCACAAGCCGGTAAACAGGACTGGGGCAACCAGATAATCACTGGCAGCCCCTGAGCCTGTACCTGTGCGCTGCAAGACTAGGGACCCCAGGTGGCTGGGACTCTCCCTGAGCGCCCACGTGGGTGAAGGCACCGCCTCCCGCCGGGACAAAGGCACCTAAAACACAGCCTTTCCCAAGCTCTGAAGGCATCGCCTCAGGGGCAAATAAAGATCTCCAGCCCACAGACTTTCACTACCTTCTGCAGGGATGAAAGCAGGGCCCTAAGACCATCTGCTCAGGCAAAGGCAGTGCCCTAGGCTTGAATAACGATCTCCAGCCCAGGCTTGGACCTCCAGTGAGGACCCCGTGCAGACCTGAGCGTGGCTGTGGAAGCAGCCCCAAAGACTGCTGAAGGAACCTCGGGCAGAGGGGCAGACCGGGAACTACCAGGAGGCCTGACCCCGAGGACAAGGAGACCAGAGCCCTCCCCTCCCCCCAAGCTTGCAAGGCCCAGGCAGACCCGGAGTGCAAAGACAAAGCTGAAAAGGGGCGGGGCTAACAATGGCCAGCAATAAGGAAGTCCAGAAGAAAAAGACCATCAAGAGAAACTCTGGAACACTGGACAACTTCTACACAGAGAAAAACAAAAATCCAAACCTCCCCCCAAAAAATGAAAGCTGGTCACAAGTTATGGAAAAGTTTAAAAATGAAATGCTGAGGAAGATGGAAGAAATCTGGCAAGAAAATAACAGTTTAAAAGGCAGAATTTCGCAATTGGAAAGTGAGACAAGACAACTGAAGACCAAAAATGACCAGATTGAAAAGGAAAACCAAAACATTAGAGCCGAAAACCAGTCCTTAAAGGCTAGAATCGAACATTTAGAAACCAATGATCTCTCAAGACAACAAGAACAAATAAAACAAAGTCAAAAGACTGATAAAATAGAAGGAAACATGAAATATCTCAATGAGAGAGTGACAGACCAAGAAAACCGGTCTAGAAGAGATAACTTGAGAATCATTGGTATTCCAGAAAAGGCAGAAATTAATAAAAACATGGACTCCATACTCAAAGAAATTATTCAGCAAAATTGCCCTGAAGTTCTACAACAAGAGGGCAATATAGACATTGAAAGGATCCATAGAACACCCTCTACACTGGACCCAGAAAAGTCAACACCCAGAAATATAATAGCGAAATTGAAGAGCTTTCGAGTCAAAGAAAAAATCTTACAAGAAGCCAGAAAGAGACAATTCAAATATCAAGGAGCACCAATAAGGATCACACAGGATCTGGCAGCCTCAACACTAAAAGAAAGCAAGGCTTGGAATACAATATTCAGAAAGGCAAGAGAGCTGGGCCTTCAGCCACGAATCAACTACCCAGCGAAACTAACCATATACTTTCAGGGGAAAGTATGGGCATTCAACAAAAT
>NC_058130.1:11455076-11487010 GCF_016433145.1 Gracilinanus agilis | reverse complement strand
CAGGAGAGTCATGGTACTTAAATTCAGCCTCTCTGTGCCATGTTGAGTATGTAACACATGTCCCCCAAATGGTGCAGACATCCATCTGTTTTGGGGGACATTAAATTCTATGGAATTTTCTCTGCACCAGATAAAGTTCTCTCTCTCCATCCCCCTTTTCTCTTTCTTTCCCTTCCTTCCTCCCTTTCTTCCTTCCTCTTTCCCTCCCTTCTGTGTTTGCCTGTCTCTTTCTTGGTCTTTCTGCCTTTGTCTGTCTTCTTTCTATCTTCTATTTGTCTCTGTCTCCTTATCTCTCTCTTTCTACTTTTGTCTCTCTCTGTCCATCTGACTCCTTTATTATTTGTCCATCCATTCATATAAGATTTAAAAGAATCATCTGAATCTTAGAAGTAGTTATTTAAGGTAACATATGTGAAGTAGCTTATAAATCTTAAAGGACAATGGAAATGGCATTTGCTTCTATTGTTATTACCAAGAATGTTTGGAGGTTACTATATTTTTGAGTAAATATAAATAGTTTCTTACTATTTAATTAATGGCAGAGCCAATACTCTGAATCAATTCTCCTTGGAATTGCTGTTGGGCAAATTTGTATTTTGGGTACATATTCCACTTGACAAACCTGAGAATACACCCAACAGTATAATGTGAAAAACAAATTCTTTCCAGATTTCATCACAGTGTGAAGAACATCACTTGCAGTAGGAAATTTCATCTGCTGATGAAGATGGGTAACTCTTGTAATGGAGAGTAAGAGAGTTGGCTGGGTACACAGAGAGCTTAAATACCCAACCAATGTTCAAAGAACTGTTTGTAAAAAGAAAAAAGCAAGATTTGAATCCAGAGTGTCCTGAATCCAAGGCATTCTTTATATCCATGTCATCATGCTGTCTTTCATAGTTATTGTTTCAAATCAATTTGTAAAAGACAATCTTTCTTTGATGCATCTTCTGACTTCCAATTGCATGTGGAAAATCACTTCACTGGAAATTGCCACAGAGGTACCCTTTGCTCTTGACATTTTTTTAAATTTCAAAAGTCCAAGTGGCTAATTTAAATGCAGTTCAGCTATGCATGAAATCAGAGGCCTGTCTTGAATTGAGGTCAGTTGGAAGGAACAGGTTAGTCCTGTGTGAATGAAAAAAGTTAAGTTCCAAGGACTGGAGGAGGTGTGGGTGAAATAGTAGTGAGGTGATGGAGCATTCACATTGTGAATTGTCCAAAATCAGGCATCAATTAGCTAAAATCTCCAGAAATAGACTCTTCTGGTTAACTGAGTTCTCTGGTTAATTGAAAATTGACTTGCAAATCTATGTTAATAAAAAGTCTTTCTAAAATATATTTGTTCATATTCCCTTAAGCAGAAAAGTAAGCTAGGTTTATAGACCTATACTTCAAAGAACCTTGAAAAACATTTTATCTACTCATATTTTCCAACAAAGTGAACTAAGGACCAAAAAAGCTAAGTGACATCTTGAGGGTCACAAAGGTAGCAAATAACAAACTCAGAATTTGAACCCAGATACATTGCCACTAAGAGCATTGCTTTCCCCAACAAATCATGCCACATTTGAATAAAGATTTTTTTTCTAGTGACTGGTCATGAGTATATATAAGGGAGTCCTTGACCAAATTAGTTGTTTGATCAACTTGACGAGATTAGAGCAGTGATGGGCAAACTTTTTGAAGAGGGGGCCAAAGAAAAGGAAATGCCCATGTCAATCTGTTTCTAAGGCAACTCTTTTGAAGTTTCATTGTATTGTATCCTACTCATTATTCAGATTAGGAATAATGTCGTGGGGCCAGATAAACATTTCAGGGGGCCACATCTGGACCGCAGGCTGTAGTTTGCCCTTCTCTGGATTAGAGCATTCTGGTGTACATCAACACATGGGGTAAGATGGGACTTGAAAAATGGTTTAGCCAAAAAAATCTAAGAAATATGGGCCAGAGAAATCCAAGTAGAGCCTTGATAAACCAATGTCAAGGGAATGATAATAGAGAAAGTCTAGAAGGAGGTCAACAGTGTCCAATGCTGTTACGATTAAAAATGATAAAGACTGATATAATAATATAAATTAGTAGTTTAATTAAAGCCATGGCCATGCTGGTAAAATCATTAGACCACGCGCCGGTAAGAATTCAAAACTGCCGCCTCCATTTTGTTACCTCTTGTCTCTCCCCGAGCCTGCTAGCCAAGAGGGCCTACTTTCAATTCTCCTCCCATTTAAACTGTCCTCTGCGTGGTGATGCAGGCATTCCCACGCCCAAAGAACCAGAACCAGAAACCTGTTGGACCACAGGAAATGTAGTTTGATAGTTCCCACGTGTCCATAGAAAATATATATATATATATATATATATGTATATATATATATATATATATATACGTTTAAATTGCATTTCCCAAATTCCAATTTTACAATGCTTAAAAGATATTAAGAGAAATTAGGTCTGAGAAAAGACCTTTGAGTTTAGTGATAATGTATTGGTGACCATTTATGTGTGGGTACTATATAAACTGCTGAGGATATAAGTAATAAGTTTGAAAAATCCCTATTTGTAATGAGCTTACATTCTAATGGGGGAAATAATGAACATATAAAATATATACCTAAATTTAATGTTAAGAAATATATATTAAAAAGTCAGCAAATAGATTTTTAAAAATAGATTAGGAGGGAGAGAACTGAGGTGGGGAGGGAGGAGAAAAGATTTCCTTAGAGATAACAGTTTGTTTCAAATGTTGAGATGAAAAGACACATTGAAATGGGAAATAAGTGGGATTCAAGGGTGTGGAGTGGAGCTGTTGGAGTTAAGATGGAACAGAAGATACAAGGAGTGACCTGATCTCTACCAAATTGTCTTCCAAACAACTTTGGGATGTAATACCTCAAAAATCAGGTCTGGAGTGGCAGAACTCACAAAGGACAGGATAAAATAATATTTAGCCTCCCAATCTTAGAAGCTCTAAACAAAAGGTCTATTGTAACAGGGTAGAAGTGGTACAGTCAAGGTAGGCCCTACCTCAGAAAGTCAGCATAGGTCTTGTAGGCAACTTTTAAATCATCAATAAATGCTTCCAGAGCTCTCAGTTATGCATGGTGAGGGGAGGTAAATAGCTCAGAAGCAGATTACAGAGATCCCTTTGTTGACTCTGGGTGAAGGACTCTTATTGCATTGCCCATACACAGAGAATCCAAGTCACAGCCCTGGATCATGTTCCCAGGGTGAAGAAGAGCACTAGCACACGCCAGAGCTTTTTCAATTCCAAAGTGGAAAAGAGTGCTTGTGGTTGCTCACAGACCAGAGCACAGGCTGGGAGGATATTAAACATACCTCTCTTTAGACAATATCACATTGGAAGAACTGAAATGTTAGAGATGCCTAGATTTAGCCTGAATACAGCTGCACAAAGAATATGAAGGTTGGGATAGTATTCCTTCCACTACAGAAATGGAATACCCATCTGTAACAGTTTTTTTTAGTTAAAAGGCAAGAAAAAGGCTGAAAATTTAGTCAACTAAGAAAGTCAACAAGGAAAGATATTTTGGTGACTAGAAAGACCAAAAACAAAAACACAAAAGGAAACAACAAAGTCAATGCTGTTGTAGCCAAAGCCTCCAAGAAAAATATGAATTGGTCTTAGTTCCAAAAAAGAATTAATGGATGAGTTAAAAAAATATTTTAAAAAAATTAAATGGAAGAAGTAGAAGAAATATTGGGAAAAGAAATGAGAATGATGTAGGAAAATCATGAAAAGAATTAGGATTTTGGTAAAGGAGGTGCCAAACATCTTAAAGAAAATAATACCTTAAAAATCAGACGAAGTCAATTGGTAAAAGAGGCATTACATCTCCCAAAGTTAAGTATTCTTTAAAAAGCAGAATTGGCAAAATGGAAAAAGATATATATATATATATATATATATATATATATATATATATATATATATATAAAATTTATTGAAGAGAAAAATTTCTTAAAAAGGCAGAATTGGCCATATGGAAAAAAAGGGGTCCAAAAATTCACTGAATCAAAGAAGTTCTTTAAAGGTAAAATTGTCTAAATGGAAAATGGGGAGCAAAAGCTCACTGAAAAAAATAATTGCTTAAAAATCAGAATTAGACAATTGGAAGCTAATGACTCCCTAAGATATCAAAAACAATCAAACAATCAAAAGAATGGAGAAAAAAATAAATAAAAGGTGAAATATCTCACTGGGACAACTGACATGGAAAAAAGATCCAGGCTCTAAGAATTCCTGAATGCTGTGATGAGAAAAAAAAAAAAAAGCTTAGACATCATCTTTCAAGAAATTATCAAAGAAAACTGCCTTGATATTATAGAACCAAAGGATCAAATATAAATGGAAAGAATCCATTGATCACCTTCTGAACCTAATTCTAAAAGGAAAATTCCAAGGAATATTATAGCCCAATTCCATAATTCCCAGGTCAAGGAGAAAATATTTTAGACAGTAAAAAATATAGAGCCACAGTCAGAATAACAGAAGATTCAGCAGCTTCTACATTAAAGGATTAGAGGGACTGGAATATGATATTCCAGAGGGCAAATGAGCTAGTATTTCAACCAAGAATCACTTGCCCAGCAAAACTGAGTATAATCCTTCAGGGGGAAAATGGGCATTCAATGAAATAGGGAACGTTCAAACATTCCTAATGAAAAGAGCAGAACTGAAGGCATATCCTGACTCTCAAAATACAAAATTTAAGAGAAATATAAAAAAGTAAACACTAAAGAAAAATAACAAGCCATTTAGCGAGGTTAAACTATTTATCCCTTGAAATGAGAAGATGATTCTTGTAACTTCTAAGAGCTTTTTCATTATTAGGGAAGTTAGAAGGAGTATCCATAGACAGAGGGCAAGGATGTGAATTGAATATAATGAGTTATGTCTAGAAAAATAAAATTAAGAGTTTAGAGGGTAATGCATTAGAAGAAGGGTGAAAAGATGAATACTATGGGGTAAATTGTCCCATGCAGAAAAGACAAGAAAGAGCTTTTATAGTGGAGAAGAAGATGAGGAGGCAGAAAGGGGAGAATTTGAAGCTTACTTTCATTGGAATCTGCTCAAAGAAGAAAGAACATATCTAATTAATTGAGTATAGAAAGCTATCTTACTTTAGAGAAAAGTAGGAGGGGAAGGGCATAAGAGAAAGGGGGACATATTGGAGGATGTTGTGGTCAGAAACTAAAAACTTTTAAGTATGGACAGAATGAAAGGAGAAATAAGGATAATCAGGTGGACAAATAGGGTAGAGAGTAATTCATAGTAATCATACTGGTAAAAAAAATGCAGCAAATCTCTTCAATAAAAACCTTGTATCTGAAATACACACAGAAATCAGCCAAATATATAAGAACACAAGTCATTCACCTACTGATAAATGGTCAAAGTATATGAACAGGAAATTCTCAAACAAAATAATTAAAGCTATTGTAGTCATGCAAAAAGTGCTCTCAATAACTATTTACTAGGGAATTTAAAAAAAATAAAAACTCATCAACTATGAGGTCCACCACGTACCTATCAGCTTGACTATTATGACAAAAAAGGAAACTGACCATACTTGGAGGGAACATGGGAAAATTGATACACTAATGCACTATTGGGAGTTACAACCCAATTCAACCACTCTGGACAGCAATTTGGATCTATGCCAAAAGTACTATCAAACAGCACATACACTTTGACCTACCGTTATTAAGTTTGTATCCCAAAGACATAATAAAAAGGAGAAAGAAAGGATATATATGTGTAAATATATCTAAAGCAGCTCTTTTTGTGGAGACAAAGCACTGTAATGTGAGGGTATACCTATCAATAGAGAAAAACCTGGAAAGACTTACAAGAACTGATGCAGAGAAGTAAGCAGACTTTGGAGGACATCATACACATTGTACACAGTGACAACAATATTATAAGATCAACAACTGTGAATAACATTGCTATACTCGGCAATATAGTGATCCAAAACAATCCCAAAAGATCATGAAAAAAAATTCCAGCTGCATCTCGAGAAAGAACTTATGGAGTCTCAAACCAAACCAATCCAAACATTTTTTAGTTTTTTTGTTTGCTTGTTTCTTTACACAAAAGGATTAGAGTGGAGAAAGTGCTTTACATGATAGCACATATAAAAATCTATATTAGATTGCTTCCATCTCAGTGTGTGTATGTGGGGGGAGAATTTGAGATCCAAAATAAAAATAAATAAATGTTGGAAATTGTTTTTGCATGTAATTAGGAGAAAATGAACTTAAAAAAGCAATAAAATGCTATTAAAAGAAAATGAAGTGGAAGTTTCTTCTACAGGTTTGATTATGAAAGGAAGGAAAAATGTAGAATGAAAGCTAGAAGGCATATCAGGGTCATGTGAAGATTTTTTTAAGATATAAGAATTATGGACATGGAAAGGAAAGGCATTAATAAGTGAGAACTTTCCAAAAGAAGGCAATTAATGTGGTGAGAAGGCTGTTGACCAGACCAATAGAGTGATCAGTTAAAGGAACTAGTGATGTTTTTATTCAAATAAAAGTGTTGTTGGTAGTGGGAAATTGTGGAACAAAGGTGAATCATGATAAATATATTAAAGTATCTGTAGTTTGTCTTATATAAGAGGATTTTATGTGTTCTGCCTGCCCAGAGGGGTAGGACTTGCAGAAATGGATGGAAGGTAGAAAGAAGCAGATTCTTGATGATAGTGATGGTAGTCATGATGGTGGTGGTTATGATAGCTATCATTTCAATAGCCCTTTAAAATTTACAAAGCACTTTTATATCTGTCAATTTATTTGATTTTCACAGTAACCTTAGGGAAAAATGCTATTTTTACCTCCATTTTTCAGATAAAGGCACAGACATAGGCGGTTTAAGTGACTTTCTCTGGGACACATATATAGAAGCATCTCAAGTAGTATTTGCACTCAAGTTTTCCTCATTGTGAATCCACTGCTCTATCTATATCACTTTGTAGCTTGCCTCCATGTCTTGATGTCAGGGAAAAAAAATTAAAAATTTTGATTGGTTCCAAATAGAATTTTCTGTCTTGGTAGTTGATTCTTCATCAATGGAATCCTTCAAGTAAAGGCATTTATTGGGTATATGTTAAAGGTGATTCTTATTCAGTTACTGGTTGAGCTAAATGTCATCTGAAATCCCTTTTGTCTCTAAAATTCTGTGATTTTCTCAATCATAATATTTCCAGTTGGAGCTTATCTACCATGAACCATGAACTAAGTTCTATTTCTATTAAAGAATTTCATTTGCAAATGGTTTGTAGATTTTAGCTATTTAAAACAATGTTTGCTTTATTGCTAACTTTAATTTTTCTAAAAAAAAAATCTCACATTGAAATATCCCCTCCTCCTCGCAAATAGAATATTCCATTTTAATAAATAAGCAAAATCAGGCAAACTCTATTGAATTTCCTAACATGTTTGACAGTGGTTACTTTATCTCAGACTAGTAGTCTACCATCTCATTTCCAAAGGGTTATAGGAGTGGTTAGCCCATGGTAGTTTAGATTGTGTTATAAATAAAAGGGTCCAAGGGAGATGTATAGATGTATCTATCTGTACTCTCCTCAACTGCAGATGATGGAGGAACATCAACTCCTATCACCCTTGACTGCTGCTGTAATTTATCCCTTTTTCTCTAACTGTTGCCCAGGAAAGACCCTCAAGAGGTGAGATAGATGGGTAACCTTTCCAGGTCCAACCTGGGGTTGGATAGATTAGTATTGGGCTGTTGATTTGCCTTGGAAAACGTTTAGCATCTGACTGCGTTTGACTCGCTTCCCCAGGGCTATGATAGACAGAAAACTCAGGAAGGTACTTATTGTTGAACTCTCTTTATCTATAACCAGGGAAAGGATAACAAGGTCAAAGATTGGGGATTGGAGACCCTATTTATCTATTATCTATAAACTAGTTGACAATCAGGACTGGAGGCTATTGATCAGGTGGAAGTTGGAAATTTGTTCACTCTCATTACTCTGGCCAGATCTGGCCACAGCCAAGCCAGAGAATAGGAAAGCTATTGATGCAGCTGATTTGATGATCTTATTCTCTCAGCTTTCTCACTACCAGTGTTGGTGATTCACTAGCTCTCACAGTCTATCAGGAAATATTCAGATTTATTCCTGTCCTCTTCTTCTTAGACCTCCCTGCCACCCTTCATCCACACACTCAGAGATTTCCCAGTCCAGAGACTCCTGTCCAGAGACCTCCAGGGAGACTTCCAAAGTGGCCGTCAGGGGTATTTATACCGTGGGGCCAACCAACATTTGCCCATGTCTCATGGCACCTGGGAACATTCCTAGTCTTCCAACTGGCATCCCTGTCAGTCAAGGTGGCATCTATTACTTCCCAGATTATGAATATAACAGTTGATAATTACATTAATCTCAATTCTGATGAATTTCTTTTAGTGACATTTTTCTTCATATTACTGCAGTTATGGTGTATATAATTTTCTTTATTCTGCTCATCTTGCTATATCAGTTCATACAAGTCTCACTAAGGTTCCTTGAATACCTCATATTTGTCATTATTTATGGCAGAGTATTCTTCCTATTATAATCACACACCACAATTTGTTCAGCCATTCCCCAATATAAGGGTTGTTAAAGGGATTTTCTTAATCTCTCCCTCTGTCTCTTTAAGAGGCAGGAGAGGGGGATTTCTAGATTGAGCAGAGCTAACAGGAGTCTGTATGCCAGAGCTCAAGATTCCATTACCAAGGAGACAAGGGAAGGAAGGAATCAGTTGGCAGTTAGGTCTTTTGCCTCTGGATCTTTTGAGAGCAGGAGGTCTTTCTCTGTCTCTGCTAGTTGACTATTGACAGTTGGGATAGAGAAAGGAATTTAAAGAGTTCATGGGTGGTGAATGTCTGTTTATTAGTGTAAGATAGATAGGTAGTTAGTGAATCAGTTTTAGAGAGTGTAGGTTAGATAGGCCTGGTCTGGCCAGGCAAGAAGAAACTGTCCTCAGAATAAAGTTATAAATAGGGTTTTTAATTTAGGTATAGTCATATGGTATTAGAATAATAATCTCTCTTTGCTCCTTTCTACTTTATATCTGTATTTCTTCTCAAGTTAAACTAAATGCTTTATTTAACTGCTCTTCTCACTTTTGCCAAACTTCTACCAGTTAGCCCTTACAGAGTACACATTTTGTTCATAATTTTTTGATGTCACAAAAAATGTTGATATAACTATATTGTTATATATGGGGCCTTTTCTTCTCTTTACAAACTTTATGATTATGTCTTGAAAAATTATGTGCTATTTACTTGTTTAAGTTTAGATCACAGTAAAGCTCACTGTAAACTTGAATTTTCATATTTCTTTTTTCAATATATCAGTAAAATGAGGAAAAATCAGGTTACTATTTGGGAATCTCATTTATGAAGCATCTATATTTTAAATTCTGTATTAAGTCTCTCCCTCAGGAAACCTACCTAGATTTCTCAAACTCTAGTGAATCTAGGAGTCCTTTGTTAATGTGGCTCCTTATATTTCTTAGCCCTTTTCATACAGTATTTTGCAGTATATTTATATTTATAAATATAATAGAATATAAAGTCCTTGAGGGTAAGGACTGTTTTTCATCTTTTCTTTGTAAGTCTTCACCCTTAACAAACCTCCTGGCTCTTAATAAAACCTTGTTGAGTTGAATTCATTGTCTTTTTCTTGAGTGGGCAATATGATACTGTTGAAAGAATTATGGATGTGGTATCATAGGACTCAAATTCAAATCCTGACACTGCTTCTTCCTAACTTCATTACTTCGAGTAAATAATGAAACCTTTCTAGATGTCAATAACTTTTTACCTTTCTAAAGTGAGAAGATGGAACCTCATGATGTCTGAAGTCCTTCATAGCCATAAAATTAGTATATTATCATCTTCTGGTATGAGATAATAAACTGGGGACATATTAAGATTTGTGGACTAAATAAATGATCTGCATTGCCAATGCTTTTACGAAGAAAAGTCTAGGTCACCAACATCTTTATGAAAATGTCCTACATCTTGGACAAATGTTAACAGGATGAATTATTTGACAGTTTTCCTATTAGAATCACAAATATGGCAACATCAATGTCTAAAATGATTAGGATTAAAAGTAAAACAACTGATTATGAAGTGCTTATAGTAATCAGCAGAAATTAGAGCAATTGAGCAATCTTATAATTTGTTAATTATTTTTATAACTTAGTTAATTTCAGACAGGTCACAGCAGACCTTTTTTAAAGCAACATAACACTATAATCTGTAATTTAAAAGTATGGATTAATACTAGAAAAATACAGAACATGCCATTTAATTTCATGTGGGGAAGTCTTTGAAATGAAGTTAAGTAACTCCATGTTTTTTATTTAGAGGAATGACTTGGATGCTGCTCTGAGGAGTGAGATATCTAGCTTTTTCAAATAAACACTATCACAAAGAACAAGAAAGAATGAAAACAACATGACTGGCTTTAAAAATAAAAAATCTGTTCTGTTAAATACCCTATCTAATTGATGGGAAGTGCATCTTATTTTAGATAAAAGCTAATAAAATAAAGGCTGCTTAAAATCAGGATGGGCAAGCCTAATTATCAGCAACAGAGGAATTCATGAAACTTCCAGCTTACTTTACATCTGCAGCAAAACAGATAAACGCCAGAGCTTGTTGTATTCCTTGTAAACCTCAGTTAAATGGAGTAGGGGGTTCTGAAAGGGTGGTAACCAGATGATATTCAATTCAATTCAGGCATTTGTCAAGTGCCTACCCAGTGTCAGCATTTTGTCAGCTAGTAGGGATGCAAAGAAAAATATGAAAATAGTCTAATCTAATCCCTCAGGAAACTTAAAAACATGTGCATAGATAAGTAGATATGAGTTATATACAAAGTATATGCAAAATAATTTGGAGGATAATGGAGAGAACATTGCTAATTAGAGGGAACCAATCAATAGGTGCCTTCTATGTTCCAAATACTATTCTGGGTATGTGAAGTAATCTAGGTAGAGTTCGTGATAGAAAATATTCTAGGTTGAGAGTTAGGAAACCTGAGTTCTAGTCCCATAACTCCGGCCAATTATTATGCAACTTTGCCAAATTTTTGTGGCTTTTTGGCCCCAGTTTCTCTATTCTGAAGGGGACATTTAACTAAAACTTACTAAACTTCACAAATTGGTGATGACTCAATTCATTTAAATTCATTTAATTATGGTCAATTTTAAATCATAACTTGGCCGCTACTGGATCAAATGAGATATTTGTAAAGCAATTAGACTGATACTTTGAACATAAGAAATGTTTACTAGGCCCTTCCTTCCTTCCTTCCTTCCTTCCTTCCTTCCTTCCTTCCTTCCTTCCTTCCTTCTTTCTTTTCCTCCCTTTTTTTTCCTTCCTTCCTTCCTTCTTTTCCTTCCTTCTTTCTTTTCCTTCCTTCCTTCTATGATTTGCAAACTCCTCTATCCTCTTCAGAAATATATGAACAATATTTTTTTGGCCAACTCTTTTGGGCATTGATCTAAATGGTAGATATAGGTATTGGACTAATCAGTCCATTTGTCTAAAGAACTTTGTATCTTGAATCATCAAGAACTAAATACGCATTTGATAAATGCTTATTATGTGCCAGGCACTGTGCTAAGCATTGGTGATAAAAGGAAAAGAAAAACTATCACTATCCACAAGTAGCTCACATTTGGATATGAAAGACAATATGAAAATATTATGTAAAAACAAGATATAGATATATATATATAGATATCTATATATCTATATATATAGATATATAGATGTAAATAGATATCAATATAGAGACATGCATATATATACTATGAATTTATATCTATAGATACATAGATCCCTGTATATATTTTATCACACATCTATCTATAGGTATCTAGATATACATATATATATATATATATTTCTGTATCTATCCATTTATATAAGATAAATGGTAGATAAGTCCTCAGGGAAGGCATTAGCAATAAGTGGATTCATGAAAAATCATCTTGAGGAAAGTATTTAGGATAAATGTTGAAGAAGTCCAGGAGATGGAGATGAGGAGGGAGTGGTGTCATGTGCAAAGATAAGTTTCACTGGACAGTTGAACGTCAGAAGGGGAATGTGTAAAAAGGCTGAGAAGGTAAGTTGGAAAGTGGTTACGAAGAGCCTTAAAAGTCTAACAATGAAGTTTTAGATTTATCCCACTAGGGGGACAGAATTTTATAAATTAAAATTGTGACCTCATCACATCTGTGTTGTAGAAAAGTCACTTTGACCACTGAGTGAAGAATGATCAAATTTGAGAGAGACAAAGTAGAGAGACTCAATGGGCGGCCACTGCGTTAGGCCCTTCAAAAGATAAGGAAGGACTGAAATAGGATTGCATCTGTGGTTGTAGAAAGGAGGGGAACAATATGAGAAGCATTTTGGAGGTGGGAAATGCAAGATTTGGCAATTGATTAAATATGAGTGGCGTGAGAGACTGAGGAGCTGAGGATGGTGCCTTGGGTCATAAACGTGAATGGTACCATCTCCGAAAGAACAGTAAAGTTTTATAAAACAAGAAGTCTTGGTAAGAAAGATAAAGCAATCTGTTTTGGAAATACTGTTTGAGATGTCTATAGGAAATGAATTTTAAAAGATCCTATAATCAGTTCATGATGCCAGACTGAGAAGATAAGGAGGAGAAAAAGACAAGTTCTAGATATATAGACTTGGAACTCATAACCATAAGTCAATATTTTATGAGAACTAATGAGATCATTGAAAGAATGTAGAGTGTGTAGAGAGAAGACTACAGGGGAAAAGTTAGGGAATATAAAAATGATATATACACATATATGTATATGTACGTATACACATATATAAGCAACATAGAGACATTAGAAAGAGATGAGAGTTAAATTTTAAAATTAATGGGTGAAGTACAGATATTAATTCAAAAAATGAGAGAGGTCAAACAGGAGAAGAAAGGGAATTCAATGCATGACAAGCCAGAGGGGAGGCATATTTAGGAAATTTTCAACAAAATCAAAGGCTGCAAAAGAGTTAAGAAAGATGAGGCCTGAGGAGAGACCATCAAAGCAAATCTGTTATATGAACGATATCATTGAATTGATAGAGCTCCTAAGGAACACAGTTGTGTGATTTTCTCTAGATCCACTCAGCAACAAATGAATGGGAAAGGAGGAAGTGTTGGATGGCAGGTGGAGGTTAGGCATATCTTGACTTATGATAGGGCAAGAGGGGGAGGGATTCAAGAATAGATGATGATATAAAGGCCAGACTATTTGAAGCTCTTGTAAAAATATCAATGATGCAACTGTGCTGATTTCTATGCACTATACAATATATTTGTCTCTCTAATTTCTGGATCTTAAAACTTATTTTCCAGTGTTTGTTGCATCTTCCTCTGAGTCCACTTCCACATAGAAGTTCCCTTTTATCAAGGAACATTTTCACTTATATTAGAGAATTTTGTCAATTTCTTAATTTAATTCCTATCCTTCATCCTCTGGAAGAGATGATGAGACATAAGCTTCAATTAAATTATTGATAATCTATTTCTGCTTGTTATAAGTGATTCATAGAGAAATGACAAAGCGATACTTGAAATGATGTTTGTTGCTGCCTTTGGAAGGAAGACAAAGATATGTCTTCTTTACTCATCTGTATGAGGAGAATCTGTAAGCCATTCCTTCATTTTGGAAGCCTGTGTCTTCTGACTAATTGTAGCAAGAATATCATAGGATTGGGCAGCCAGGAATCAAAGTAGAGAGCACCAGGCTTGAAGTCAGGAGGACCCGGGTCTCAAGACACTTCCTAGTTGTGTGACCCTGGGCAAGTCACTTAACTTGTCACTCTTCTGTCTTAGGATTGACAACAAGACAGAAGACAATGTTTAAATAAAAAAGAATATCAGAGGATCCTAACTTTAGCACTGGCAGTGATCTTAAACAACATATAATCTAAATTTGGTTTACAAGAGGGAAATGATTTTAGAGGAATTAAGTGACTCACCCAAAGACACACAGGTATAAAACCGAAATCCACATCCCCATCTTCCTTTTGTGAAATTGTGCCTTCTTCGTGTGGATGTCAACATCTTGTCATGGCACTGAATAAATAGACTAATTTGGGTAAGATGATCATTTGTATTGTTAGCTCATCCCACAGAAGAGAAATTAATGTTTTTTCTAGTTATTTAGGTCTAGTTTTAATTGTATAAAAAGTGTTCTGTAGTTGTATTCATATAATTCCTGTGTTTGTCTTGGCAGATAGATTCCTAAATATTTTATATTGACTAGATGGATTTTAAATGGAGTTTCTCTTTCTAACTCTTGCTGCTGAGTTTTGTTGGAAATATATAGAAGTACTGATGACTTATGTGGGTTTATCTTGTACCCTACAACTTCGCTAAAATTGTTCATTATTTCCACTAGTCTTTTAGTTGATTTTCTAGGATTCTTTAAGTAGACCATCATATCATCTGCAAAAAGACATAGTTTAATTTCCTTTTTGCCTACTTCAATCCCTTCAATTTCTTTTTTCTTCTCTAATTTGCTACTGCTAGCATTTCTAGTACATCATTAAATCATAGAAACGATAAAAGACATCCTTGCTTCACTTCTGAACTTATTGGGAAGGTTTCTAACTTGTCCCCATTGCAGATGATACTGGCTGATGGTTTTAAATAGATGCTGTTTATTATTTTGAGGAAGGGCCAACACTTTGTCATGAATAGAATAGTTGACATAAATAAGGAAGATCTCGCTTCCACTCCAGCTTTATATTATTATGATTTGAGTGATTTTCACTGTCACAGCTACTTTGAGCTCATTTCCTCATTTGTAATATGGATGATAATCAATAAAATTTCTGCCGAATTGTGCCATTGTCAAGTTCAGATTGAGATAATGTACATGAAAAGCTTTATCAAATTTTAAATACCATCTAAATGTGAATTTTTTTATTGCTCTATTCTAGGCCATTCAGTGGTGTGTCTGCTTTTTGGTTATTGACAAAGAATGAGCATACCAAACATCAGCCATTAAGTTTATTTTAATAAATATAAACTTATCATTATGAAACTATTATCCTCTTTTCAACCCATTTCTACCTTCTGCCTCCATCACTGTAGCAGGAACAGGGAGCTTTGCAGGACTGGGTACCATTATGTAGTTTTTGCCATTCTTCTAAGGCTTCTGAAACAAAAGAACTCATTACCTAGTGGCCAGAATTATGGTGATGGGCTTCTTTGTGGCTTGTATTCAGATAGACAAGAGGAAACCAATGCCAAAGAAATGATATAGCTTACGCAAATATAAACAGAGAATAAGATCTTCCCTCCTCTTCTCCATAGTCTCCCTAAATGTCTTTTAAACTTGCTCTGTCATTGTCTCTGTCTCTGTCTCTCACCTTATTTTTCTCCATATATTTATATGGGATATATATGTATATATATATATATATATATATATATATATATATATAATAAATCTAGATGGGTGAGGGAGTAAGTACACTTTGGGATAGTGTCTGGGTTATATTTATCCATTTGTATCACTGATAAGGAGCCAGTTGGAGAACTCCAGCCTGGACTTAACTGTTTATTTTCTCCATTTTTCTATCTCAGATTCCACCTCCTGTAAGAGCTTTTCCCAATCCCTCCAGCTACTGGGCTTTTCCCTCTTAGTTTTTCTCACATCCACCCTCTCTCTATCCCATAAGTCCATCGTTCTTTATACATTGTCTTCCCCAATAGAATATAAATTTGTCGAGGGCAGAGCCTGTATTTTTGTCTTTCAGTGTGTCTCCTGTATTTAGAACAGTGCCTGGAACATAGTAGGATTTAAGAAATGTTTATTGATTGATTGATTTCATTAGAATACCTAGAAGATGAGGCAATATGTCTCTTCTAAAGACTGGGCATCCAGCCACTAGGAAGAAAGAGCCTTTACTGGTAGTTTATCATCTAGTCACAGTGAGGTGAGTTTTGACTGAATCCTCTCCCTGTTCAGCTAATCTCCAAGCAGTCATTGGAAACTTTCTGTCACGCTCACCCAGTTTTCCCAATAGGTGGAGGTCTCTCTGCAATAATAATCGTTTAGGTTTTAGTGGAAAATTTGAATGCCAACAATTCTTGCTGTGTGACTTATGTATGTCAGTCTCACTTCAGTCTTAACCTGGCCGAGAGGAAGCAAAGGAGAAGTCTTACTTGTCATCCTTGCTTTAAAGAGAAATATCTCTATTACAAGGCTATGGGGAAGATTCCAGTGTTTCCACAAGGAAGACAAGAGAAAAAAGAAGGAAAGAAAAAAAACCTGTGTTGAAAGATGCTGATGTCTATGGATACCGTTGAGTAACTTTTGGCTCATCTGGCATAGTCATGAGGCTACAAAAAAAGGGATTTTTTTCCCTGATTTGGGAGCAAGGAGACTCATTCATTCCTCAGTCCCCTCAATGTGCTCAACTTGACAGACAGAACGGAAATGAATTCTTGGTGTTTCCCTGCAAAGCGTTTCCATGAGTCCAAGTTTCTGGGTGGTTACAACTAATTTGCTTCAACTTAATTTCTTACCTTCAAATTTATGGGAAAAAAGATCTCTCCTAGGCAATGGAAAATAATTATGAATTTAATCCCGTGTACTGGTGTTTCAGAATTCACCCCCCCTCCATTCACTTATATTTCAATTTCCTACTGCCATATTTCTGGATTTATAGAAGCACAAAGAGGAATTTGAAGAACATGGTGACCAAATGAACCCTCAACCCACTCTGTGATTTTAATTTACTGCTTTCTCCCCGCAGCCCTTAATCATCTCCTTCTCTAGTTCCTCTATCTCTTGAACGAATTGATTTTGCCAACTTCAAGGGCCCTTCTTGGTAATCGATTCAGTGTGTGCTCTTGCCTTGGGATGCGAAGTGCTCCTCCCCGTGTCTCTCTCTCCTACCTGCTCTTCATTTCCTAGGCAATAAATTAGCTCATCTCTTTGGGGTGATTTATTTGGGGTTTTTTTTTGCCAGTGGGAAAAGTTTGTTCATTTTAATTTGATCAGGCTTATTTGTATGCTAAGAAATATCAATTATACCACCACTAAATTGACTCTTTCCCAGTGACAACAACCTCAATTTCCTCAACTGTTCCTTGTTATTGAAATATATCATCCAAGAATGGCTCCTGGTTTCAATAGTGGTTATAAGATGCTTACTTGGCTCCATCGATGGGATCACACAGCCCATCAGATGGGGTGTGGCTAATGAGAATAACTTGTAGGGATAATAGCATTATAGCTAGGAGAACATGTTTCTGGCAATGGAAGATAGATTTTAAACCACCATGAAGGCTTTTTTCTAAATTCTCATCATCTTTAATTTTACTGAAATGGCTTTGGAACTCCTTTTAAATACACAGATGACTATGGAGCTGTATGGTGTATGGGGCAAAATGGATTTGTTTTCAGAGGACCTGGGTTCAAATCCCAATTCTGAAATTTTCTAACTATAGGACTGTGGACAAGTCAATTCTCATTTCTACTCCTCAGTTCTCTGATTTGCAAAATGGAATTGGAGTAAATAATCTTTTGATTTATGATCCTAAATAGAAAAAGCAGTTAGAGTCAATCTACCTAATTGTAATGGATAAAATAACCATCACCACTCCTGTGGAGCCAACAAATAAATGTCTCTTTCTCTTTAATTATTTGAAAAAATGCTTTACTTTTATCTATTTAATCTATCATCTATGAGTAGATAAACCATAAAAAATTAAAAATCTCTATTTGTTATAGTGGTTCAAAGTATATTTGAAAGATAGGAACTATTTTCTGGAATTCACAAAGGAATTAAGTGATAGAGGGGGAATTTAAACTTTTGTACTAGTTTGTATCACATGTGGGAGTCACTTATTTGAACTATCTCATTGTAATGATCTGAGAACAGAAAATGTTTCCTTCTTAGGACTATATTTTAATTATCACAATGTTTAGAAAATGCATTAAGAAATAAATGGGGAAAAAAGAAACTATATGTTCTAAAATATTTATAGCTCTTTTTATGATGGCAAAGAAGTAGAGTATAAAAGAATGTCCATCAATTGAGGACTTAGCTGAACAAGTTGTGGTATATGATGATAATGGAGTATTATTGTGCCATAAAAAATAATAAAGTAGATGATTACAACACACACACACACACACACATCTGTGGAAAGACCTATAAACTTAATCAAAGTAAAGTGAGTAGAACCAGAAAAACTTTGTACACTGTAACTATATATTATATATTATATACTTAAATAGTTTATATAAGTTATTATATTATATATTATATGCTTTTATATAATATATAATGTAATATAATAATGTGTGATGATCAACTATATATTACTTAACTATTATCAACAAGGCAAGAATTGAGAACAATTCCAAGGGACACATGCTGAAAAAGGGTATCACTATATAAAAAAAACAAGAGAATGCATATTGAAACATACCATTCTTCACTTTATTTCCTCCATTAATTTTTCTCCAGCTTAAGCATGTTGTTTCAAACATGATGAACAGGGAAATATGTATAATATCTGTATAACCAATGTCATATTATCTGCCTTCTTGGGGGAGGGCACATGGGGGTGAAGTAGGGGAAAAGAATGAAATGCAAAATTTTGAACATAGCTAATGTGAGAATTTGTTTTTCTTGGTTAAGCAGATTTATTGTAATTTATTTCTTTATATTATTATTATGTTTTATTATATTTTTATGTATTAAAATAAATGGCAACAGAAAAGAAATAAATGGCTATAGGGTTGGGGGGAATCTAATAAGCTCTTTAGAACAGTGAAAATGACACATTTAAGGGAAGAATCTTGCAGCTTTTGTAAATAAGTGAGTTCGAAGACAGAGAATTGAATGAGCTCTCCGTTGTTCCTATTTCTGCTCTGGTCACTCATCTTTCCAGCTTCCTTGCCAGATCTATGAGGGGGAAATTGGTTACTCAAACAAAACCCAGTGCTCTGGGGTCCTGTAGTCAAATTAAACTTGAGAATTAAATCATTAATGGATTAACATCAACTTGGAGATACATCTCCAACGGAGGATCATCTGTGCTTGACTTTCGCTTGCATTATTTAAACTTTTTTCCATTGATTTGGATAATGTACTAAAGGCACAATCATCCAGTTTGAAAATAATTCTGAAATAGAAGATTAAGGTATACAGTGAAAGATTCAGACTAGAAGTAAAAGAAAACAAATAAATTAAAAACTTTACCTCTTGACAGCTTGATGTTTGGGCTGAATCAAGTAAGAAAAACAATAATTCCAATATAAAGGCATACATGTGGATTTCTTAAGTAATCAATGTCACAAGTACAAGATGACAATGGTTTGGGTATACAGCAATTTGTCAGATTAAAATCTGGATTTCCAGGGAACCGTAATCTCAATATGGCAGCAGTATGATAATGCAGCCAAGAAGGGTCATGTCATCTTGAAGTACAATGAGAAGATTCAAGTCAATCTCTAGAGAGATGAGAGTTCCAAAGAATTCTGTTCTTTTCCTACTATATCTCAAATATTATTTTCAGTTCTGGGGACTGTATTTGAAGAAGAAAATTAATCGATTGGAGGGCATCCAGGGAAAGACAACTAGAAAGGTGAAACATTTGAAGTTCAGTTGAAGTAACTGGGCATGTGTGTTCTAGAGAAGACTCATGGAGAATAAAGAAGTATTTTTTTAAATCCTTACCTTCCGTCTTGGAGTCAATACTGTAAGGGCTAGGCATTGGGGATTAAGTGACTTGCCCAGGGTCACACAGCTAGGAAGTGTCTGAGGCCAGATTTGAACCCAGGACCTCCCATCTCTAGGTCTGGCTCTCCATCCACTGAGTCACCTAGCTGCCTCCATCAAGGAGAATAAAGAAGTAATTTTTAATTATTTAAAGAAGCTTCTATGTAGGAAAAGGATTCTATTTGTTCGTTTTGGCCACTCTGGGGCCAAACATTGTCTGTCTAATATTTGGTCATTGACTAACTTTCAGTGTTCCAGGCAACTCTCTGAGACAGGGATGCTTGATCTGGGTTTCATCATTTTAAAAAGAAAAATGAATAACTGTATTTCACTATAATTTATTTCTTTGGGATTTTATTTTATCCACTTAAAATTTGTCTTCTGAAAATCTACAAGTTTCACTAGGTTACCAAAAGGAACCTCTATAAAACATTCAATATTCTGAATCAATCTTCTAGAATTCTAAGTTATAGAGAAGGCACCTACTTTTATTAGATATCTAGACATAATACTGGATGGAGCAATGGTCCTGCATTCAGGAAGATCTGCATTCAAATCCTCCCTCTTGCTATTGCCATATACCATGAGAAGGTTACTTCATTGCTCTCAACCTCAGTTTCCTTATCTCTAAAATGTGGAGAATAATATCTTTTTCATCTCAGGTTTATTGCGGAGATAAATTAAGATGATACCTGCTACCACATTTAGTTCTTTATTGCTTTAATTTTTATTTATTTGTTTGTTTATTTTTATTTACTTATCTTAATGTTTTAATTCTCTTCATTCTCCACCATCCATTAGCCCTCTTTACTGTCCACCTAAATAGAAGGGTTCGTGGGTTAAAATACTCTAAATACATTTCCATCCACTTCACTTTTCCAAATCCTCGATGACCTGCAGGGCTGCTGTTTCATACTAGTGTAGAACAAAGACGATCAGTCCTATCTTCTCTGTTTGATAAGTCCCACTCCTCTAGGTGCTCTTGGACAGACTTTCTCCCACAGGGCCCAGACCTTGGAAAACAAAAGAAATAAAAACAAAATAAAATTTAATCTTCGTTTCAGAAAGTTTCCAGGACTTAACCAACTTCCACGGAGCTCTCGGGTCTTACTTCTTCCCCTCCAAAATATATGTAAAAGGCTTGTTTACGTCCCATCCTTTTCTCTAAGTAGATCTTCTTTCAAAGCAGTTTCCATGTAGGAAAAGTCACAGGAGGCGAGCGAGCCATTGTGTTTTCTCCAAGGAAAAGTGACATTGATATGGTTTGCTTTTGCCAGAGGCATTTTATAAACTGTTTGGCTTGGCTAAACTCGAGATTGCCTCTAGATTTTTTTTTTTAAATCTGACTCTGTGGATTTACTCAGTAATGTTTTTATATGATTGTTTCTTTTTTAGAAGACTTTTTAGGTCTTTGGATGATTTTATTTTTATCTTTTTACAAGATGAGACAAGTTTTGAGACCTTTTCAGACTTTTTGAGATCCATTTTCTCTCCCTCCCCACCAGCAGTGAATGAGTTTGATGAAGGTGATATCCAAATGTAGGTGATGTTTTAAGGTATATAAATGACTTTATATATAGTATCTTATTTGATCTTCAAAATAACCCTTTAGGTTAGGAGCTGTTATTATCCCTATTTTACAGATAAGAAAACTCTAAGGCTGAGTAAGTGCCTGAAGCAAGATTTGAATATCTCTTCTTGAATCCAAGGTCTGGGCTCTCTATTCACTCTACCACCTTCCAGACTCACAAGTAAGAATAGTTAATATTTATAAAGTGCTTTATGTGTGTTTAGACTAAAAGAATTTGTTTATATTTTAACAGATGGGGAATAAGTAACTACTTCCTTATTTGTTTGTTTTTAAACCCTCACCTTCTAGCTTAGAATCAATACTGTGTATTGGTTCCAAGGCAGGAGAATGGTAAGGGCTGGGCAGTGAGGGCTAAGTGACTTATCCAAGGTCACACATCTAGGAAGTGTCTGAAGGCATATATGAATCCAGGTCCTTTGATCTCTTGGCCTGGCTCTCAATCCACTCAGCCACCTAGCTGCCCCCACTAACTACTTATTTATAGTTGTCTCTGAATCAGCAGTTTGCATGTAGTCAAATTATCACTCTTTTAGATCAATGGTCAAAATCTGGGCAGTTAGATGAAAAGAAAGAGCACAAGATTTTTCTATCATAAATAATAAAATATCCAATCCAAACTACTCAACCAAGATGCTGATGCTAAAAAAAATCAATAAAAGAGTAGTCATAGATTTGAATTATTTACTATTGAATTTTAAGTGATATAAAAAATGCCACAACAAAAAAGCCCATAAAATTCTGAAAGCACTTGAGGCAGTAAACAATTGATTTCCTAGCCAAGCATGTCTATGGTATCCAAGAGCAAAATCATTTAAAAAAATGACAAAATAGGGGCAGCTGGGTAGCTCAGTGGATTAAGAGCCAGACCTAGAGATGGGAGGTCTTGGGTTCAAATCTAGCCTCAGACACTTCCCAGCTGTGTGACCCTGGGCAAGTCACTTAACTCCCATTGCATAGCCCTTACCACTCTTCTGCCTTGGAGCCATTACACAGTATTGATTCCAAGATGGAAGGTAAGGGTTTAATTTTTTTAAAAACTGACAAAATAGATGAAAAATAATGAATAGCAACACTTAATACAAGACAATAAAGCAAAGAAATAGGTGGGAAAATGAAGGGAAACAAAGATCTGCATGAGACTAAACTAAGACACGTCATCCTAAGTGTATTTAAGGATAAACTGAAAGAACAGGAAACGGACAAAAGAATAATACTCTTTCCAGAAGCTCTATGCCATATGTTTGATGCCTCTGAAACTTGAACATTTATATTTTAACACCTTCATAGCACATGTGCTATATGAAGAAGTAGAAATGACACTTGGATCAACCTGGGAAGAATGAATGGACCAGAATATTTGTACACTGAAAACTGTGCTAGATGTGACTCAATTTGGAAAGCATCAATGGCTAAATCCCTTCAGCATCCCACTTCCAATATGAGGGATGGGGGAGGGAGAAAGAGAGAGACAAAGAAACAAAGAGACAGAGAGACAGAGACAGAGACAGAGACAGAGACAGAAAGAAAGAGAAAAAGAGAGACAGAGATGGAGAAACAAAGAGACAAAGTAAGATGGAGCAGAAAGGAAAGGAGGGAAGGGAAGGGAAGGTGAAGAGGAAAGAGAAAAGAAAAGAAAAAGAGAACAGGAGAGGAGGGGAGAGAGAAAGAGAGAATAGAGAGAGAGAGAGAGAGAGAGAGAGAGAGAGAGAGAGAGAATTGAAAATGAGGGAAATGAACAATGATTCAGGAATCACTAAACAATTACTTTATTGGATGTCATACCTAAGGAATTAAGACAATCTCAAGACAATGTATGAACTGATGCAAAAGGCATGGGTACAATATAAACAAGATTCATAAGAGGTAAAGGAACTGATAAAGATATAAAATGTGTAATTTTCACAATAAAACTTGGCCTAGTAGGAAAGAAGATATAATGTACAGGGATCCCTCATAGATATAATGTATAGTGATCCCACTGTACATCGTATCTATATGCCAGTTTGCTGGGTGTGAAGATAAATTTTCTTTGGTTATTATTTCTTATTTTCAAAAATTCTTCCTATAGTTGTTTATAACTTGCAATTCTTTTAAAAACAGTCTATTCTTATTTACTCCTATTTAATGATATTTTTCCATTAGGGAAATACTCCCTTCTCAGAGATATTTCATGCAAACTGTTTTCCCCAACCATTGGTTCTGAGGGAACGGAATTCACACAAGGAAGCCGTGAAGGCAGGAGGACAAGGACAGAGGCTAAAGGTCATTAGAATCCTGAGAGAGGGCAGCTGGGAATTTCCAACAGCCCTGGAGAGGACTCTTGGACTCTGGACAGAGCAGAGCTCCCTGGGAGACTCTCAAAAGAGGAGATATCCTTCACAGCCATTTGCCTCAACTATTCAAGAAGCCACTTCCTGACCAACCTGTTATCTGTACTTGAAAGAATCTGAGTGAATTGGATTGTCAGCCAGTTATCTGGAAGGGGTCACCCTGAGAGGATCTAGGCCAGACCAAAGATCCATGTTGTCTGTTCCAGCAAGCCTAGAGACTACAACCTTTCCAGGATTAGCCTAGGGTAGCCATTGATAACAGGTTGGACAGAGAGGGTCAAGCCAGCCTGGCCTAGCTGGCCTGAGAGAATTTGAATAGCAGATTAATACTTATGAATTAAGGACCTCCTATTTCCCTCTTTCCCAAAATTAGCCATTGTTTCCCCATTTAATAAATATTTCATCAATTTAGTAAAGCAATCAGATAAATTTATAAGGAGAGAGAAGAGAGATTTATGGGAGAAGGGATATTTGGAGAGACAGTTCTAAAAGGGCCAGGTAGAGCCAAATCCTGGGTCGACTGTCATTACTGCCTCTCTGACAGGGGATTTGTAACAGAAGGGACATCACAGGTGATTGGGCTAAGCCAAGTCCTAGTCAACAGGCAATCCATTACCCAGAGGTGTCCTTATCTGGTACAGACCTCTGCATCCTTTTGCCTCTGAGCTATTCCTAGCAGAACAAAGAGAGGCATTGTTCTCTGTCTAGAAGGGAGAGGTACCCTGACAAGGCAGATAACAGAAATAACCTGACCAGTCATTTATTACATCATCTCAAGGGTTCCTCTACCTTTTAACAGTTCCCTTCTGTGTAATTGGAATCTCTTACCCTAAAAACTACAATCCCCAGCAAACCTAGGATTCCCAGGACCCCACTCACTTCCTGTCGCTATGTGCTGAGGTAAACGGGATATAAATTGGGTGAAGATCCATCTCTTGGTCACTCTTTTCCTTCCTGTTGGCAGCTTTAGTGGACCAGGGAAATTTGAGCAGGCAGAAAAAACTTAGTCACGTGCTTCTATTTTGTCAGATGATAAACTTTATAAAAAATAATACTTAAAGAATTTTACATTAATTTAACTCCTACACTTCCTAGTCTATCTAGTGTATTGATTTTTTTCCTTCAAAAGCATTTCAATTTCAAGTAATCACAATTCTATACGTTGACTTATATATGTATGTATATATATATATATGATTATCTTATCCCCTTTTTGATTTTCACTCCTTTTTTAATAGCCTTTGCTATTGATCAAGTTTGCATACATTTACCCATACACAATATATACATTTACATTATGTGTGCACATTATTCACATCTATACATATTTATGTCTATGTCACATACTCGTTTTGAAAGTGTTGTATATGTTATTTGTTGGTCTAAATGTAACCTCTGATGGAGGGAGTAGACACACAAGTGGCATCATGGAGACTCACAGATAATTAGAGCAGAGAATAATTAGCTTTGTCATATACGTTTTTTCTTTTGAAAGACTTTATCTTTTATTTTTTTTTAATCCTTAACTTCTGTATATTGGCTCCTAGGTGGAAGAGTGGTAAGGGTGGGCCATGGGGGTGAAGTGACTTGCCCAGGGTCACACAGCTGGGAAGTGTCTGAGACCAGATTTGAATCTAGGACTTCCTGTCTCTAGGCCTGACTCTCAATCCACTGAGCTACCCAGCTGCCCCAGGCTTTATCTTTTAAATTAAACAAATATTTTATTTTTTCAGGGAAGGCAGGGTCTTTGGGAAGCAGAGAGGGTCAATAATCACAATGGATAAACCAATTAAAAGATCAGAGTATAGCTAAGAGACAGATTCTTTGGGAAAGAGAGTTCAGAGCCCTCCCTACTAACAAAGAATTAGAATTAAGCAAAGTAAGCCAAATTACTGGCTATGTCTGAAAATACATGCTTCATTCTGTACCTATAATCCAACCCCTCTCTGCTCAGCAGTGGGAACCATGCCTTACTTCCCACCTCTGAAATCATGATTAGTCATTGAATTGATCAAAGTTCTGATGTCTGTCAAAATGGTTTCCTTTTGCATTGCTGAACTCATTGTGAAATGTGCTTCCTTGTTTTTCTCTATATATACATGATTTAATAGAATCCATCTTATATTTTCCTGAATCATTTATATTTCAGATTTGTTCCTAACAACTAGCTAAGGGGAGGGTGCTCAGCAAATGGAACCTTAAGGACAGAATGAGGGTTGATATAATCTCATTATGTGATCATCTGTCAAGGAAGACAAGGCCATTCAGGGTGTTAGAAGGGGAATGTGATGACTGGGAAGGCTCCTTGACATGGATGCCCTCCAATTCCCCTATCTGGGGCCACTTAACCTCTGGCAATCACTCCCTCTGGCAGAAGAGATAAGAAAAGTCATGAATCCTTCACTTTAGACTTTCAGTATCAAGTTAGTCTTGTCTGGTCTGTTTGCACCCCAGTTCAACTGGCCTATTGCCTTTTCCAGTGTAATTCCTTGCTCCTTCTCCCTTCTCTTGTATTCTATTGTGATATTGGGACTTTCTATTATCCTATTATTCTATAATCTAGGTCCCTACTATTTGTTGCTCTAACATTCTGTATCTAACCATTTGTTCAGAAGGCTCCTTATCTACTGCCTTCTGCCACCCTCCCCTTAACTTTTCTTTGTCACTCTCTAGGGTGCCCAGATAGTTCCTATATTTTCTACTACTCTTGGATAAGGCCATTCCTTTACTTTCTTTTTAAAATCATGATTATATTTCATTCATCTATTACCTGGATTTTAAATATATTCATTAATTTGTTCATTTTAAATATATTCACTTTGTCCTTAATGGAGTACCTGACAGTGTCTGAGCTATAGAAATGCTCAAGTCCTTCCCCTCTTCCTCCAAAACCAGCCTTATGACCTGTCTCCTATGCCACAGTGTACTGATTTTCAGTAAAGACATTAACACATGCCATTCACATAGGTTTCGTGTTTGCAAAACACTTTATATATGTTGAAATGATTTTCTTATTTGCTATGTTACATCTCACCTATTCAGATTTTTGCATTATCTTTCATTTACCTTTTGGAAAGAGAACAGAGTGGTTTTCTGAAAAGAGAGAAGAAGGATCAGCTAGGACTTAGAGAGATATGACTTACCCAGGGTCACCTCATTTAAATTTGACAGAGGCAGGATTAGAATAAACCAAGAATTATCACTCATAACAAGTCTACTGTATGTCAGCCCATGGGGGTCAATGACAAAGAACAAGGCAATCTCTCATCTCAAGAAGCTTATACTCTAACGGGGGAAAAACACAATAACTACCACCACAACAAAAACTGACATGTATGATGCTTTAACTTTTAAAAGTATCAACTCTTGATGCTCACAACAATCTTAGAAGGTGGATGCTACTATTATCCCCATTTTACAGATGAGAACACCAAAGCTAAGAGGTTCAATGACTTCTATCATCAAACAACTAGTGACTGAGGCAAGATTCATATTTAGGTGGTAAAAACAATAATTTTCTCCTTTTATTCTACACTGTAAAAATGCACTTTCTCTCCTCAAATCAACCCACTCTTTAACCTGCTTTGTAGTCTACTGTGAGGTAGAGGATTAGGCCAAGAGCCTATGCATGTCTGGATCTGCTTTTTCACCCACGTACAATTAAGTAGCTTTGTTTCTCTTCATAAGTGTGGTGTGTATTACCAATGTCTACAATTTCCTTTGCATAACATATTCAAATAATTGAAGTCTGATATATGACTTCATCTAAGGAATTGATAAAACTATTTTTGCATCTATTTTTTTGGTTAAGAATAGATCTCTTATGCCTGCCAAGATAAATTCAGGAACTATATGAACACAAGTACAAAATACTTTTCATACAAACAAAGCCAGATCTAAACAACTGGAAAAAAACATTAATTGTTCATGAGTAGATCAAACCGACAATTCTGCCTATATTAATTTACCTGTTCTATGCCATACCAATCAAAGTACCCAAAATGATTTTATAGAACTAGAAAAAAAACCCACCATTCATTTGGAAGAACAAAAAACAAGAACCTCAAAGATATTAATAGAAAAAAAATGAAGGAATTTGGCCTTGTTGGACTAGATCCCCAAAGTGACTACCAACACAAGCAATCTGATACTAGGTAAGATATAGAGTATTGGATAAAAGGAATAGATTGAGCACTCAGTAGACAGTAGTAAATTACCATAGTAACCTAGTATTTGATAAACCCCAAAATCCAAGCTTTTGGAAGAAGAACTTGCCATTTGACAAAAATTTCTGGGAAAACAGGAAAACAGTATGACGTTAAACTAGGCATAGACCAATATCTTATGCCATATGTCAAGATAAAATAAAAATGGATACGTGATTTAGAAGAAAAGGGGGAATAACATAAATAGATTAGGGAAGCACAAAAAATTTACCTGTCAGATTCATGACTATGGGAAAAATCTGTGACCACACAAGACATGGAGAACATTATGAAATGTAAAATAGATAACCTTGACTACATTAAATTAAAAACTTTTTGCATAAACAAAATCAATGCAAGATAAGATAAATTTAAAAAAACTAGAGAAAAATTCATATAAAATATTGCTAACTAAAGCTTCATTTCTCAAATATATATAGAACTGAGGCAAATTTATAAAAAAATATGTCATTCCCCAGTTGATAAATGGTAAAAGGATATGAACAGGCAGTTCTCAGATGAAGAAATTAAAACTATCTCTAGTCATATAAAAAAGCTCCATATTAGTATTAGAGAAATGCAAATTTTAAAACTCAGAGATACCACCTCACACCTATCAGAATGACTAATATGGCAAAAAAGGGAATGATTAATGTTGGAGGGGGATATGGGAAATCTGGGACACTAATACCCTCTTGGTGGAGCTGTACACTGATATAAGCATTCTGGAAATCAATTTGGAACCATGTCCAAGGGCCATAAAAATACATACCCTTTGACCCAGCAATCCCACTACCAGATCTGTATCCTAAAAAGATCAAAGATAAAAGGAAAAGACCTACTTATCCAAAAATATTTATAGCAATTATTTTATTTAGTTAATTTTTGGTGGCAAAGAATGGGAAATTAAAGGATGTCCATCAACTGGGGGATGGCTAAATAAGTTGTGATATATAATTGTAATGGAATACTATTGTACCATAAGAAATGATGAACAGGATGATCACAAAAGAAGTTAGAAAGTCATCTGTAGTGATGCAAAGTGAAATGAACATGTATAGACAGTAACAGCAATAATACATGATGGTCAATTGTGAATGACAACTATTATCAGTGACAAAAAAAGATCCAAGACAACTCCAAGAAACTCATGATGAAAAAAAGACTCTCTACCTCTACAGAAGGAACTGACTGAGTCTGAGTGCAGATTGAAGCATGCCTTTTTTCACTTTATTGTTTTCATGTGTTTTATTTTTCTTGTATAAGCAGTATGTGTCTTCTTTCACAACATGGCAAACATAGAAATATGTAGTGCATTATAGTATATGTGTAACCTCTAAAAATTACCTGCCATCTAGGGGAATGGGAGAGAAAGAGAGAATATGGATCACAACATCAAAAATTATTATTAAAATTTATATTTACATGTAATTGGAAAAAATATATAATAATATAATTTGCTTCTCTTACCCATAGCTATGGGAGATATATGATCTGTTTCTCTTATAATTTGTAGTGTCATCTTTAATTTTGAGGTCACATTTCCACTGCGTTATGTTCTGTGCTATAAACTTTATAGTAGGACCAATTTCTGGCAGCTGGCTTTCCATTTTTCCAAGCAGTTTTTAATCAAATAAGGAATATTTCACTAGTTAATTTATGTTTTCAACTTTATCAAATCCTTGGTTATTGGGATCTGTTTTTGAATGTCTCTTGTAAAGTTGGTTCAGTTGGTCTTTCTATTTTTTAAGCAATACCAAATTGTTTATTATTATTATTATTATTTTCATTGATACTTACCTTAATGACTTGAATTTCATTATTTATTTATTTTAAATATTTAAAAAAAATTAAATTCTTAATTCTCTCCCTCCTAGCTTCTCTGCTACACACTGGAAGGCAAGCCATATGATATTCATTATATATATGAATTTAGGCAAAATATATTTTCTTATTAGTCAAGTCAGAAAAAAGCAAGAAGAATAAAGTGAGAAAATTATGCTTCAATATACACTCAAAGTTTATTAGTTCTCTCTTTGGAGGCAGATAATGTCTTTCATCAGAAGTTCTGAATTATCTTGGATCATTATGTTGATCAGAATAGCTAAGTCTTCCCTAGAAAAATTATCAATAATATGAAAATAGGTCTTGATCAATGACACAGAAAGAAATCAGTGGAAATGTGTGTTGGTTAGTAGGGGGTAGGGGGATGGGGGGAGAGAGATCAAGAATATGAAACATGTAACCATGGAAAAATTTTTTCTAAAAAATAAAAATAAAAATAAAAAAATATGGAAAAAAGAATAGCTAAGTCTTTCACAGTCAATCATCATCATACCATTTCTCTCATTGTGTACAGTGATTTCCTGGCTCTGTTCATTTCACCTTGGATCAGTTCGTATAGGAACTGATGGACATTCCCTCAATATCCAGTTCTTTGCCACCACAAAAAAAGGGAGTGACAACTTTATCTTATGGAACTCCCACATTTGCCTCTATTTCTTGGCTAATTGTCTTTGGGGAAGACCCAGACTGATCCTTGTCTTAGACTGAACAATAAGCCTTAAAGTACCGAAAGATCTCAGCTCCTATAGAATTAGTAGATTTAGGCAAATTTTAAGTATCCTTTTGTTTTAGAATTTCTCCCATTGTATCTTAGGCCACTCCCTGGTACCCCAATCTTGGGATACAGCCTGCTTGTAACTAGTCAGTGTGTGTTTCCTGTCCTTCATTTCCAAGGAGGTATATAAGACCTCAAATTCTTCAGCTCCTTGGAAAATATCTTTTCAAGAGGTACCTTTTCCCAGAGACAGTGTTCCCAGAGTCCCAGAGATTTGTCTCTGTGTGGTATCTAGCACATGACTCTGTGTAGGGCCAATTAGAGCATTGTCTTCCTTGTCCTGATTAAAGACTTTTTAAAATTTGCTCTTTTTAATTACTTTGGTGTTCTGTGTTTGTCAAGGTTGACAAGAGCTATAAATATCTTTGTACATGTGGGTCCTTTTCTTTTTTCTTTGATCTCTTTGGCATACAGACTTAGTAGTGGCATTACTGAATCATAGGGTATGCATGCTTTTATTTCACTTTGGACATAGTTCCAAGGGGTTCTCTGGAGTGGTTGGACCAGTTCACAACTCCACCAATAGTTCACTATTGTACCTATTTTCCCACATCTCCTCTATTATCTATCATTTCTAATGGGTGTGAGGGGGTAATCTATTTTACCTCACTTTATTAATTTATTAATACCTCATATTATATATAATATACATGTATTACATATAAGTAAACAGTGCCAAGGACAGAACTCTGAGTCACATTAGCAGAGAGCATCCTGTATTTGGCTACAGATTCATTCATGACTACTCTTTGTATCAGACCATTCAGCAAGATCTGATCTTACCATCGATACTATGTCAGTGGGCATTTCTCCATCTTGGCTATAAAGCTGCTATCTGTACTCTATCCAAACACCTTTCTGTATTTATAATGCAGACAAAGTTTCCTCATTGACCAGTCCAATAACCCTGACTCACAGGAAGTGGATTTACCCATGTAAATTCCAGGCAATTGCTTCTTTCCCAAGTCCTCACTGTATACAGGACAAAGGTCTGGCCAAATCCAGATTCTGCAACTTTCTTCCCATGTGATTTTAGGAAATTCACTTCATTCTCTAGGTTTTAGCTTCCTCGTCTATAAAAATGAAGGAGTTAGCCTAAATATCCTCTGAGGTACTTAACGGTTCTAACCCTTGTGAGCCTTAATGATCTGTCCTAGAATATTTCCCAAGAATTCTTCAATATTATTAGATTTTAATGGGAAGGGACATTTTCTGGTCCCTCCAGCTCCCAACACCTTCCCTTGTTAGATTACTTTCACTTATTAGGATTTAAGCTAAGGGAAGGACCTATTCTTTGCCTTTCTAATATATATATATATATATATATATATATATATATATATATATATATATATATATA
>NC_058130.1:11440073-11452170 GCF_016433145.1 Gracilinanus agilis | reverse complement strand
GAGAGAGAGAGAGAGAGAGAGAGAGAGAGAGAGAGAGAGAGAGAGAGAGAGAGAGAGAGAGAGAGAGAGAGAGAGAGAGAGAGAGAGAGAGATTGAAGAGAATACTGAACATAGAAACTGGAAGGTCACCAACACCTAGTGTGTGACATAAAGGCAAAAAAATGGATGCTCTCTATTATGTCTTGTCTTCAGGGCTAAAACAAAGTAGAGACACATTTAATTCTCTGGGGTCTCGAATCCAACAGGAGACAAGCTTATAATGAGATCCTCTGGGCTTTCTGGCCCTCAGCCTCTTCACAGGGGGTATGAGACAACCCTTCTGTTATGAGGAGAGTCTCTTTAAGTTTCCAGAGAAATAAAGTTTTTGTAAACAACATTGGGACAATGAAGTGTTCACTTTACTACTACTGTCTGGTGGAGTCCATGGTCTCCCTTACTTCTGACTCCTAGAGGAGACCTTCTTTAATTGACCTCTTCTCCTGCACTCTATCCCAAATTACTTTGGATTTACTCTTCAGTGTAGATGGCTACACCCACTTCCCTAATTGCTTCAGCACCTGGCAATACATGACAGGCAGAAGCCACTTAAGACATGCTTATCTAATTGGGCTGAAGAGGACAGAGGTGGCAGATTAGAACAAAAAGATTGCTATCTGGACTCTAACCTTTCCTCCAATATGGAGGAGCTATTTGTCTTCAGGCAAAGCTGGTCAAATCCAATAAATAAATATTTATTAAATGATTACTGTATGCCAAACACTGTGCTGAATGCTGGAGATACAATTAATATAAAGAAGAGATGCAGAGTAGAGTGCGTAACAAGTAAAATTAATATAGAGGGACAGAACTAAAAATATCATGGTTTCAAAAGGCTTATTGAAAGCCATTTAGAAAAATGAAGCCACGTGCCTATTAAGATTTAGTTCAAATGCCACACCATACCTCCGCCCACCAAGCTGCTTCAGCAGGAAAAGAGAGGAAGTACCAATCCTAATCTTCCTATTTAACCTCTTTACATTGGCTTATATCACCACATAAGACAAGAAGTCAGTTGAATCATGGGAAATGTAGTTTGAAAGAGATCTAAATGTCTACAGGAAGTTTAGATTAGGGACCTCAAAATTAGTTCAAGGACTTGCAAATTTCCAATATCACATTCCCCCCTGAAGAGCATGAGGGAGACTGGTTCCCCCCAAAAGCTCTTGTAAACATAACTAACTGATAAATTACAGAAATTTGGGGATAAAGAAAAGAGGACAAAAACAATGAACCAATGATTGCTAGCTATTATTGACAAAAAGTCAATTAGGGGGCAGTCCCCTTCGGCATAAGAGTGTACATTAAAAACAAATGCATTCAACTCCCCATAGTTCAACCAACTGCACCACAAAGTTCATTTTGGATCTTCATGATCCCGTGAAGGTTCTTCAGGCCTCTTCATGGTGCCTTCTCCAAACAGGTTCATTATCTGGATTATGGGGAGATGGCAAATTCCTTATCCTGAAATTACTCTCAAAGAATTTAAACTTTACATTATAGATTATAAAACATACATTCCCTTCTGAGGAGAATTATACATTCCCCCTTTAAATTACTCTTAAAAGAAGTTAAATTTTACATTATAGATTGTAATACAGACATTCTGAGTATAAAACTTACCCACCCCCCTGAAGAGGGTTAAAGCCAACACCCAGATCAGCTAAGGATACATGGCTTGAATGTATTATTGCTTTTCTAGCTCATTTGCACTCACACTACAGATCAAGGAAAGTTAAAAAAGAAATGAATCTTAATTTTTGGCAAGTGGATTCTGTATTTTACTTCTGTGATTCTGAAATATACACATTTTTAAATATTTTTTCTTCCTGCATGTGCAATAAAATATTCAATTTTTTCTCTCATTTTTTTGTATTTGAAGCACATGTCACTAGTATTAAAAGTACATTGAATTCATCAATTTTTATTTTATTATTGCCTTTTATTTTTCTAATATAATATTTGATTTTCCTTTTTTAAAATTTATTATACTTAGAGTGCATATAATTAATATTAATTTTTGATTCTGCAGTAATATGAGTTTAAATATATTTGCTATAATATTAATTCGTACCCAAAAGCTTTAAATTATGGTAACCTGTTATTTATTGATAAATGTTATGAGACTATGATTAATGTTTATGCCTGATTCTAGAAAATGGGATCAAAAAGGAGCACAGACTTCATCTGAACAATGCCATAGAAGCACAGACTTAAACTGAATAGTGCCATGGAACACAAAGTAAAAAAAAAAGACTATTCCAATCCAACTAGGATTGTTGAACTTCTATGCCAATACTAAAGGACTTGAACCTAGTGTGAGACTCGAAGTTGAGATGCTTGACATATGTTAAGATGTAGGACACTTTGTACTACAATGCCAGTCAAGTACAGAAGGTTGGCCTTCATTCTAGCTCCCCTATCCCTGAGAAAGAAGGTAAATCAGACCAGGGAATGTACATTCCCCTTTTACATAAAAATCTAGTCCCCTTTTCTCTTTTATGATATGGCAACTTTCTGTAGTCTTGGTTGCCAATGGGTAAGTACAATATCACTGCATTTTGTCCTACAGATTTATGGGACAGAATTTACTTTAATTGGATCCTAATACAATGGCCTGTTATGAATTTATTCTTGTTTAATCAGAAAATTTTATAAACATAGATTTTTGATATTTTGATTCTTATTTTGAATCTTTATTTCTCCCAAAATTTAATTTTTTTTATGTTTTTGGTTCTTCTTTTGATAAATGACTCATACACCCCGTAACTCAACAATATATTCTGAGATGATCTGGGTGTTGGTCAAACACCCTCTTCAGGGTGGGTTGTATTTTTATAAAATATATAAAATCCATGTTTTAAAATTTTGTTTGAGAAAATTTTCAGGAAAAGAAGTCTGCTAACATTTTGAAACCAGAAAATGGACTATTTGCCTGCAGAAACCTACACTGAATCAAGATGATGCAGAAATCTACACTGAATCATGACAATCCAAAATGAACTTTGGGGTGCAACTAATTGAACCTAAGGAGATTGAACACAATTATTTGAATAGTAAACTCTATGCCAAAGGGGATTGCCCCCTAATTGGCTTTTTGTCAATGCGTCTAGCAAAACATTGGTTTTGCCCTTTCTATCTCTTCTACTTACCTCTTATCTCTAACTAGTGTAGTTAGAATTTTAGGGGTACAAGATGATTATGGCAAATGATGAATTGGGGAGACCAGTCTCCCAAATGATCACAGGGAGGAATTGTGATAATGAGATTAAATCTACCCTGCCCTTGCTTAGATTTAATCACCAAAGATGTAAACACCACCATTTGATTCACAAGTTGGGGAGATCTGTAACCCACATGTGTTAGAATGAGTAAGGAATCAGAATCAACTGACTGCACCCTGGGCAGTCCTAAGAGAAGCACCTGTTGTGATTGGACACACAAATTAGGAGGGAGGCACAGGAAGTGACGCATAAGCAACCCGTTTAAAAAGAGAGAGTTGAGTGAGTCAAGGGGCTTCTGGTTTTGTGAAGGGGACCTGAGGGAGCTCTGCTGGTTTGTGATCAAGACTGTTCGTGAGTGTTAAGACTGAATCTTCCTGAACTTCTCTTAAGGAACTTTCCTTTCAAAGAGACTCTGTGACTGAAGCTTTGCTTCATATGCCTCTGGAGCCTTTGGGCCTCAGGCCCTTGGCTCAAGGCTTGACCTTTTCCAATTAAGGACTAGTTAAATCTGCCTGGTTTGAGCCAGGGGCCGGAGCAAATTACTCAGTGTGTTAGATCACTTATCATATGTTATTCTCTCTAGTTTTCTTACTTTCTCTGTCTTCTTAATTGTAAATAAACTTCCATAAAAGTCCATTTTGACTTGAAGTTATTCCTTAACTGGGGATTTCTCCCCTGGAGACCAATATTTTAATATTCAACCCCAAAACCCCTTTTTTCACATTACAAGTGAGCCCTTTTGAAATTCTAAATGACTGTGTGATCCTGGGTCAGGCACATCCTCTCATTGCTCTAGACAACCCTCTAACATTTTGAGTTGCAGCAAAGGTGATCTCCTGAATTTTTCTTTCCACATAGGAATTCTCCATTTCCATAAAATTGCAAGTCCAGTACCTACCTATTTTGATATGCCACACTCTGCTAAGTGCCAGAGATAGAGAAACAAAAATTAAATAGTTCCTGCCCCAAGAGCTTATTAGATGAATCCAAGTAGGCATACCCACACACTCCCTACTGAGTCAGATCTCCAGAGGTAAGGTTTTTTACTGTTCCCCATCAGGGTTCTCAGTTGTACCCCTGAAAGGCAGTGGGGTTTTCTCTAATGCTGTAGGCTTAATTTTAATGTGTTCTCTTGTTTTAATCACTGAAGATAAATGTCCCCTGTATCATTTAACCAATTAACATCCATTAGTGCTCACAGAGAGATATTTACTAAGATGAGTAACAGGGCCTTTTCCTCTATCCTGGTCCCTGGGGAGAACAGATTCAAACTGGACACAAGTACTATAAAGCTGTGGGTCTAACAAGTCATCTTCCACATATGACAGATGTAATGGACAAGTGGCACCCTTCTCAATCCATTCACTAGGGATGGGTTCCACTTTTGAAAGCTCTATTATCCTTTCACTTGGCTTTTTTTTAATTTTAAAATATTTTTCAATGATTACATGATTCATTTTTTTCTCCCTCCCCTATTCCCTATCCCCTCCTGGAGCTGACAAGCATTTACACTGGGTTACACATGTGTTATCACTTGATATCCATTTTCATATTATTCATTTTTATAATAATCTTTTAAAATCCAAACTCCAAATCATATACCCATATAAACAAGTGATATGCTTTTTTTCTGCTTTTCTGCTCCCACAGTTCTTTCTCTCAATGTGGATAGCATTCTTTCTCATAAGTTCCTTGGGATTGTCCTCAGTGCTGGGCAAACTTTTTAAAGAGGGGGCCAAAGGAAAGGAAATGCTCATTTGTCAGCCTGTTTCTAAGGCAACTCTTTCCAAGTTTCATTGTATTGTATCCTACTCTTTGTATTCATCAGGTTAGGAATAATGTTGCTTGGCTGAATAGAACATTTCAGGGGGCCACATCTGGCCCCCAGGCAGAGTTTGCCCATCACTGTGATCATTGTATTGCTATTAGTAGCAAATTCAATCACATTTGATTGTTCCATAAAGTTTCAGTTGCTGTGTACAATGTTCTCCTGGTTCTGCTCCTTTCACTCTGCATCACTTCCTGGAGGTAGTTCCAGTTCACATGGAATTCCTCCAGTTCTTTATGCCTTTGAGCACAATAGTCTTCCATCACCAGCATATACCACCACCTGTTAAGCCATTCCCCAATAGAAGGGTATCCCCTCATTTTCCAATTTTTTGCCACCACAAAAAGCTCAACTATAAATACTTTTGTACAAGTCCTTTTTATTTATCTCTTTGGGGCACAAACCTAGTAGTGATATAACCAGGTACCTTCTGTTACTTGCTATTTTTCCATTCTAGAAACAGACTTTCCAGTCTCTTCCTCATAGGTTAGGAAAAAAAAGTAGGAATCTCTACATGTTTATGGATGACGATCCCACTGGCCCATCTCTTTCTTATTTACATATCAACATTTGTGGAGGGAGAAAGTAATAAAGAATGAGGCATCAGGAAGGCCTTTAGTAGGTTTTCAGGTGCCCCACCTTTTAGCATCTAAAAGGTAGGTTTGAGGAGGAAAAGACATAGAAGGACTGCTTGGGCCAATTAAGAAGTGACAAATTTAGAGTCCAGAAAAGCAAACAATTTGTCTGGAATATAGTGTACAGGAAAGGGATCTTTGTGAAATTAGCTCAGAAAGCTGGTCTGGAAGAAGATCAAGACAGGTTTTAAATGTCAAGTGGAGGGATTTTTATTTTTTCCTAAAGGCAATAGGGAGCTCTGCAGGTTCTTGAATGGAGGAGTAACATAGACTTGTTATTTTGGAGGAAACGAGCAGCAGAAGTGGGATCTGAACTCAGATGTTTGGGTTACAATCCAGTGCTGTTTTCACTGTACCAGGAGAATTTAGGTATTTTTCTTAATTGGTTCTTTAGGGGGCAGTAGGCTTAGCAAAACAAAAGATAATAAGTGAGTTTCCAAATGTTTTTCTTAGGTAAGATGAACCCTCCCACATGGCTCATATGAGGCATTAAAATCAGTCTTCCAATGCAGAGATTCATTCACTGATTTGTGTTTTATGTTGAAAATCTGATTTTGTTAGCAGCCATTCGAATGGCTTAATTAGCTCTTTATTTGAAAACCCAGGCTGTCATTTTGTAAAACAAAGTGGAAATCTTCATTAAAGTGTGATCTCCCATAGTTCACCTTTCAGGGCTCAGATCTTGGGAATGCGCTCGATGACAGCTCTTTCATGGCCCCAGATTGCTCGTTCTCTGCCGCTCTCCACTCCATGGCACTGAAAGATCCTTCCCAGCCTGCCGTGATAAGTCAAATTAATGTTTTCAATTAAACCCAAAGAGAAGGAGAGATTTACTAAAAGACAACTGTTGTAGACTGAGCCGGCTACTCGGCGACTCTTGACCTTTCCCTTTGTAATAAATATCTGGCTGGCCTTGCTGTCATTTTTATTTTGAATGTCTGTAATTAATGATATGGTTCATTAGTTACAGAGCAGCTAATGCAACGCGGTAACACAGTAGTGCTCGTAATTGTGGGAGGTAACTCATTCCACATGCTCTAGAATTAGAATTCCAAAATATTTCTCTAATCGTTCTTAAGCAGAAATATTTTGATATGTACATAATGAATGATATATTTTCAAATAACTAACAAGCCAGATGGGTCCTGACATTGTGATGATCATTGTGTGCATCATATAATAACCTGTGAGCCATCTGACATGTGAGTCAACTGGACATTTGGCTGGGTGTCTAGAAGGTCCAGATACTTTGGACACCTACTAGTTGTGAGATCTTGAGTAAATCACTAAATATTCTGTGTCCTCACACAGAATGAACTTAATGAAAAAGTCTTGAATTTGGGATTGGAGGAATAGGATTTCTACGCTAATTGTCTTTTATGCTATAGTTGGCTTTGAGCAAGTCTAGTAAACAGCATTAATAAGCACCGTTAGGCACTGCCAAGATACAAAGCCAAAAATAAGGTGGTTCTTGCCCTCCAGGGGCTTCTGTTCTATCAAGAAAATGAACATTCTGATTTTTAGACCAATATTCTTTGATTTGAGCCCAACCACTGCCTTATAAGCATCTTGTATTCAATGATCTAGATTAGCTTTGTGTAATGGTTCTGCAAACTATTTGTTTCTCTTTGTTAGTCTACCAGGCCTCAGGAAAGAAAGACCCCTAGGAATGAATTCCTATGGGACATTGCAAATGAAGAAGGCCCTTTAATTGGGAGTTGCATTCCATGTAGGTTGAGGAAGGATTCTTATAATGAAGTCAAGGATAATTTGAAGTGTGTTAAGAATAAAGAATATTGAAATCAGCCAGATAATCTTAACAAATAATCTCTTTGGCCCCCAGAAAAAATTTAAATATTTGGTCATGGTAAATATTTGATCACCTTAGATAACGTGCCATGGTGAATTAAAAGCCATTTATGCACAATATTCTGTGTGGAGTAAAAACTGAGGAGACTGAAAATTCCGAAGTTCACCCCTTATAACCACTATTAAACAATATGACCTGAGAAATCCATCACTTGAAATATAATGCTTTGTTGAGAGAGAGAAATAGGGGCACTGTCTCAAGTCATCGATCTGAGATGACTGACACCAAAAATTTACAGCGAGAGATGGTCATGTCTGCGTCAGACTCACCAGAGGCAGCCTCACTGACTGACTAATAGAGCAACCCCTGATAGGATGTTCCCAAAACAAAAAGTTCCCAGGTTTACAGAGACCCTCCCAACTGAGAGGAAGATACACTAGAATCAACATTTCAAGAGGTCGGACACATTCAAGCAAATTAACATCCTCATGAAATTGGAGAATGGCTTTAGAGTGGGTACATTCCAACAAATTCCTATTTTAAAGAAATGGCACAAAGAGAAGAGGGTTATCTGGGAGGGACCTATGTGAGGATCAACTCAGCCATCTGGGCTAGACTTCCTGGAAGAGGCTTCCAAGACAAAAGGGCACTCAAGATTGGTCCTTGGGTCAGTCTGGGACACCTGCCTCAGGCAATTTCCCAAACAAAACACCAAAAGATCCAACCCAGAACACATAGAAAAGGATGAGGTTGGGGAGGGGAGAGGGGAAGGCAGCTTTTATTAACTTTTTGGAGATATTAATAACCATTAATAACTTGAGAATAACACATTGATTTCTCCCTCCACACAATTCCTTATTTCTTAAAATAAGTAGAAAATTAGTAAAAACTTAATAGGGATCCTATTCTCCATGCTTTGGAAAACACACAGCATTATTATCTATCTGAGTATTCTTCCAAAATGATAATCCTCTGAAAAATTGGGCAGCTTTGATTATTAAATTATCAATGAAGAATTCAAATCATTAAGACTTAAAGGACCTAAGTCTAGCTGTCAGCACTGTCACCACAGGGATGGAGAACAGAAGAATCAACAGCCTATGATGTGTGCTTATATATGAATATATGCTCTTGGTTAGAAGGAGAATTCTGGGTCTTAGGCTATGTGTCCATTGTAGTTTCCTACATTTGTGTCCAGCCATACAACTTGGAGGGTTTTATTAGTGAAGAGGTATCTGCTTCTGACCTCAGTCATGCATTTCCATTGCTTAACGCATAGCTTTGAAAATCATGGTGGGTAAATAATGGAATCCCCCAGTGAGTTAACTGCCTGTCACACAAACTTAGGAGAAGACGTGCATGGAAGTGTCATAGTATGGGGAGATATGGTTGGGTTGCTTTCTGGATCATGAAAAATAATTTCTAAATTGATGTGTTTACAGTCTAATTTTGAGTGCAGTCAATGTTGAAAGAATTGAATTAATTAATATGGAGTGATAGAATAGTATTGCTGATGTGGAATGTAGAGACCCCAAACTTGTGGCCTGGTGGGATCTGATGAACCCCAAGTTTTAGGACTAGCTTGTACGTTGCAGACCCCAAAGCTTGTACTCGTTCCCTGTGGAGTGGATATGCAGATGCCTTGGAGTCAGAAAGACTCACGTTCAAATCTTACCATTGACACACAATGGCTACATGACTGGGCAAATCACATCTCTTGGTTCCACCAGGAAACTGTAAAACTATTTTATATTTTATAGATGAGTTATTGATCTACCCTGGTGGAAGAATTTCTGCACTCTTGAGTTTTGAATTTTGAAGAAATAATTAATCTAGGCCTCTGTATGGAGAGAAAAGAATTAATTTCTTCTTCTAAGAGTGGACTTCTAGCAGAGATCCTATTCGGGAATGGAAGCCTGCTTAGAGTTTCAAAAGAAGACCTCAAGAACATTCTGTTATTGCCACAGGCTCAGTGAGTTGAGAGGCCTCTTATCTCAAGAAAGAAAACCATTAGACTACCCTGCCTCCTTATCTCCTCTGACCTTTAGGATCAGAAGGGCCCTTACTCAGGACATGACTATCTCTCCATAACCTCCCCCACCTGTGGTGGAAGATCTAATGAAGCTCATGCTGTGTAACTTGTTTTCTGATTGGTTAGACTTTCGCGCCTAGGTTGTAAGTTGGGCCCCCAGACCATGGGGTATCAGATAGAGGGGGTGTGGGGGTCTTGTGTCAGGAATCTATAAAATGGTTGTATCTGCACCCAGGCATTGGGCATAGCCATTAGGGCATGTCTCCTTACTCATGAGTAAGAATAAAGACTGCATCTTCTACTATCTTTGTAATTATAATTTGTAAATATAATTAAAATTATATATATACATATATAATAATTTATAAATATAATTATAAAAAATAATTATTTTATCCCACACAGCCAGATAGGAAAAACTTTAACAACAGCAAGTAAAATATAATGGGGAAGCCAACAATAAAAGAGATGGTGAGTAGTTAAAAGCATTAAATTATTTTTAAAAGATATATTAACACTTCATTATCAAAATATGAATATTTAATAGGGAAGATACTATAATATATTAAAAAGAGGAACTCGATGTCATGAGTTCATAGGTCTAAAGCAAGAAGTTACCTCTAAAGTCATCTATATCTCATTAAACTTCCTCATTTTCCCAGGGAAGTTAAGTGAAAGCAATTTGCCCAAAGTCAAATAGTTAATAATCATCAAAAGTGGATTTGAACCTAAGTCCTCTGACTCCAAAGCCAGATTTCTTTCTACTTTTTTATTCTTCATCCTTAGAAAACCTGGAGTTTTTGTTCCATCTTTGAATAATTTCAACAGTATAACAATGTGTTAATAACTTAATCTCACTAACAACTCTCTTTAAAATTAGGGCAATGTTACTTAGGGTATCTACCTTAAAGGGTTGTTGTGAGTCTCAACAGATGGGACAGGAATTAAAATGTGCTTTAAAAGGATGGAACCAAGATGAAAGAATAAAGGCAGAGACTCCCCGGAGCTTGCCCAAATTCATGTCCAAACAATTTTAAAAATAATACCTCAAAACAAATTCTGGAGTGGCATAACCAAAAAAGAAAAAAGTCAAGGTTTGACAATTTTCTATTCTAAGAACTTAAAACTTCAAGAGGAAAAGTCTATCTCATTGAGGAATGTATGGAGTGTCGTCTAGCACAGTCTGTGCCCTGGCAAGCCAGTAGCATTGAATTGGAAGTGTCAGCTTCCAGACCTCTCAGACCACACATAGTAAAGGGGTCAGACAACTGGTAAGAGGGAGATTAGAGGAGACAACATTGTTATCTCTGGATGCAGGATTCTGTTGCATTGACCATACATACATGATTTTAGGTCCTAGTCCCGGAAAAATAAGGAACATTAGCTTACTAGTGCATGTGGCCACAAGGGAGTGGGGACCGTGGTCACAGTTCCAGGATAGAAAAGAATGCTTGTGGTCACTCATAGAGCAGAGACCAAGAGAGCAATGATCACACCTCTACTTAGATTATGTCACCTTGAAAGAATTAAAACTTAAAGACTTCCAGACGGAACTCTGAAAACAGCAGCATAAAAAAACCAAAGTTTTGGACTGTGTCTCCTTCACCCCAGGAATTTTTAACATAAAGTTAAAAGTAAATAAATAAGCTAGGGAAATGCACAGATAACATGAAGGAACTTGACTGTATAAAGTTACTATAGTGACAGAGAAAGTCAAAACACAAACTAAGAAGACAATGAAGTCAAAATAGCTATCCTTGAAACCTCAAAAAAAAATGTTAATTGTTCTCAGGCTAAAAATAATTCCTGTAAGAGTTCCTAAAGAATTATAAAAATCAAATAAGAGTGATAGAAGAAAAATTGGAAATGATGAGGGTGATGAAAAAAATCTTTAAAAAAAAAGTCAACCACTTGGTAAAGGAGGCACAAAAAAACCACCACCACCACAACAACAACAACAACAAAAACTGAAGGAAATAATACCTTAAAAAATAGAGTAGAACAAATGTCAAAAGAAGTCCAAAAGTCCACTAATGAGAAAAACCTCTTAAAAAACAGAAGTGGTCATTTGGAAAAAGATACACAAAAATTCACAGAAGAAAATGATTTCTTAAATAGCAGAAATGGACAAATGGAAAAGGAGGTAAAAAGCTCAGTGAAGAAAATTCTTTAAAAATTTGAATTGGACAAATGGAACTTAATGTATCAACCAGACATCAAGAAACAATTAAACAAAACCAAAATAATAAAAACAAAAAATAATATGTGAAATATATCATAGGAAAAACAACTGACCTGAATGATCTGAGATTTATCCTCACAAGAATCTCGGGTGTCTAGGGGCAGCTGGGTAGGTCAGTGGATGGAGAGTCAGGCCTAGAGACAGGAGGTCCTGGGTTCAAATCTGGCCTCAGACACTTCCCAGCTGTGTGACCCTGGGCAAGTCACTTGACTCCCATTACCCACCCTTACCAATCTTCCACCTATGAGACAATACACCAAAGTACAAGGGTTAAAAAAAAAAAAAAAAAA
>NC_058130.1:11390498-11439886 GCF_016433145.1 Gracilinanus agilis | reverse complement strand
GAAGAAATAATTAATCTAGGCCTCTGTATGGAGAGAAAAGAATTAATTTCTTCTTCTAAGAGTGGACTTCTAGCAGAGATCCTATTCGGGAATGGAAGCCTGCTTAGAGTTTCAAAAGAAGACCTCAAGAACATTCTGTTATTGCCACAGGCTCAGTGAGTTGAGAGACCTCTTATCTCAAGAAAGAAAACCATTAGACTACCCTGCCTCCTTATCTCCTCTGACCTTTAGGATCAGAAGGGCCCTTACTCAGGACATGACTATCTCTCCATAACCTCCCCCACCTGTGGTGGAAGATCTAATGAAGCTCATGCTGTGTAACTTGTTTTCTGATTGGTTAGACTTTCGCGCCTAGGTTGTAAGTTGGGCCCCCAGACCATGGGGTATCAGATAGAGGGGGTGTGGGGGTCTTGTGTCAGGAATCTATAAAATGGTTGTATCTGCACCCAGGCATTGGGCATAGCCATTAGGGCATGTCTCCTTACTCATGAGTAAGAATAAAGACTGCATCTTCTACTATCTTTGTAATTATAATTTGTAAATATAATTAAAATTATATATATACATATATAATAATTTATAAATATAATTATAAAAAATAATTATTTTATCCCACACAGCCAGATAGGAAAAACTTTAACAACAGCAAGTAAAATATAATGGGGAAGCCAACAATAAAAGAGATGGTGAGTAGTTAAAAGCATTAAATTATTTTTAAAAGATATATTAACACTTCATTATCAAAATATGAATATTTAATAGGGAAGATACTATAATATATTAAAAAGAGGAACTCGATGTCATGAGTTCATAGGTCTAAAGCAAGAAGTTACCTCTAAAGTCATCTATATCTCATTAAACTTCCTCATTTTCCCAGGGAAGTTAAGTGAAAGCAATTTGCCCAAAGTCAAATAGTTAATAATCATCAAAAGTGGATTTGAACCTAAGTCCTCTGACTCCAAAGCCAGATTTCTTTCTACTTTTTTATTCTTCATCCTTAGAAAACCTGGAGTTTTTGTTCCATCTTTGAATAATTTCAACAGTATAACAATGTGTTAATAACTTAATCTCACTAACAACTCTCTTTAAAATTAGGGCAATGTTACTTAGGGTATCTACCTTAAAGGGTTGTTGTGAGTCTCAACAGATGGGACAGGAATTAAAATGTGCTTTAAAAGGATGGAACCAAGATGAAAGAATAAAGGCAGAGACTCCCCGGAGCTTGCCCAAATTCATGTCCAAACAATTTTAAAAATAATACCTCAAAACAAATTCTGGAGTGGCATAACCAAAAAAGAAAAAAGTCAAGGTTTGACAATTTTCTATTCTAAGAACTTAAAACTTCAAGAGGAAAAGTCTATCTCATTGAGGAATGTATGGAGTGTCGTCTAGCACAGTCTGTGCCCTGGCAAGCCAGTAGCATTGAATTGGAAGTGTCAGCTTCCAGACCTCTCAGACCACACATAGTAAAGGGGTCAGACAACTGGTAAGAGGGAGATTAGAGGAGACAACATTGTTATCTCTGGATGCAGGATTCTGTTGCATTGACCATACATACATGATTTTAGGTCCTAGTCCCGGAAAAATAAGGAACATTAGCTTACTAGTGCATGTGGCCACAAGGGAGTGGGGACCGTGGTCACAGTTCCAGGATAGAAAAGAATGCTTGTGGTCACTCATAGAGCAGAGACCAAGAGAGCAATGATCACACCTCTACTTAGATTATGTCACCTTGAAAGAATTAAAACTTAAAGACTTCCAGACGGAACTCTGAAAACAGCAGCATAAAAAAACCAAAGTTTTGGACTGTGTCTCCTTCACCCCAGGAATTTTTAACATAAAGTTAAAAGTAAATAAATAAGCTAGGGAAATGCACAGATAACATGAAGGAACTTGACTGTATAAAGTTACTATAGTGACAGAGAAAGTCAAAACACAAACTAAGAAGACAATGAAGTCAAAATAGCTATCCTTGAAACCTCAAAAAAAAATGTTAATTGTTCTCAGGCTAAAAATAATTCCTGTAAGAGTTCCTAAAGAATTATAAAAATCAAATAAGAGTGATAGAAGAAAAATTGGAAATGATGAGGGTGATGAAAAAAATCTTTAAAAAAAAAGTCAACCACTTGGTAAAGGAGGCACAAAAAAACCACCACCACCACAACAACAACAACAACAAAAACTGAAGGAAATAATACCTTAAAAAATAGAGTAGAACAAATGTCAAAAGAAGTCCAAAAGTCCACTAATGAGAAAAACCTCTTAAAAAACAGAAGTGGTCATTTGGAAAAAGATACACAAAAATTCACAGAAGAAAATGATTTCTTAAATAGCAGAAATGGACAAATGGAAAAGGAGGTAAAAAGCTCAGTGAAGAAAATTCTTTAAAAATTTGAATTGGACAAATGGAACTTAATGTATCAACCAGACATCAAGAAACAATTAAACAAAACCAAAATAATAAAAACAAAAAATAATATGTGAAATATATCATAGGAAAAACAACTGACCTGAATGATCTGAGATTTATCCTCACAAGAATCTCGGGTGTCTAGGGGCAGCTGGGTAGGTCAGTGGATGGAGAGTCAGGCCTAGAGACAGGAGGTCCTGGGTTCAAATCTGGCCTCAGACACTTCCCAGCTGTGTGACCCTGGGCAAGTCACTTGACTCCCATTACCCACCCTTACCAATCTTCCACCTATGAGACAATACACCAAAGTACAAGGGTTAAAAAAAAAAAAAAAAAAAGAATCTCGGGTGTCCCCTACGGTGACTGAGTTGGTGATACAGATGCCCCAAAGAGCCAAATAAACCCTGAATGGGGTTCTGTGCCCAGTATTGGCATAGGCCTGTCAGACTCAATATTCAGCATGATCAACAAGGTAGGATTTTCCAAGAAGTCTGCTGGGGTGATTTTAGATCTAAAGCCTCTTCTGAGGTCTTAAGCACCCATCCAACCCTATTTTTTAATTTAAAAAATTGAAAGCACCAAAAGAAACAGAAGCTAGAACACAAAAGTCAAGTTCCCTTGGAGCTGGGCAATGACTTCTGCATGGATTTGGTGTGGAAAAACAATGAAAGGCTGAAGGATTTTGTGCTCATTGTCTCTAAAGAGTTCAAATGTGTGGAGGACCCCAGCTTAGCCAGTAAGGGAGTCATGGCCAGACACTTTACTCTGGAGCAGTGTATCAATCTCTCTCTCATCCCCTCTGCTGCTAGTACTTCCCCCAGTGAGATTGTCTTTTACCTATTCTATATATCTCTGTGTATATGTGTGTGTGTATGTGTGTGTGTGTGTGTATATATACATATATACTTTGCATGACTGTACATGTATAACCATATGTTTATATATATATGTATATATATATATATATATATATACATTTCACTCAACTATTTATCATTTATCAACTTTCCATAAGTTTTTTCCCAGTAGCATTCAATTTCCTTGAAGGTAGGATTTCTTTTTCTTTTTCTTTGAATTCCTAGGGATTAATAAGGGCTTTATAAATACTAACTGATTAGTGTACAGATATCTAGTTTGCAGTTATATAAAAGTGGTCATTCCAGATGTGTGAATTCATGTAAACATTTCACCCTTTTAAAGTTTGCTTCCTTGGTCATGCTATAAATAAATGGGTATTAACTAGACTTATTTGATTCACTTGATTCCACATTGTGGAATCACTTGAAGAAAAATTTTGATTTTACTTCAATATAGTCAGAGCACTCTTACATAGTGGCAGATGCCCTCCAATTTCTATTTGCTCTTCCTCAGATAAATACGTTGACTTGCTATTTTTGATTTATGATAGTTTTTTGTTTAAACCTTCCTTGTTTGAGATGAAAATAAGCTGGTCTATGCAAGCAACCTCTTTTTCCATAAGAGTAAAGCAGAGTAATCTCTTTTCTTCAGAACCTAGACTCATATCCTTGTACCAGACAGATATTTAGTGCTAAAATAAATATGTCTAGTCCCATTCCCATTTCCAAGACTGAAAAAAAAAGATCTAGCCTCATCAGTATCCCTAGGGCCTATCTAAATCTCCCTCTAGCTAGCCTAAAAGAGGTACAGATCATGCCCTTGCCCCATCTCCTCTCCATAGAAAAGACCAGTTCTCTGTATCATATCTCTCCATCTGGTTGGCAAGCCCAATTTAAATAGCAAATGTGGGCATGCCTATCTCACTCAGGAAAGTTTGCAAAGCAGTTCTACATTTGCCATTGGACTTCCAACAGCCCAATGGAATTAGGTAAAGGACTTATGATGCCAACTTTACAGATAAAGACTTGAAGAGGTTAAACACTTGCCCAAGGTCATATAGTAAGAGGCCAGAGGTTGATGTTAAAGTTAAGCCTTTTGACTCCAAGTGGAGTCTTCTGTTAACCTTGATGAACTTTTTCTGGAAAAACCATTTGGAAATGAACTTATAAATATCCAAACATATCCAGTGGATCTGGCATCACTTTGATGTAGGTACTGATGCCTATGATGGGGATCACAAGGGTCACATCCCTGCCTATCTTCTGAAATTTCCATTCATGACTTGACATGAGTTCACCAAAGGTAATCCATTCAAGGTACTGGGAAGGACGGGGTCTCATGTTCTTCACTTTATCTTGACATGAGGAGAATCAGAGAAATGTCTCTTCTCTTTAAATTCTCTTTTATTCTTACTTCATATATAACCTATATTTTTTCTTTATTTTTTTTTAGTCTGAACCTATGATCATATAGATAGGTAGATTTCCTTAGAAGGGAACTGAGTCTAACAGCTTCTTTCCAACAAAATCTTAGACAGTTATGTTGGGGCATTGAGAAGCTATTACTTACCCTGGACCATATAATCAGAATTGACCAGAGACATGATAAACACTAGCTACTTTGACTCTGCTACCAGCTATCTTCCCCACATTCTGCCTCTCATTTTCTGAAATTGATAACAAAAATATGTAAATAATAGAGAAAATAGTTACAGCAATATCACTTTCAGAAGAATCTGAACTGAAAAAGAATGAAATCTCCTCATTCAACTTCCTTTGAATCACATTCTTCATGCTCTTATATTGTGTAGCAGTAATGGAAGAGACTTGTTGGACTTATGGACTGCTATATTTCTTCCATCTCCCAAACTCTATGAATGTTCTGAATCAAATGCAAATGTTGTTGGTTTTGTCTTCCAAAGAAAAGATATTGATTGTGTCTGTTTGGAATTCAGGAAGGTGCCATTCAAAAGTATCTTACAAACTTCCTGTGGACATGTGGGGTTCTTTGAGACTACATTTCCTGTTGATCCAATGGGTTTCCGGTTTCTGACATGATTACGTCAGGGAACGGGAACCAACATAGAGCTCGACTTAAATTCGGAGGGAGGGCTTGAGACGGCTCTTCTTTCACTACCTGAGCAGGCTCCCGGGGGACAGAGAGGAGTAGGGAAGGTATGAAAGAAAATGGCGGAGGCGGCATTTGAATAGATTTCTTACAGGGGCGTGGTTGATTTATCTCTATCAGCCATGGCAATTAAAATATTAATTTCTCTTATAATAACAGCCTTTATCATTTTTAATCATAACATTTGATGATTGGGCTCTGTGCCTTTCCTTGTTTCACCTTAACTGATCTCCAGTAAGCTTAAGGGAGGACCATAGTAAAGATTTCATTTAAGGTTTCTGAAGATATTTCAGCTAATCATGGTTATGAGTTATGAGTTAATGTATATGGATGGGTACCAGAAGTTGGAATAAAGAAAAAAGAATATATTTAATAATGATCCCTGGAACATTCTTTAAGACGTGAGTCCAGGTAACTGAGATAAGACTTGCCTTGTAGACCTGGTCATATATGTCTCCTTTGGCATATGGAGTTGGTTAGGGGTTTGTGATTTCCCTGTATAATAACCCTAATCAGCCATGTTACCATAAACTTCAAGTGCTTTCAAGGAAAATAAATGAAAATATTTTCAGTGCATATAACTAATTTGGAATAAGAGTTGAATTAATCTCAGATAAAGACAGGATTTTCTTATTTAGAATTATTTTGCTCAGTAAGTTTCAATTATGAGCTTATGAGAAAAAAATCTCTCTTCTTCAATCTTTCTTTTATATTGCTACCAAATTAATCTTCCTAAGTCACTGGCCTGTCTAGTCATTTATCAGCTTGAAAATATTCAGTGATTCTTCATTTTGGCTAGGATAAAAAACACACATTTTTTTCTTTGAGGTGAGTGAAAAGAAAGGGGAACATAATTGTTGTGCATCTCAGGCTTAGGAGTGGGATAGCAATTAACCAATGGTGAGGCAGGAAGAAAAAAGATCCCAAGGAGAGCATGATCATGGGAAAAAAGGGGACCACAGTCAAGGGGAAGGGTTGCTCAATAGTCTCCAAATATGAGAACTGAAAAAATGGCAATGGTTTAATATATGAGGCTATTGGTCAACATTCAAAAGGAAAATTAAGAAAATGAAGTCATTATTGGTGACTATGGAAAGACAAGTTTCAGTTATTCATGGGGTTGTAAATCATATTGCAAGAATTTGGGATGTGAGTGGGAGGAAAGGTAGTAGAGTCAAGTAGAGCATTCAGTAATATTAAATTGTTTCTGGCACTGCTTGGTGCTACTTCATAAATTTTGATAGGTTCTATTTATGTTGTGGTTATGTTACTAGGCTATTATTTTTTAATTTGTTAACAACTATTATTCAACAAGAGATTTTTCCCCATAATTGGCATATTTGGATTAAGTTTTCCATTTTGAATTGTTATTGTACCATGATCTTTAAAGACAGAGCTTAAAACTCCAACCTTTTTGGATTTATGCATAATTTATTTGTGGTACAGAACATTATATTTCTGTGAAGGAATAAATAAATTTATATTCTCAGCTCATTTGACTTCCTTTATGCCCCAGAATTTTTCCAACTTCTGGATTTTCCACACATTTAAGAGAGAAAATCAACTTCACATTTTATTAACTTTTCCCCTTCGAATCTATCAGTTCCAGTTTCTTCAAGTTCATCTAACAATCTGTGCTCTTTTTCTTATTTATGTTTTTGTTTGATTTATCATATTTCACTAATACATTAAAATATTTTTTCTTCCCTCTATCCCTCTCCTTCTCCTTCTCTCCCTCCCTCTCTCCTTTCCTCCCTCCCTTTCTTTCTTCCTTCCTTCCTTCCTTCCTTCCTTCCTTTCCTCTGTTTCTCCCTCCCTCTCTTCCCTTCCTTCTTTCCTTTTTTCCATCTACATCCCTCTCTGTCACTGTTTCTCCCTCTTGTATTTCCTTTTTTTTCTGTCCCTCACCTTCTCCCTCTTTCCATTTCTTTCTCTTCTTTCTTTTTTGATACAGGATTCCTATATCTTATTCAGGCTAGAAGCATAATTAGTCTCTTTCGAAGGACCAGTCTACAAATCATTTACTACCTGGATGCTTTGACATTCTCTGTTTTTTTACAGAAGCCACTTTACTTCTCTTTAGGCAGCCTGGTACTCCCTTCTCCGAGAAGTTAACTATATTTGTTCCAGACAGTACAGGCAGTATACCAGTTTATCTCATTGAAGCTAAGTATGTATGACGTCTCAGGTTCAGAGTCATAAATATTAAATTTTACATTTTCTACTATCTTTTCAAAATGATTAATTTAGATAGAAGAAAATACAGTCTTACTTTTTCACTAATTCTTTCCGAAATTTAACAGTAAGATAAAAATGCTAAACAAAGGCTCTAGGCTATATACTGTCTGTGTTGCATAATTTGCTACCTCCTAATAAGATATTCCAAGATTGCCTTCTCTCCAACATCTCCCCCTTCATTTATTTACTTACTTGTTTGTTTGTTTGTTTGCCTTTCTTTTCTCGTCCATTAACCTTTTAGTATTCCCTCTTTGCTTCTCTTCCACTTTGCACTTATGCTCAAAGATTTGGAATATAAGGATAGCTTTCACTTTGACTTATCCAAATTATTTAATGACAGAAACATCATTTAAGGTGCTCTAAGAGTTACTGATTTTATATTTACCCAATATATTACTCCTTTTGGACTTGACTACAGAGCTGTTCATACTTTGTGATGTAATAACAGAGTTATCACCTTGCTATCACATTCGTTTTTCCTCATCTCTGTGTTTTCACTTTCCTACATATGAACCAAAGAGGAGAATTAAACCTCTCTAAAGGTATAAAATAAAAAATTCATCCCAATTTTCTTTTTTTCCCCCATCTAGACCTTGATCATGTCCTTCATTGGTGAATCAAAACAGAACATTATTTTTATATAACACAAGATTTGTTGATTTGAGATATTACTTAATTACAACTATGATATATACACAATTTTAAAACATTTAGTTTGATGATCTCTAACTTGGTTCCGGGAACTTTGCTGATTATTAAATTTGTATTTCAGAATTCTCAAATGCAGAATTACTCATGTTTCTGGACATAACTTTTAAACATTTTTTATAATAGAAAAATATAATCATACATAAAACTTGAATTTCCAACCTGTAGACAACTTGCTTATATATCTGCATATTTTTCTGAATCTTGTTGTCCAATGAATATCTTTAAAATGTTTCAAAACCCCCTTTTCTTCCTTCCTTCCTTCCTTCCTTCCTTCCTTCCTTCCTTCCTTCCTTCCTTCCTTCCTTCCTTCCTTTCTTACATCCTTTCTTTGTTTCTTTCTTCATTTCTTTTTCATTTTTGGAAACATTTTTAAAAATATTCTGTTTCTTTTCCAAGACACCACCTCAGATTAAAAACAAGACCATGTAATCTTTTATTTTATTTATTTATTTTTTTATTTTTTAACATCTTATTTTTTACTGGCATAAGGGATTTTAATCACCAGCTTTTGGGGGTGGCAGGGTCAGGGAAAGGTGTGGGTAGGAGGTGTATTTACAATGGCAGTTTTTCATATTTAAAATATTCTTGGTGTTTTTTGTAGACCTCATATCAATTTCTTTTACTGCTGCTTTCCAGATGGAGTAAGGAAGTCTGAAATGTACCGCACAGGTAATCCTAATCTGGTGTCTGAGGGCTGAAAGAACTTTCCCAGCATCCATTCTTCCTGTAAGTTGATTTGTCTCTGACTTTGTCACTTTTGCTCTCTTTATTCCCTCTGAAGACCATGCAATCTTTTAAACAAATGAACACAATTAAGCAAATATATTCATGCAATTGTCATGAACACAAATGCACGTTTCATAATTTTTTTTACCTTCAGTTAATCATCCTCCCATCTGGAGGTGGTAACATATCTCATAACTGGACCTCTGTAGCTGAAGTTGATCATTACATTTATCAATCTTTCAGGTATTTTTCCCCTTCAGTGGTGTTTTATTCTTTCTCAATTATATGTAAAATCAATTTTTGACATTCATTTTTCTCTACTTTTGAATCAGCTTTGAAGAAGCCATGTGAAGACAGACCAAGGCCCTTCTTTCCTTAGGGTGTAAAGAGGGGGGAAATGATGTGGGACTCTAGGTTTACTCACACCCCCAAATGATAGAAGTGCCTCAGGTCAAACGATAGGCAAAGAAGTTCTTTCTTTGTTTCCTTGCATTCTTGTTAATACTAACCTTAAACTTCAAAGACTTAATGATGAGAAAGACCCTTGAGAGAATTATCCTCCTTGGATTCTCCCCTAGGTTTTTAGATGGACCTGTGGGCTATGCTTTGATACCATTGGGTTGTATCTAAGCCATTTATCTGTTCCCTAAACTATGAGGGACACCCCCTATGTCTTCAGGACATGATACTGCTCTGACCCTGGTCAAGTGACCAACCTCCCCCCCTCCACTTTTGCCTGAATTCATACCCTCCTCAAGTCATGTATCACCTGCTGTACAGAGTATAAAAACCCCAGAATTGATCCCTTCGAGGAGGCAGCTTTTACCATCGATGTTGTCCACTCAGCCAAATTCAACATGAATTCCAAATGAATAAATTTCTCTTTTTATTTCTAAGCTCAGTTCTGGAGTCTTGCATTCTTGCAATGGGAACCCATCCTGAACCTCAGGGGGCTCACCTCAAGCCCCCCACAACAAAGGGACAAGTTAAGATGCCAGCTTTCCCTAAGTGTCCACAACAGTAAATATCCTATTGACCATTTGAAAGTGTTTGTCCCTTGTGCCTGCATCACCGGATCCTTTCCTCAAAAGTGTCTTGAATTATTCCGAGTTTCAGCTCTTAGCTAGTTAGAGGTCATATGCCCTTCTGAATACTTAGGAGACGGATCAACACCAGGGTCCCTAAGCAAATCTGTCCTAGACTTGGGTAGAAATGGGATTATACTAATAATTTCGAGTTCATTGAACATGCCTATATAAAATGGACCAACTCTTCATAGTGAATAGATCATAGAACCCCAGAAATGGATGGGTCCTAAATCCTAATCTAAAACTTCAATGTTTTGCCTCAATTCCTGGGAACTCAGGGTTTCTAAAGGAATTCCATTCAATTTTGAGAGATTTTTATTGGTTTACACAATTATAGAAGGCATGAGCCTTCTAATTTGCATAGCAAAACTGGAGAAAAGAGTCCCCCCAACCTAAATATATCTCCTTGGCTGATGTGGCCTATTCAGAAGCTCTCAAAACAGTCCTGAGCTTCATGATGCTTGCTAGATTGTGGATTTGGACTGTGTACATCCTTTCTCCCTCTTTGTAAAAAAAATAAATAAATAAAAGTCAATGCATCCAGTTTTCTTTTGAGATTTCTATTTTCAAAAAGTCTTAATACCTCACGATTTGGCTTCGACTTGATGACTGATTTGGTTTAGATTTTCTTTAATACCGATAGCCATTTTTCCTGCAACCAATTTATGCCTTGACCTCCTTTCCCTGGTTCAAACTCTCATTAATTCTTGCCCCCTCCCTTTTCAGAGCGCCTAGTTTGTCGTCTTTGTGTCTTGAAACATGGCTTTTCCTAGCCTTTATAAAACTTGTGAGAAAGTCATTTCTCTCTTCAACCTTTATTTTGAAGGCTTTCACATTGGGTGACAGGAATCCTATGATGAATATCTTCCTTTTACTGAAGGAATCCAGCTTCTCTCACTGTCACATTTGTCTCTGTTTCAATGATTCACAGCTCCCAGCTCTGGGTCTTTTCCAACTGAATTAGCAATGTTCTAATTGTCAATGAAAGCCATAAAGATTAATCATTGGTCTATTCATGTTCTTTGGTAGATCATTAATCAACAAAGTTTTCAACCATTGTGTAGCATCCAGCAACCCAGCCTTCCTAGCACTGTGGCACAAATCAATCATTACTATTCCAACGTTTCTAAGAATCTGTATACAGCAGAGTGGACAGGATTAACCCCTCTGCTTTTCCTTCTCATATATTCACTCCCATCTCAGTTTCCTTTTCACAGAAGAGTTTTCCTTCCTACCTCTGACTCTACTTTCTTTCTAACATCATTATATACTCCATCCATAGAGATCCAAGAAGGCATGTGCCCTATTCTGGGGAAGTGAAAGGGATCAAGAAAATCATAAATCTAGAACCAGAAGAGCCCTGCCAGACCATCTAAGCCAACTACTTCATTTTGACAGTTAAGGAAAAGGGGGTCACTGTGATTTGTTTGTCACAGGGTAGTATTCTTCAATATACACATCCCCACAAAGTCCAATCAGATGGTTATTTTTTTTTTCTCTATCTGTGGGAGATTGTTCATAAAGAAGTCAGAGATAAGAGAGACGGTTGTAACCATTCTCTTACCTGGACCTAGATCCTTCTCTGAAATCCAGATCATTAAGGCAATCTTGTCTTAATCAGAGAGGAACTCTGTGGTTTCTTCTCCCTTTGATCTAGCCATCTCTATGACCCTATAAATGCACGGGAACGTCCCTTTCCCTCTGCTCCCACTGCCTTTTGATGTCATCATCCTCATGTTAATTCATATTCAATTACTTTATTCCAGCCCATCTGCTCTTAATATTCTGTCCGTTACACTGTGGGATAGAGCAGTCCCATTGCTTGCTCCAAAGGGGCCCTGCTTCATCAAATGTTCTTTGAGTTTCATTTGGAATGTAATAGAGGTAACTTGGCATGCACAATTGGCTTTTGGAATAAAAGGCCAAAGATGAGGTGGAAAGATGGAGAAGAGGCCTCTTTTGTTGGTGCTGTTTGTTTTGTTTTTCTTTCCACCAATAAAAAAAAAAGAACCTTCACATTTAGATCAACTTGGAGTCATCACTGCTCCTCAGAAGGGAACTGGTAATAAAAAACAAAGATGTCAGCTGGATTATTCTCTGATGACCAATCACCCAAGCCGTCATCTAAGTTAAGGAAACAGTTAATGCATTAAACAGAGTTTAGGAAGTGGACATAAATTAACCAAGCTTCTGTATTTTGTTTTCACTTTAAACTATATTACTGGGCTTCTAAGTACTTGGAAAAAGAGTAAGCCTGGAAAACTACATTTCCCTCCACAAGCTCTCCAAGACCCACAGCCCAGAGAGAGCTTAATTAAAGTGTCGTGCTATTACTTTCACATATGCCTCCTCCTCCTTTGGTTTTGTTTAAAGAGGTTCTGCCTCAATGATGTGTCAAAGCATGAGTGGGCATAATTTAAAAGCTAAGCTAACAAACAGCTCTCCATAGCAGTGGGTGACCTTAGGCCAATGGAACCTTTCATCCTTTAGAATCCCCAAACAATCTTTCTTTGACTGCTGGACGTGGCTCCACCTGCTGCTGAAATGAATGCAGATCTGGCCGTTGTTTTCTGCCACAGGGTACCTGGAGGCTCGGAAATATGAGTATAATAAGGGGATGTCGTCCTCCCTGAAAGTAGCTCAATCAGTTCAGAATGCTACATCCAATAGGAAAATAAAAGGGATGTATTGTTGGTAAATACAATCAGCCTCCACGAAATCTCCTTCAAAACATTAGTGATTGGGAAGTTCGTTGAGAACAAATTTGAAAATAACTCATTTTATTTTTTATTTTTTTATTTTTATTTTTATTTAAAAAACCAACAAACCCTCACCTTTCGTCTTGGAGTCAATACTGTGTATTGGCTCCAAGGCAGAAGAGTGGTAAGAACCAACCAATGGGGGTCAAGTGACTTGCCCAGGATCACACAGCTAGGAAATGTCTGAGGCCGGATTTGAACCCAGGACCTCCCGTTTCTAGGCCTGACTCTCAATCTACTGAGCTACCCAGCTGCTTTCTCTGCCCCCCACCCACCCCCCATGCCTCCACTCTTAATTAGTATTTATTTTACTTACTCCAGTGATTTCACAGATTTGGATGTTCTCACTAAAGATGCCGATTCTAATCTATCTGTCTTTGCTCCATCCAGTACATCTCTTCTCAATGGCTTCTCATGAGAAAGGTTGCCACAGAATGACCTTCCTATCTTTCTCCTGACAGCATGAAGATACTTGTGGAGAACAGATTATCCACTGGGGATAACTTGTTCTTGACATACAATCAGCCCATATTTTCTTTTCACCTCTTTTGATACGGCTCCATGATAGTACCTGAATCTGGTTCTTCACTTAAATTCCTGATAGATAACATGTTGCATCCTTATCCCATCCGGCATGCCCCTCTCCATTGTACACTCCGGGATATTCCTTCTTAGCTCTTCCAAGAATGCAATTCCTTATGATCTCAAAGTCATGGAACATAGCAGAATATTGCTATTGTTCCTCCTTCCCCCCAACCCCTCATTATGTCTTTTCTTCTGAGAAAATTTTTGTTCTCATTAAAGGAACTTTCCAAGTTCCTGAAGGCAACAGAGCCTACTCTGCTTGTGCTTAGCTCCCAGCCCATGTCCTTGACCATATTTCCTATCTCAGAGATCTGTAGATAAACAAAAAGATATAGAAAGAGATTACATAACTATGGAAGCACATAGATAAATAATAAATACAGAATATAGCTATGGATACGAATGGCTGAGCTTCATAATAAGTCCATCATCCCCTTTGCATTTTGTAATCTAGACAATAGATATTCTTTGTTTACTTAGGTTTTCCTCTGTGGATGGTCAGGACAGATTTAGGATTCATTTTGGACCCTTTACGAGAAGATTAATGACTTCCTGGTGACGACATAACTCATACAACGTTGCCCTCATATAGGGAAGATTTGGAAGAGCTCATCGTCCATAGATAACCCTTCTTCCATCCAGCTCCAGCACAGGTGAGAACCCTGTTAATGCCTAGCCTGATATTTGGAGTCAAAAGGTTGCTGACCCAAGTTAATCTCTCTATTGTTGAATGTTTTTCAATGGATCTTTTGTTGTACGCCTGGAAGACAACTTGTTGCAAGAAAATCTTCATGATGGTAGTTTTTTTCTTTTTTCTACAAGCTCATTCCCTTTGTTTTCTATCAACATAATAGAAAGTGAGCATAATGTATTGTCGAGTTTTTTCAAATAGTTTTGTGGTGTCGAAGAAGAAATAATGCCCTGTGCTGTGGAACACCACTTATGGGAGCCCTCCTGCTCTCTGTCATTATCCACCTCGATGGTAACCTCCTTGCAGATAGACATATTTTTCCTTCATCCTATTGCAAATATCTTTAAGTCATTATCTACACAAGTGTCTACACAGTCTTCCTTCTCAATTTTGTTCACTTGCATATCATTAAGGAGTTCCTTTAGAAAGTGGCCTCCAGTCACTGATGTTTTCCCCTCAAAACTACCTGGCAGGGGGGCAGCTGGGTAGCTCAGTGGATTGAGAGTCAGGCCTAGAGACAGGAGGTCCTAGGTTCAAGCCCGGCCTCAGCCACTTCCCAGCTGTGTGACCCTGGGCAAGTCACTTGACCCCCATTGCCCACCCTTACCAATCTTCCACCTATGAGACAATACACCAAAGTACAAGGGTTTAAAAAAATCTAAAAAAAAAAAACAAAAAAAAAACTACCTGGCATCTCTCTTCTGTATAATTACGTGCTGTACATACTTGTCCCCCCTGGTTGAACTCTCACTGCTTAGGAAATGAGGCTATTTGAAACCTTTCTTTTTTTAAACCCTTAACTTCTGTCTTAGAATCTCTACTGAGTTCCAAGGCAGAAGAGTGGGAAGAGCTAGGCAGTGGGGGTTGTAAGTAACAACACTATAGGGTCACACAGCTAGGAAGTGTCTGAGGTCAGATTTGAACCCAGGATCTCCCATCTCTAACCTCTATACTTTTAGAACCTAGCACCATGGCGAGGACCTAAGAGGTTGTTAAGGATCTTAAAAGGGTCTCTCACATAATGTAGGTAGTTACACATAGACCAAGTTATAAACAGGCAATCAATCAATGAGAATTTATGGGATACTTGCTAGAAACCTGGGCAGAGCAATGGATAGAGCTTTGGGTTGAGAGTCAAGAAAACCTGAATACATTTTTTTTTCTCAGACACTTACAAGATGTGTGACCCTGAGCAAGTCAATTCACTTCTGTCTATCTCAGTTTCCTCCTCTGCAAAATGAGGATCATAATAGCACCTCCCACCTCAGGTTGGGGTGAGAGGATGGAGAGGCTGAGAAGATCAAATGAGATAATATTTACATAGCACTTTGCAGACTTAAGGCATGCTGTGGACAATGCTATCTGAGTGTTCATGGAATCCAGAGATTCTAAGGGGAAGAAGCAAGGAAGGGGAGTATCCCAGGAATGGAGACCATCCATTGCAAGGACGCCATAACAGGAAACAGAGTGTCACGTGGGAAGAACAAGTATACCAGTGTGAGTGGACCGTAGTTTAGGTTGAAGGAGATAATGTATAAGAAAACTCGAAATGAAGGAACAGATAAGCCAAATGTGCAGAGCTAAAATGCTCGACTACAACGGTTTCACTTTGATCCTATATCAGGGGTCGGCAACGTATGGCTCCCGAGCCATATCTGGCTCCACCTCCCGACCGCCAGTCCTATGGCTCTCACGGCCAAAAAGGTTGCCGACCGTTGCTCTAGGTAATTGCCATTGTTGTTCGTTTTTATTTTCGAAGAGGATCGATGGCATGGTGGAGTGATGCCTTGACTTCTGCACGAGCTGGTTTTAAGTGAAGCAGAGCTACACAAAGTTGTCAGCCTCCCTCTTTCTTCCAGTCATTAGAGCCCAGCGGTAGGACAGAAGTCGGAATAACTGATGATCCGGAGGTGTGAATACGGCGATATTTTCTGTTTCTGACCAAGCTCCACAGAGTCTGCTTCAAGTGTTGGAACAAATTTGTCTCATCCATCCATTCTGCCGGGAGAAGTCTTTATATTCTTGGTGTAGACACCCCCTCCTAACTCACTTAAGTTGAGCTAATCTGCAGAGACGGTTTTACCAAGATATCTCTGCGACATTTGCTACAGCTTCTTGGAGCCACAGATGAGAGCCGAGGGACGGATGGACACCAAAGGTGGATGAGCAGCCCTGAAAAAGAGCTCAGCAAGCCCTCACAGCAGAGGTGCTAGTCCTCCATGAAGAGCCAGGCTATATACATCGAAGTTGCATTACTCAGAGTAACTTGAAAGAACAGAGGGGAGCAGGAGCACCTCGGTGCCTCTGTGAATAGAAAGCCAGGCCTGAATAGGGGAGGACTTGGGTTCAAATCTGGCCTCAGATATTTCCTAGCTGTGTGACCCTGGGCAAGTCATTTAACCCCCACTGCCTAGCCCTTACAAGCTCTTCTGCCTTGGAACTGCTACTTACAATCAATTCTAAGACAGAAAAGAAGTTTTTGAAGACAGAAAGAAACAAACAGACACAAAGAAAGAGGTGAAGAGACAAAGAAACAAAGAAAGAACAGAGGATCTGGACTGAATCCAAGCTCTGTTCTTCACTCCCTTCCTTGGGCAAGTTCCTTAACTTGATTACTTTCTTTACCTGGAAAATGAGGGAGGAGCACTAACAGGCTTCCAAAATCCCTTCCAATTCAGAATCTATGATGTACACTCTTCCTTGGAGATGTAGTCAAAGCAACATCCTTTCTGATTCTCCTCATCCAGCTCTACTTGGGGTTTGCCATGTATCTTCCAGAGCCAAAAAGGAAAGAAGGGATTAATTATTTGGAATAATAAACCCTTGTATGGCTCAAGAGGTTGGGAAACAAGATCTTCTCCATCAACAACCTCTCTGCACTAGATTCAGGAATATTGTTCAGACCAAGTTCCATTAAAGGAGAAACTGTCTCTGATGGCTGGTCTCCCTTTTCTCGTACTTTTTTTGCTCCTATTCCCTCAGGTGCACCACTCCAGGATGATTTAGTTACAGTTTTGATTTTAGATAATGTTTGACCTCTTCTTTTTTTTTAAACCCTTAACTTCTGTGTATTGGCATCTTGGAAGAAGAGTGGTAAGGGTGGGCCATGGGGGTCAAGTGACTTGCCCAGGGTCACACAGCTGGGAAGTGTCTGAGGCCAGATTTGAACTTAGGACCTCCCGTCTCTAGGCCCGACTCTCCATCCACTGAGCTACCCAGCTGCCCCCTTGACCTCTTCTAAAAGAAAGGAGTAGAAAGATATTCAAAGCAAAATGGGAAGTAGATATGGAGCAAGTTTTTAATTCATACACATACACACACGCACACACAATTAATACTTTCAATCAAACCCCCTTCAGTGCACATTGGTAGGGAAAAAAAAACCAAGAGAACTAAGTGAACACCAGGACTAATTATGATTATACTCTACTGAGAGGCTAATATTTAAACCTCTTCAGATCATAAAGCAGATTGTGGGATTAGTAAATGGCTGTTGTTCCATTTTACTTTAAGTCATCACTGTCTCATGCTGAGATCATGTTTATCACCAAGACAAGGGCTGGGCTCTCTCTTGTGTCATTTGTCATCTCCAATGCACAGACTTCCCTCGATGCCAGTTTACTCCATCCGATGGACCCAGGACTTCTGGGCTTCTGGAATTCCCCATGCTGCCCTCATCCTGGACATTATCTCAAAATCAGGGAAAACACACACACACACACACACAGCAGAAAAAGCAGGCATTCTACGTATGGCCCTTCTGCTCTGGGCGTCACCTCCATGCCAGGGCAGAGAAGGACCAGCCCTCTCTAAACACTCCTGGGAAGACTCAGAGCTACACGATGCCCCCTGAAAGGGTGCAGGAAAGGCGCATCAGCGTTGAAGCGGCTCCTTCTTGAGCTCTGCTGTCGGTGACTCTCCTTTCTCAGTGAAGAATCAAAGTTTGCGTTGTCATGTCAAAGCACCATTTGCCCTCCGTTGGAGTCACGCCTATGGCTATCTGGAAGCAGATCCTGGATTTCATTATCCCCCAAGCACCCAAGTGCTGAGCTAGTTCATGTGGTCGGCAGGAAATGGAGAAGAGCTCTGTGCATTCTCTGCTCAACTCCAGGCAACATATTTATTGCATCTATATAGGACTTTTAACCTAGCTTCCTATAAATCGTGGATGGCTTTCTTTTCAATATTTACAGCATGCTGCCTGTCAAAGAACCCAGTGAGTCATGATCTCATAATATCCTTCAGCAAATCGACTGTCCGAGATTCCATTTCTGCATCAATAAAATGGGTATTATTTATACTATTCCTACTGATTTCTCAAGATTGTTTTGAGGATCGAGTGAGATGATGTGGAAAATATTTAATTTACAAACCTGTAAGTGCTGTAGGTGTGTTAGCTACTATTCTTTCTATGGATGTAATCCCTGGATTTGAAGGGAATCCCTGGATTTCCACAGTCTGGGTTCAATCCAGGGCAGTTCCCCACAAATCATTGTCTTTGGCGCATACTCACGATCAGTGACTTTCCTGGGAACGTCAGTGAAGAATGATTCAAAGACCCTTGAACAGTTGGGAACTTGTTAGAGTTGAGGAAATCGAGGCTCTGAGTAATAATTATAATTAGTAAATGATAACAAAAATGGCCGATAAGCACATATCCCTTTGGGGTTTGCAAAGTTCTTTACATAAAATAGGCCATGAAATCTCTCTGGTGCAGGCGTCGTTGCTATTTCTGATTTACAAAGGAGAAGATGAGCTCCAAGAAGGTCATCAGCTTCCCTAGGCTCCCTCAGCTAGCATGTATCAGAGACAGAATTTGAACCCAGTTCTTTCAGATTCCATTTCCATTAAACTTCCATGAAAAATCAAAGCAATAAAACCCACATGATGCCCACGGCTAGTCTGGCACATGGTGTTTAACAAATATTGGTTGGATTCAAGTGAAACTCAGCACATATTTGTTAACGCAGTGATTAGGGAAAGGAGCATTCTGTCCTCTAAATCCGCAGTGTACTTTCTCAATAATTTCAAGTCTCAGACAGCGGTCAAGCAAATTCTAGTGAAATGCAAAGAATGCTGGGATATACATAGACTTTAGATGTTCTTGTTCAGTCATTTCAGTTCTTTCTGACTCTTCATGACCCCATTTGGGGTTTTCTTGGGAAAGATACTGGAGTGGTTTGCCATTTCCTTCTCCAGGTCATTTCCTCATTTTCAGATGAAGAAACTGAGGCAAGCAGGGTAAAGTGACTTCCTAGGGTCACATAGCAAAATAAATATCTGAGACCAGATTTGAACTCAGGAAAATAAGTCTCTCTGACTCTAAGCCCAATAGGGTTTCCATTATGCAACCTACCTGCCCACTTGTCTCTCGAATACATGATAAGAATAAATTTGAGTCAGCCTCTTTGCTTATCATCCCATTGTAAAAAAAAAAAAAAAAAAAAAAAAAAAAAAAAAAAAAAAAAAACCAAAAACCTCCTAATTAGCCTTCTTGCTTTTAACCTCTCTACTCTCCAGATTTTTCTGTCATCATAGTTTCCTCAAAGTACAAGGCTCACCTTGGCTTTCCACTTGCTCAAGGACCTCCAGAGGCTCCTGATGGCCTCGAGGGTAAAATCAAAATAACTTCCCTTAAATTGAAGCCCTTCATTAGTTAACCCAATTCTATCTTTCTCATCTGACTAAACATTCTTCCGCTTCATGCACTCTATGTAAAATTGTTCTAACTAGCTGTACTTTGAATTTATAATGCCATAACCTGCCTCTGAGCATTCGTACTGGCTGTTCCCATTCCTGGGGGAATATTCTCTTCCTCCCTGCCATCTTTTACAATCCATAGCTTCCTTCAAGGCTCATCAAAAGGCCATCTGCTAAGGCATCCTTTCCTGATCCCCTTAACTGATCTGTGCTTTCTCCTTCCTCTATAAATTTTCATCTATCTGCTTAATCGATGATACATTTCCCCCTGCCCTCCAACTTCTGCCCAGTGTAAGCTTCTTGAGAATATACATGTATTTATATTTATATACTTTATATCTTAGTATCCCCACCCTCTCTAGCTCAGTGACCAGGACCCTACAAATTGCATCAACATGATCAATTCATTTCTCATTGGATTGGCTTGAATGGATTTACTTGTAAGAATTTTGTTTATAATTTTGTTTGTTATTTCTAGGAGTGTATATATATATATATATATATATATATATATATATTAACTCTTAACTTCTGTGTATTGGCTCCTGGGTGGAAGAGTGTGAAGGGTGGGCAATGGGGGTCAAGTGACTTGCCCAGGGTCACACAGTTGGGAAGTGTCTGAGGCCGGATTTGAACCCAGGACCTCCTGTCTCTAGGCCTGGCTCTCAATCCACTGAGCTACCCAGCTGCCCCCATATATTGTTTTTTGCCTTAGAATGTGAGCTCCTCGAATAGAAGGACTGGGCCATTTTTGTCTTTGTATCTCCAGTACCAAGAGCGTCACAGCATATGTGTTGTTTTTCAGTCTTTTTCATTCACATGTAAATCTTTGTGAGTTGTTTGAGGTGTTTTTGGCAAAGGATACTACTAGAGCGGTTTGCCATTTCCTTCTCCAGCTCTTTTACAGAGGGGGAAATGGAGGCAAATGGGGCTAAATCACTTGCTGATAGCCAGTAGGTGTCTGAGATCAGATTTGAATTCAGGAAGAGGAGACTCTCCGACTCCAGGTTCGGTGCTCTCTCTACGGCACCCCCAGCTGCCCTGGTCTTCACAGTAACCCTGTCGTATTAATTAGGGCCATTTTCCAGAGGAGTAGAATGAGGAGGAGAGATATTAAGTGACTTGTCTGGGGCCAGAGAGCTAGTGTCTGAGGCTGGACCTAAACTCCCCTTCCTGATTTCCAAGCACATACTCCATTCACTGCACACGTAGCTGCCCCTCATGGCATCCTCTAGGCATTTACAAAAGGCTTGCTGCTTGCTGACTACATCATGTACACAACAGCAGAAGAGAAAGCCCTGGAGGGTTTGGCCCGTCTCTGTCTTTGGATCCCCAGAACACAAGAAGTGTCTGACGTGTTGTATACACATGATAAATGGTTTTTGATTGGTTGATTGACTACAGAGATGCCCCTAGAGGGTCTTCTTCTTCCTCTTTTGTCCTAGAACCTAGACCACTGGGACAGTGTGTGAGGAGGAGGAAGGTGTGCACTGAGCATTCATGTTTCTAAGTAATAGAGTATCAGTTTATGTCTCGAAGCTAAACAAGAGGCATCGCTTTGGCTCCTGGGCCACGTCCAGCCTACCTGGACTCCAGGGACCCTGCTACAACATCACCTGCATTTGGAGATGCCATCTGGGGTCTTGCTTCCATGGCCTGGGTTTTCTCCAAAGACTGCACAGTCCTTTCCCTTTTTAATGGGATTTGAGCAGCATTCATGCTCCCTGCTCTGTAGAAGCAGGAATGAGACTTGTTTGGCTGGAAGCCATTGTTAAATGAGCTCAGATGAATATAGAAAATATCTTTAATGTACATGCCCGTCTTCAAACGCTGGCGACTTGATGCTGGGGAGCAGCCCCCTTGTTTAATTTTCCAATGAGGTAATCCAGCATGTCTTTGATTCTGACATGCAGCTCTTCAGACTAGGTTTTCACCACTGACTGTCTGGTTACAGATAAAATCGTCTCTAATTCCGAAAGGCCACCCCTCGCCAACTTAAGGTTTCCCTTCCTTTGCTCGACTCCATTCTCTCTTTTGTTACATTCTCTTGTTCCCCAGCCACTGATAAGAACAAAGTAGGTTCTGGGTATTCCCTTTAAGCCTCAAAGTCAGGCGCCTCTCTTGGCTCAGAAACAGTCTTCCCCACGGGTGCCAGGGAACACATTTTCTTTTAGAGCTCATTCTGAAGCCATCTTTTTCATGTGGCTCATCTAGCAGGGTGCCTTTCTTTCCCTCACAGAGATGTTCATACTTCTTAAGCAACCACTGATCAACCTACCTTAGATGAGTCACTTAATATCTATGGACCTCAGTTTCCCCATTAGTAAAATAAAAGAGTTGAACTAGATCCATTCTCAAACATTTTTAAGGAACTCCTATGTGACAGGTGCTGGGGATAAAAATACAAATAAAGAATCATTGACCTCAGGGAGTCTGTATTTCATTAAGAAAATAAAAAGTACATCTATTTTTCTTCAGCCATTTTTCAGTTGTGTCCAACTCTCTGTGAACCCATTTGGGGTTTTCTTGGAGAAGACACCAAAGTGGTTTTCCATTTCCTTCTCCAGCTCATTTGACAGATGAGGAAACTGAGGCGAACCTGGTTAAGTGACTTGTTCTGGGTCACACAGCTGGCAAATGTCTTAAGTTACATTTGAACTGAGTGAGATGAATCTTTTTGACTCCAAGCTTAGGAATCTATCCATTGCTCCATTAAGTCAAGGGAAGAGGTAACTGGGTTGATCAGGAAATGTTAGGTGTAGGAAGTAGCCGTTGAGCTGAGCTTTAAAGGAAAACTAGGAATTCTAAGGATCTCAAATGAGAAGGGAGGGCATTTCTGGTGAGAGGGACAGACTGTACAAAAGCATGCAGATGGGAAAAATGAACAGACGTGTTTGGATAGGACGTAGAATTCATCAATGATGGGGCACATCTAATAAAAATGTAACCTCTGCCCGGTTCTTTTTCTCTTTCATTGCATCCCCCAGGGCTTGGCACAATACCTGGCATACAGGAAGCACTCACTAAGGTCCATTGACACTAAACCTAGAAAAGCATCCTGAAGGCAGTCTGTGAAAGCAGAGAAGTTTATATTTTTATCGTAGAGGTATTAGGGACCCTCAGGAGAATGGTAAGGTCCCACCTCTGCTTCAGCAACATCACTTTGGTAGCTGAGTAGATCCTGAATTGAAGAGAAAGGAAACTTACTCAAGGAGGAAAAAGTAGAAGAATATTGTGACAGATCAAGAGAAAGAAGAGAATCAGGAAAGAATGGGCATTTATTAAGCACTTACTATATACTAGGTAGCATGGTAAATAGAGGGCTATGTCAGGAATCAGGAAGGCTCATCTTCTTGAGTTCAAATCTGGCCTCAGATGCTTAGTAGCTGAGTTCTTCATCTGTAAAATGAGCTAGTGAAGAATATACCAAAACACTCCAGTATCTCTACCAAGAAAACCCAAAATGGTGTCCCAAAGGGCAGACTCAACTGCATAAAAAGATTGCTTATATATAAATGGTACCTTTGAATTGATGGCAATTTAGGATGTGTTAATAAACTAGTAATGCAGGTTTTTTTTCTAAATTCCATTCTCCAAAATTTGAGCACATTGACTTTTCCAGTCCTTAATGATTCTCATCTATCATTATTAATATATTGGACAGAATTGAGCAGAATTATTCTTCTCAATATTTGTTTCTGCTATTGCTGCCTCCCCCCACTCCCCATAATTAAATAGCCAAAGCTAATTAAGAAAAAGTCAGTCTAATTCTCTAGTCTCAGAATTCAAAGGTGATTTGAACTTACCAAGATGAGAGCTTTCCAAATTATTTTTGCTCATCTGAAGAGCATTGCCCTTCGTCTTCTGAAAGAGGGATTAACATCTCGTGAAAGATGTCAGGTGCTCACTACAGATTCCTGCCTCCATCTCTCCAAAGAAAACTTGATTCTCCCCCTGACCCAGTCAACTCTAGTCAAGGGCATCTCATTCAAGAGTCATCTGAACACAGTGCTTCAGCAAATTCAGGATATAGCCTGTTTTCTGGAGATGAAGAGAGAAAAACACCTTATTCAATCTCAGAAATCCAGGAGATGATTTCCTGAACATGGGGAGATTTATGTTGCTGTAAAACATGTTTAATTCGCTCCAGGAATAGGGAATGAAAGCCCTAGAGATACAGATTCATATTAAAAAAAAGAAAGCAAGAAAAATCCCCTGGAAGCAACATATGGAGATGGAGAGAAGGCCAAAGTTCCATTTTTGTCTTGAGAGAATGAAGCAAAAATGGGAATGAGACTCTTCCACATATGTGATCCTGGAGACTATGGATTTTGAATGCAGCAGCACAATCTCTGGAAGTACTTAACATCGTGAATTCCACATGTAAATGAAACAATGGACACTCCAGGACCACCTCCCACCTCCTCCACTTCTTGTCCTCAGGTCACTCTGTGCCCATTTATTCGCCCCCAATATTAAAGCAGAAGGACGCCAACATCCTGAAATATATACACACATACCCAACACATATACTCCTATTTATCTTGATATATACATATATATCATATTCCTATCATGATAATAAAAATGAAAACTATATAGATATAGAAATATAGTTATAGATAAATAGACAAATGGAATATATAAAGATTTTCATGTATATCTCATTTTTATCATCATGACAAGTGTATGAAAGGCAGTGAACACCTAAATTTATACTGTCTCTCCCTACATTAAGGATGCATTTCCTTTTTGTCTTTGTGTCCTCAGAGCCTGGCACTTTGGAGACACTCACTAAGTGCATATTCATGGGTTGAGTGAAATAAAATGAGTGAAGAAGGAAAATATTCAATTCAAGAACTTTTCCTAAGCTACCAATTATGTGCAAAGCACAAAGACATCCCAGGTAAGTTATAAACACATATGAAGGTGTCATACACATGTCTTTATCCACATGCATAGACAAATATATTCTATATTTAAATACATGTGTGTGCTCTTTTATGTGCATGTGTATATACATGCACATACACAACACTAGGAGTTTGAGGGATCAAGAGAGGTCTTGTGCAGAAGGTGACAGCTAAGCCACGCACTATTCCAAACATGTGGTAACACTAGTATCTTCCAAACATAGTCCATTGGTGCCAAAATATGGAGAGAGAACATGGGCACTTTGTGGAAGAAAGAGCTTTTGGACTATTTTCACCAACATGGTCAGTGTATGAAGGATTAGAGGATGAAACAGGACTGGGAAGGGATGTGGGAGCCAGCCGCTGAAGGACTTCTGTTAGGAAATCAATGAGTCTCCCTCCTAGAGAGCATGAGGTTAGGGACCTCGTCTTATAGCATCTGTTTTTCACTTTGGGATGTTGCCCTTTTTTGGAGTCCCAGCCTCCTGGGGATCTGAGTATCTATAAGAATTTCCTTCACTTAGTTCCCCAATTATTAGTATCTCTAAAAGGCAATGAGAGTCCTCATTCATTATCCTAAGCCTTCAACCCCCTTGTCTTGATAAAGAAATAAACAGGTTTTTATAGCTCCTGCCAGAGCTTGGAATAATAATTGAGTCCAACTATTTTAACATCCTCAGGAATATTGGGTGATTTTACTGGGGAAGCAGTACCACACCCAAAATTATAATGGAGATTTTCCCAAGAATATGGTGCAAATAAATTCTACCAACTATTGTGATGGGAGTGTGTGTGTGTGTGTGTGTGTGTGTGTGTGTGTGTGTGTGTGTGTTGGATGAGGGTCTTTTGGAGGGAATGTCTTTCACCTCTGTGAAGACAGCAGATTCCTTTTGTTTGACTCAAACTGGGATGCGAGGAACTGTATTACTTTTTAAGCCAATTAAGTGTGACAGTAGCACAGACCCTGCATTCTTTCTGGTCCTTCTCACCATCCTCCTTCCAGAGTCTGGTCTCTACAGATCTCCTCTAAGGGGGAGCCGTAATTCTTTCTGACTTGGGGAAGAGCTGATCAGAAGAGGATTTTATGTTCCATTGTCTGGCCCACTTGAAGTATGAGACTTTCCTCTAATGCTGGACACCAATGGCGAGGAGTTCATGCTCCAACCTAATCTGAAACAGCCTTGCCCCAAGGTACCCAGCCATAAGATGCAATCATGCCTCAGCATTTCAGGAGCTGTCGGTGAGTTCCATGTTTCCCAAGATGACTTCAGAGCCTTGTTTACTGCTGAGGGATTCTTGTAAAATATGTTAAGTGGAAGGACTCCTAATGCTTTCCTTTGGGATGGTGGGGGAGTGAGTTGTGCAAGATAGACAGCTGAAGAAGCCTAATGATTGCCATATGTCAAAAGGATTTCATGGCTTTCAAAATGGACTTGTGCAATTCTCTGCTAAGTGTTCCCATCCAACAACCCCTTTTATAGGTTTCTGAGATCTTATCAATGAAAACTACCACTCCTGTGCTTTCTAGGTCTTGCTGACTTTCTTCTTGATGCCACTTGACTTTCCTAAAGACCTTGAGTGAGAGGGTGGGATGATCTTGCTAGAGAACTCATTAGAAGTGGCTCATTGGTGTTCAGGCTCCTGCCTACGGTTCAAGACTGGGTTAATGATGCACTGAGATATGCCTTCCATGATTTTCAAGTTTTATTTCAGCTACATTGCCAAAAGTGTCTTTAGAACTAAGGAGAAGGGGCAAAAGGCCTTGTTAGTTTTACCTCTAGGAAAAGCACTGAATAGGAGATAAGAAAAATAATGAATAAATTAGCTCCTTCTGGGCCCATTTCCATGCCCCCTCCTTTCAAGAGCAGGATAATGAGATAATCATCTATAATATAATGGGTAATTATAATGGATGGGCACAATGAAATATCTTCCTTTGTCCTCTCCATCCTCCTAATGGGGCCCTGCCTCCCTTTCAACTTCTCCCAAATAAGGAATTCCAAGATGGATGAAATGGCTCCATCAGCCCAAAAGATAGATGACAATAGAAATAAAGAGGATTCCTTGTGAAGAGGAGAGAGCAGGGGAACCTGGTCATCTGAGACAGCTGAATATCTACCCTTCCTGGTTCTCCAGCTTTCCTTCATGCAAAGCAGAAAGCAGGCACTGACTTTTATTTGCTGGTTTTAAGTCAGACTGCTTGTCCAAAGAAAGGAGATAAGAAAGTCTTTCTATTCTCTGAGGCCCATGAAAGCCCTTGATTTTTTTTCAAATAAAATCCTGTGTTAGGTCTTTCTAAGGCCCGCATCAGTGGCATGACTCCATGGAAAGTTTCCAACTAGCCATCGGTTATCGTAGGTCCCATCACCACCCCTTCCTACCTCCTATACTGTGGCCAGAGTAAAGAATAACCAATGGATAGCACACATGTTTACTTGGTATTTTATATCATGAAAATCAAGGAGAAATAGAGGGACAAAGAAGTTTATCGAATGTTTTGTGAACAACCTAGTTATTTGAGATTCCCTGTTACTAAGAGCCCGATTTGCAGAGTACTAGACATGGAAGGAGGAGGACATGAGTTCAAATATTGTCTCTATGTTATGTGACCCTGGGCGAGTCGCTTAACAATTCTCAGGAGCCTCAGGAAACATGCCAATCAATGAAACTATGTATGAATAGGAAATTCCCACATCAACTAAATTGAAATAATCAATCCCATGCCATTTTGAAGGATTGGTTTCTTCTCCAGAATTATCCAACCTACTGATGGGTGTAAAATATATATACTTAGTAAACGTAGATGATTATGATTTTTAAAGACTATATAATTTCTGTATTCATTTCCTTATATACTGAAAAAGTATTTATTCTATTTAAATAGTATAATTGCCATTCCTGCTTTAAAAATGCTTTATCCATAATTAATCCTGATCCAACCTTTTGTTTTCATTTTTTATATATCTATTATTCTAGACATTTTCCTTCAATAAAAAAAAGATTATTGGGCTTTATTTTTCTTCAATTATTTCAGTCTTTCTTTTTTGTTGGATTGTTTAATCCATCTCCTTTAAATTATTATTCTCAGGATTTTATTTCCTCTATTATTTTATTTACATAAAATTCTTTCTGTCTTCCTAAGCATTTGCTTCCTAACCTCGTATTTTAAGTAACATTCTTTCACTGTATCCTAACCAAGGAGTTTTCTCCATTTTTCTTTTTTCTTAATCTTTCTTTTTAAGTATGTCATGAGTATTATCTAATTAGTGGACTATATTTTTTACTTTATCCTTCTTTTTGCTCTCTCTCATGAAGATAAAGCTTTTGAAGTACCAAAGATGAATTGCCTTTTCTATCCCATTTCTATACTACTATACTATACAGCTCTTGTATATTTTGTCTCATTCTCATCTAACTTATTATTGGATATATAAATTCATGGAAGAAGCAGTGGATGGAATCAATATCACATAGTGAGAATATCTTCTGTGTCCCAAATTATGAAGCTTCCCTTTAGCCCCTATCTTACCATGATCAGTCAATATTCCAATGGACATTTTATTCTAATCCTAGTTTTATGTTCCACCTTCAATTCTATATTCTGCTTGTCCTTGAAAACTCCTTGAGAACCAGTTCTGCTGGGCCATGATGTTATCCAAGGAGTAAATCTTCCTCAGAGAAGGGGAATCTTCTAATGTGCAAAGTCTTACCAGAAGAAGCCTATTATAAGTTACTTGTCTATGGAGATTTAGTCCTGTAACCTACCCTTGCTATGATTACTTTCTAATTCTAAGGTTATATGATACCAGTTCTCATTCTATGTTTTCCTCTTTCTCTGCAAGAGGAAATATATATATATATATATATATATATATATATATATATATATAATCTTGTGATCTTGTGATAAGATGCAGTCCTAATAGATGAATTTATTTTCCCTGGGAAAAATGTGATTTTTAATTACACAAATTTCCGCAAAATGAACATTGGACACATACCTCATGATCCAAAATGGATTCATTCTTTTCTGGCATCATTTCTTTTTTTTTTTTGCCTTGTGGGAGTAATATTCCTCCTTTGCCCTCCACTGTTCTTATCAATTTATTTTGTATTTGCTCATAGAATCCATTGTGGTTGACACATTTAAAGATTTATTATCATGTAAGTGATAATCTATGGATTTGGTTATCCATGTATATATACACATCATCTACTTCCCCATCTTTCTCCTTCACTTTCCCCATTCTTACAAATTTTTATTGAGTTTTATCTTACTGTAAAAGAAGAAAGTTCACAGATAGATGGCCAGGAGATTTGGTAGATGGAGGATTCATCCATGTCTTCCTCTTCCTTCCCCTTTCCTGATTTTTTATATTCTCTTAGAGTATTTTACCTCCTTTGGATCATTTTGTGCCATGATGACAATTTTTTAACTCCACAGTGAAACTTTTATATTTTAAAGCAATAGATTATAAAAATGAGATGAATAATTTTATCTTAGTTTCTAATTGATAATTGTATTTGCTTTTTCTTTTGTTTCTGCTATATCAAGTATTTGTAAAGTGAATAAAACATTCTCTCTGGCTTCTATTTATTATTTATCTAGCTATTTTTACAAAAGTTTCTGGTTTGGTTCAGATTTGCAGCATATTATGCCTCAGATTTACAGCATATTATTTTGTATTACAACTTGGGTTCGTTTGGCATTTTTGAAAATACTATTCCATTCTCTTCTATGATTTATTTTGGCTGTGGAATTCTAATAGCTTATTTGAATTGTCTTTGCTTTTTGTTTGAAGGCAGTTCTTATAGATCCTTTCATTATCTCCTGTTCTTTATTGGAATGTTGAATTTTAATCATCATGACAGATTTTGACAAATGTTTTGTTTAGTTTTTCTCCTTTGTCATTCTAATGACCAGTGTTTTGTTGTCTCTATTCAAAAGCTCCCCACAGATTTATTAGTTTATTTCTTACAGTGTGGAATTATTTTTTTTAATTTATCAGTTTCTTTTGAGAATGTTCTGATCTTTAAGTTAATGCTTTCATCGCTTTCATCCTGTTTTCAGTTATCCACTTTGTCTTATAAAAAATTTCATGTGATCTTTTTTATTAACATTCCTATTCTTCTGTCAAATTATCCTCTACTTCAGAACTTTTTTGTGTGCCTGCTATTCTTATTCTTTCTACCTCTACTTCATTGAAGAGACTGATTTTTTCTGTTCTTTTAATTATATATTCAGCGTTCTGACTTTTGACTTATACTGCTAAATTATTCTCTTACGTTCTTTTTTTCTCTTTTGAGTTGTTCTGGAATTTCAAGTTCTGACTCTATAGCTACTTGGGAGATCACCAGATTCTCTTCTCAATTAGGTAATTTTAGTTCATTTTCTTTCATAATATAATAATTATTCATAACATTAAAGAAAAGTTTAATATTTTTTCTAATTCTACCTTCTGTACCTGTGAGTGTTTGTTTTATTAAAGAATTAAGTTTTATTTAGCTTAAATGCTTGTTCTTAAGTTTCTTTTCCTGTTTCCAAATATGTACCTCTGGTGTCTTGCCTTATTCTTTGTACCCACCATTCCATTATATCATAAACCCCATGAGAATGGTAGTGCTAAGCATTCTCAGCCTCCTATTATTGGAATTAATACATCTTTAGCTTATGACCTGACCAAAGCAAAAACTAGAAGGAAGAGTATTAACCTTTCCCACCAGCACAATATTCTCTTTTTAGTGTCTTGCCTTCTGTTTGGAAGCTCTTTTCCATTTCCCTTTTTGGCTTGGTATCTCTGATTTCTTCTCCAGTCACTTTTCCTTTCCTTTTAATGACCAGACCAGATTGGTGTCTGCCACTTTTCTCTTTTAACCCTTATCTTCTTCTTTAGGACTGATGTTAAGTATTGGTTTCAAGGCAGAAGAGTAGTAAAAATTGATTTGCCAGGATCAAATAGCTAGGAAGTGCCTGAGGTCAGATTTGAATCTAGGGCTACCATTTCTTAGGAGTGAGGAAAGGGTGAGAAAGAGTCATTGCCCTGAAGGAGCCTGACTGTGTCCACAGTCACCATCAGCTTACAAGTTTAACTGTATTCATTGCATATGGAGGAGTTGTGAGTGGAAGTGGGAAGTCTGAGTGTATACCTTAAGAGTCATCACTTCATTTTTTTGGTAAAACTTTTGTAGTGTTTCTGTCTTCTCAATCTCTGTGTTGATCTTTACTTATTCTCCAATCTCTCTCTCTCTCTCTCTCTCTCTCTCTCTTTCTCTCTCTCCCTCTTTCTCTCTCTCTCTCTCTCTGTCTCTCTCTCTCTCTCTCTCTCTCTCTGTCTCTCTCTCTCTCTCTCTCTCTCTTTTTCTCTCTCTCTCTTTCTCTTTCTCTCTCTCTCTCTCTTTCTCTCTCTTTTTCTCTCTTTTTCTCTCTCTCTCTTTCTCTTTCTCTCTCTCTGTCTCTCTCTTTCTGTCTCTCTCTCTCCACACACAGATATATACACATATCCACACATATATACATCCATATGTATATGTATACACACACCATATATGTAAATATTATATATATAAATAAAATAAAACTTACTTCCCCACTCCAGATTATTTCACATTCCTTCTCTCCCAAACTCAGTGTTTCAGCCAAAGCAGCTTCCTTGATGTTCTCCAAATGTAACTCGACATCTATTATCCTCGTGCTTTAGTATAAACTCTCTCTGATGCCTGGAATGCTCTCTCTCTCTCTCTCTCTTCATATTTGTCTCTCTAATCCTAGCTACCTTCAGCGCTCAGCTCATACGCCCAGCTTCTTTATGAATAATTATTTGAATTCTCTCCCCATCCTTCTCTCCCTGCCATGCCAGTTATTCCTCAGGTTCATTCCTTTAGCACAGTATGAAGTTGTTGAGAACAGGGGCTGTCGTTTTTGCGTTTGTGTCCCCCGTCTTTATCATAGCACCTTGGAGGTAAAGTAGTTTTCTAAATGGCAGCCAAACTGAAATTTTTTGATGTTTTTAAGGCGTTGGCATTAGCATAATCTCTTCTCTGAAGCTCACATCTCAAGGGAAATATGAGAATTAAGCAAAGATGTGAGGAGAGCAGATGTCCAGAGAACTCTGGGTCTTCTGTACCAGTGAGCTGGTCAGTGGTGTTAAAGGCTGTGTGGTGGACTAGTGTGAGCTTATGATCAGAGGTGGCAAACATATGTGCTGCCCCCTCAGTCTCTTTGTTCCCATGTGACCTTGGGCTAGTCACTGAAACTTTTTTTTTAAAACCCTTAACTTCTGTGTATTGGCTCCTAGGTGGAAGAGTTGTAAGGGTGGGCAATGGGGGTCAAGTGACTTGCCCAGGGTCACACAGCTGGGAAGTGTCTGAGGCCAGATTTGAACCTAGAAACTCCTGTCTCTAGGCCTGACTCTCAATCCACTGAGCTACCCAGCTGCCCCTCACTGAAACTTTCTAATTGACACCTGCTTCTATTCTGATGTGTGGCCAACAATGAGGGCATAAGGCTGGAACTTTTCTTCTCTGGTGATGCTTAACATCTCTGAAATCTGACACATATAGGGTGTCAGAAACAGGAGGCTGTACAAGGCGCTTAAGGGGTGTCTTTGACCCTCTTTTTCTTTTTCCCCAGGAAAAAGGCAAAACCCCAAACTTTAGCTTTATAGCTCATAAAAGTACAACATGGCTCCCAGAAGATATTGAGCTCTAATCAAATGAAATAATATCTGTAAAATATTTGAAAATTTTTAAATGTTACAGGAAAGTTAGCTCTTGTTATTATACGTAAAAATCATTATTATTACACCTTCCAATCCCCTAATACCTTCAATTGCTCATCTATACTCTGTGCCAGAGAGGTACCAAGTGCAACACAGTTCTACTTGCAATAGAAGCCATGGGACAAAATAATGTCAGTGGAGGGAAGAGCCTCAGGGGCCAAAGGGTCTAGATTTGTAATTTATGAATGACAAAACTGAGCCCTAGAGGAGCAAAATGGTTTTCCCATCATTAAATATGGGGGAGGATAATCTATGTGTTCCAGGGTACAGAGGTTCAAGGATGCTACAAACATTCCCCTTCAGCAGCCTACATACCCCAGAGTTTAGCAGTGGATTATCAAGAAAAAATTGTTCAAATAAGAAATTGCCCCAAGAAAAAATGTTTTGCAGCAGCCCCAGCCGGAGTGAGTTCTCCCTGGCCCAGGATGCCGTGTTCTTCCTCCTCTTGCTGAACTGCAATTCGCTTATGAAGCTGATCCTTTGGCACACTTTGTGCCACTGTCTCTTAGGCACTAAATTGCTCATAGAGCATTAGCTTAGGCCCTGGCAAAAATGTGACAAAACCAAGACAAGAAGTCGGGGATCCTCCCTCTTGCTCTATACTATTTCCCTTCAAGTCACAATAGATGCCATGATTCCTAGGGCCGAGGGGCTACATCAGTCACTGATCGTATCTGCCAGGAAGCCTGGTCTCCTTCCTTTCCTGGGGCCAGAGGAGAGTTTATACCTTTCCCAAGAAGGCATCGCTGGGTCCTTGCTATAATCGTCTAGACGTACACTCCGGTGGTTTTATTAAAAAGTTCTCTTTCGTGCTCTAAAAACAACCAGAGGTCCTCAGTAAGCTTCAGGCAAATGGAAGAATGCGTCCCAACTTTTCCTTGGAGAGACGAAGGTCTTGGTTTCATTGTGCTGTTCGAGGTGATAAAAAAATGCCATTCAAGGGACATCGTCAGCAAGATTCAAATCTTTGTACTTATGTAAGTACATGTTTATGCCTTAGATGGAAGGTCAGTCACACGACACCTGGGAGCTCTTCTTTTTTTCAGATTAGGAAACTGAGGCACAGACATGTAAATTTCCAAAGGTTATAAAGATATTAGAAAGATATATGAATATTGATATACGTAAGTGTGTTTATGGTGGGTATCAAATATAATAAATGTTTGTTGATTCATTGATAGACAACAGTCTGCTATCCAGATAGGTGTTACTCAAGAATCAACAGCTTTTAGATAAAACAGAGGCCTGTGCTATATATGACTTGAGTTTTCAAGAGAATTTATTATATCCACTAAGATTCAATGACTTTAAAGTGAATGTGAGAGTAGAGAAAGATAGCAAAACGTTTGTTGGGATCTTAGTACCGGATGAGAGGATGCTTCTCTTTCATGATCAAAATAAAGAAGATTTTCAATGGGCTGCAATAGCGGAAGGACATTTTCTCTGGAGTCAGAGGATCTGACTTTAAATCTCAGCTCTGATGTCCATTTTCTGTGTGACCTTTGGCAAGTCATATAACATTTCTCTGCCTCAGTTTCCTAATGTGAAAAATTAATCATTTTAAGTTACTCTGAAGTCTCTTCCAGTTTTTAATTTGTGATCCCATGATTCCCAAACTCAACAAGCATCCCCCCTTTCTCCTCTTTCTTTTTTCTCTCTAATATAATCTATACCCATATCTTCATTTATTTATCTATGCCTATGTCAATACTAAAATCAATAATTACATACAGAACTATCTATATGTACACATATGCACACATATGTATATAGACACAAAACACATTTATAATATGTACATACATGTCGTTATGCATTAATAAATACACCTGTGTGTATACACAAGTATGTCTATGTTTACAAACAAGCATATATTTATATGGAAACACATATATTCAAGTTCATGGACTCCAGGTTTTGAAAGAAGTCATACTCAACTGTTAAATTGCTACCTTAAGGCTTGTTCTTTACTATGGAATCAACCATTTATTTGTCTAGGTGCCTCAAGAGTCCTAGTTAGCTGTGATCATAGATACTCGGAATCACTATTCATTTTTACCATCAAATGAAGTGTATAAAAGGGAGTCATATGCTTGCCAAAGTCAGTAACCATCATTAAAAATGAAATCCTATGCATCACCCAAATGGAAGACAGATTCCCCGAGGATAGAGAGGTCCTCCAGCTGCTACAGTTCAAATTTTGCTTATTTTATGAAGACTCAGATTATTGTAGCACTTCTCCAAAGAGATCCACCACCACCATAAAGAAAATGACCTGATGATCCATATGGGAAAATTCAAATATATGAAAAAATACTGATTTGCTCAGATAAGAAGCTGATTGTGTAGTCTAATGAGTTAGCCCATCAGTTTCTGGACAGATTCTTTATGTAGACATTGAGTTTGGTCCATCAGTGAACAGGAAGAAAAATGCAGGCATACTTTATTGTCGAGAATGGATAGCATTTTCAAGAAGCCAAGCTGTTCTCTGACACAAAAACATCTTTTCTTGCCGTCGATATTCTCATGGAGATTGGGGACAGCTAAGAATCACAGAGCATCATTTTCTTAGAAGATTTACTAGACTTAAAGAGTCACAGAGAGACACTGAATGTTATCGTTGTTGACTTCGACTCAAGTGTGTTGCAAATGATATGACTAGAAAATGTGCTATCAGAAATAAAAAAGAAGAAGGACCATTCAAGAAGGGGAAAGGGTTAGATACAAGCTAGAGACACCATTCATTGAGCTGGTAACTTTGAAACTTATAAGAAATAATTATATGTAATTAATATAATGATAGTAAATTAATTAAAACTTAGAGGAATGTATGAAATCATTTGGATGGATTCTCCAGAAATGATTCACGAGGCAACATGCCTTAGAATTGCTCAATCTAGTAAGTCATGCGTGCATTCTCATCCACATTGTTGGGAAGTACCAGTATTCCCCAAATTGTGAATTCTTTGAAGTATTAAGCCTGAACATCAAAACTACAATGGGATAGAAGAGCTCTGGTGTTGTGGTAGACATCACCAATTATTTATACAGTCTCTTCTGTTCTGTTCTTTGTATACGAACATGGGGATGCCGATCTATTCCCGTGGAGCAGCACATTGTGAGTTGTTTCTCCAAAATGGAGAAAGGAAGTACTGCAACAACTGGGTTTGTGACCAGAAGATAACTCCAGATTTGGCAAGTTGTAAATGTGAACAGACCCAAAGTCCAGAGTGTTACACATAGTAGGCACTTAATAAAACACGTATAAATGAATGGATTCAATTGTTGATAAAACCAGTTTCCTCAGTTTCTAACCAAATGAACCAACTGGTAAGAGATTAACTGTGAGTTGGTGTCCACATGTAAAGTCACATTAACCACAAGATCAATCACCTTTCCTACTGTAGAGCTTTCTTAGAAACCACATTTTTCTTCTCATCTTTATATCCTTTGGGGATGGGGAAGTCTACTGGTAATTGTCAATTCTTAGACAATTACGAGTAGACTTCCCCATCCCAAAGGATGTAAAGATGAGAAGAAAAAATTAAATGTTTTCTTCATTCTTTAGATAAAATCTTAGTAAGTGAACAACCTTCCAGGAGCTACTGGGCATTTCAATAGCCTGAGAAAATCCTCTGAAAGTCAATATTTCCAGCACCATAGCAAATAAATATTCCTCTACGAGCTTTGCAATCCCATTTGCTGTTCCTCTTCAATTTTTATTTACTTTATAGGCATTTCATCTTTATTCATTGGAATACCCCAAACCAAGTCAGATAACTAAGCAAAAAGAGAGAATCGGTTTAAGCTTTATTTCAGTAAGGTACAAAGCAAACCTCATGTAGCAGATTTATATCTTCATCTGAATAATGGGGATCCATCAATGATAACAGAGTGTGAAAAAAGGAAAGATCTGTAAAAGATACTTTAGCCTTCCTTATAACTTATTTTTTTTAGTATTTTTTTATTTTAAACCCCTAATTTCTGTGTATTGACTTATAGGTGGAAGATTGGTAAGGGTAGGCAATGGGGGTCAAGTGACTTGCCCAGGGTCACACAGCTGGGAAGTGTCTGAGGCCAGATTTGAACCTAGGACCTCCTGTCTCCAGGCCTGGCTCTTCCCTATAACTTAAAAATGAAGACTTGGGAAGTGATTTACCCAAAGTCATACCATTTGGGTAGCTGAATTGGATCTCAAATCACTCCTAGTTAGGTCTCTTCACAGAATCATCTCCCAAAATGCAGTGTGACATCTAGCCCCTTGAAGAATTGGCCCAGTTGGAGACCCATGCCTAGAATCCATTCTCTCCTCAGTCCCACCTCTTAGCATTCTTAGCCTTTATCCAGGCTCACCTCAGGCACCACCTCTATTTAAGATCTTTCTTGAATCCTCCAGTTGTCAGCGCCCTCCATCACCCCTTGCCACATATTTACTTTGATTTAGACAAATGATGGACATATTTCACATTGATCTACATTTCTTTTGTCTGCTTTAACAGGATGAATGTTTCTTGAGTGAAGAGATGCTTTTGTTTTCACCTTCGTATCCTCAGAACTTGGCCCAATGTTGGAGTATAATAGATGTTTTACAAATACTTGTTAAATGAATAAAAAGCAACCCAAGCCTTTTAGGGGAAGCTCTGCCTGCTACATCATTTTTCATCACGCTGTGTAACCAACACCAATATCTACTCTGGCAGCTAGAGCCCATGAATTTCCCTAAGTTGAGTCATTTTTCCTAAAATGATTTATTTTAAAAGTCATGAGTGGTATGCATGATTACATAAAAAACTCCAAGTGTTATAAGTTACTGGCAGGCAAGCAACTCAAATGAATTTTAAACCTGCAATTTCAAATATTTACAAACAAAGTTTGTCCTTTAATTTCCATCATGTTGGAAATGTGCGTTCTAAAGGTCGTGTTGAGTCATGGTTGCATAATAACCCTGAGTGTTTGGTTACTGGTACCTGGAAAGAACTCAATTCAAATTAATTCTCAGCCCACAATTGTATAAGTTTACAAACAAGTGTTGCACTTTAATTTTAGTGAGTTTGAACGTTGGATCCCCAAACTCCTGATCTTGTAAGCTGGCTACCTATGAGTACACCTTTAATCATCCACACAACCACTGAGCTTGTGTCTTCAGATTACCGGGTTTCTAAAGCCCAGGTGAATTTTGGATTTTTGTTTTACAGATCATTTTCACACTTCTTTCTTTCAAATGTTTTCACAGATCTTTCTCACATCTTCATTGAAGTGTTTTCAGAAAGTTTCATGGGTTCACATATGGTCCCTGCATTGTGATCCAAACTTATGATTCCCTTTAGAATGTGAACTCTTTGAGGGCAGAAACTCATTTCTTTTCTTTTTGTCTCCAGTGCTTTTTACAATGCTAGTGCTTGGCACAGAGTGAGTATGTTATAAATGCGTGCTGATTGCTGAGACTAGACATATTCACTTATGACTTGAAGTAGGATGTGGTAGGTCAAAGGTTCCCAGAATCATAGAATTAAAGAATTGGAAAGGTCCTCAGTGGCAGACTAGTTCAGCCCATAAACAAAAGGAATTCCAATTACAATATGCCCAACAAGTGCTCACCATTGCTTAACATCCTCCAAGAAAGAATAACCCATTAGTTTCTGAGGCGGTCTATTCCACTTTTGAATATTTCTAATTGTTAGGAAGTTTTGGTGTTATTATTGTTTTCCCCTGAAATCAAGCCTAAATTCCTTTCTTAGCTATTTCCATGCATTGTCTTAGTTTTGCCCTGTAAGGTAAGACGAATAAGAACTATCTTTCAGAGCCATCAATAATCACAGGAAAACATGTTCTCAATCACTCAATTAGAAAAATGTAAAATTAAAACAATACTGAGATACCACCTTACACCTATCAGATTGGCCAATATGGCAGGAAAGGAAAGTGATAAATGTTGGAGGTGATGTGGCAAAAATGGGACACTGATGCATTGTTGGTAGAGTTGTGAACTGATCCAAGCATCCACGACAGCATTTTGGAACTATACCCAAATAAAACTGTGCATTCCCTTTGAACTGATAATACTACTACTGGGTCTGTATCCCAAGGAGATAGTAAAAAAGGGGAAAGGACCTACTTGCACAAAAATATTTATAGCTGCTCTTTTTGTAGTGACAAAGTTTTGGAAATCAAAGGGTTGTCCATTCATTGGGGAATGGCCGAACAAATTGTAGTACATATTGATGATAGAATAGAATTATTGTGCTATAAGAAATGATAAGTAAGAGAATTTCAGAAAAAAAGATCAGTGGGAAATGATGCAGAAGAAAAAAAGCAGAACCAGGAGAACATCGTACACAATAACAGCAATATTGGATGAAGATTATCTGCGAAAACTTGGCTGCTCTCAGCAATGCAATGATCTGGGACAATCCTAAAATACTTATGATAGGGAATGTTATCCATCTCCAGAGAAAGAACTGTTGGAGTTGTCTTTCCCTTCAAAGTATTTTTTTGGTTTTATTTGGGGCTTTTGGTTATGTATAACTTTGTTTTTACAACAATGACCAATATGGAAGTGTGTTTTGCATGATAATAAAAAGAAAAAAAAGAACTATCTTTATGTGATAGACCTTTGAACACCTGAAGTCAACACTCCTCTTCTTCCCTTGATTTCCCCTTCTTCCGCGAGTTGCCTTTTTTTTTTTTTTTTTTTTTTTTTTTTTTTTTTTTAGAATAAATGTGTTTGGTTCTGTCAGAGAATTCCCATATGGCACATTCTCAAGGCATTTCTCCATCCTTGATATCTAACTCTGTAGAGTCTCCACTTTATAACAAATGTGGTTGGGATACTACTCTACAACTCCTAATATAACCTGGAATGCTTCATTATAAGTAGGTTTTCTTTTATCAAAAACCTACCAGTCATGTCCAAGTCTCTTCAGCTACTTCTGTTCCACTTCCTGTGTAGAACTGTTTCATTTCAACATTGGAGTGCTCCATCCCTTCCAAGCTTGGTTATCTAGGCTAGACAACCTTAGTTCAATGCCCTTAATTGAATGATACATTAGATATATTGATAAAGGTGTCAAGGTATAGGATCTCTTTAGTTACTTCATGTGGACTGGGAGAAATGGAATCGAATGAAGTAATCATCTCCTGCCATTCCAAAAGAAAGACAAAATGGTCTCTAACCTCAAAGGAAAATCAAAAAGCTCATATTCTTAGGGGAGGAATAATATCGAGGCAAATATCACATGTAGACGTAGTATAAATGTAAACAAATCTCACAGGGAAGAAAGGCCACTAGTAAAGAAGTGGAGGAATGCATGTATTTCCTACAGAAGATGGGATTTGATCTGAAACTTAAAGTAAATCAGTAAAGCTAGTTGTCGGAGGTGATTGGGGAGAGCATTGTAGGCATGGGGGATAGGTGGGAGAAAGCACAGAAATAAGAGATGAGGTGTCAGGTGAGAAGTACAGCAAGAGGCCAGAATAACTGGTTAGTAACAAGCAGAAAAGGGGTAAAATTTAAGAAGATCGGCAAGGTAGGAAAGTTAGAGGTAGTAAAAGGCATTCATTGTCAAACAAAAGATTTTGCTTTTAGATTGGATGCTGGATTTCGAAAAAATTCACTGTCAATTTTTTAAGTTAGAGATTCATGCAATAATACTTATGCTGTAGAGAAATGATTTTGGCAACTGGGTGGAGGATGGATGGGAGTAAGGAGAGTCTTGGGTCAGGGAGAACAATTGGAAAGTGATTGCAGTCGGTCAGGCAAGAAGAAATCAGAGCCTGAACAAGGGGATTGGCATGAAATCTGAAATGCTTGGAAAGGTTGAAAGGGGCAAGGTGAAGGCCTTTAAGCCACAAGTCTTTCTTTTTGCTCCTGGAATTAGTAGGGATCCATTGGAGTTGATTGAATAAGGGTGGGGCATGGATTACACTTCAGGAAAATTCTTATTAGCAGCTGAATGAAGTATGAATTCAAACATGGAAAAGCTTGAGTCAGGGAAACTCCTTTGTTCCTCACTCATCACTTCCTTATTTCTTTATTTGCTCCTTCTCCTCTCCTTCCTCCTGCTTTTTCTCTCCTTTTCTTTCTTCCCTTTCCCTTTATTCTTCCTCATAATCATCCTCATGGTGAACCATTTGTAGATCCCTACTCAAAGCTAGATGCCAAGGATAGCAATGTTTTGGAAGACAAAAGTCCTGATCTCTTGAGGCCTATAAGCCAGTCAAAGAGCTAGCAAAATACACATCAATACAATATGAGGCCATCCAGGGAAAATTGGGTAGATCCCAACCTAAACTGTGATGCTGAAGCCTTTCCAAATTCCCTCTTTCCTTCTTGGCAGGCTCCTCTCAGCCTTTTTTGAACAGAGAGCCATCTCTCCCATGTTCTCCTGAGACTGACCTTTTAGGTCAAAACTCACCAGCAAGCAAGCCAATGACTGCACCACTGCAAAACCCTTCTGGGATTGGGGAGGGTGAGCAGGGACGATTATTTTTTAAAGGGTTGACCACGTGGATGTGTGGTTTGGAATAAAGGAGGAAGTGGGGAATGTGGTTAAGGAGCATGGAGAAGGAGAAAGGGAAGAAGGGATCGAGGCAGAGGGCCAACGAGTGGGGATGATGGTGCACTTAAAATGGAGAAAGGAAAAATACCAGTGGGCTTTCTGCCACCCATCCCTCAGCCTCTAATTACATACTATCTCTGTATCTCTAGCAACTGAGGCAGAGGCTAGGGAGGTCAGCTCCATTAGAGTTATTTCTTTACCCAAAGAGACGGGGTATTAAACACATTCCCCTCAAAACTGCTCATCCTCTCCAAAGTGATCCATGCTTTTTTCACTTGAATACGATGCCAAACAGGTAGCCGCAGCATTCTAATGAATGAACCATTTCAGATCTAGCATTGGAGCATTGCTTTGGAAATGTCATCAAATCAGGGTAATGGAGCACACAATGATGAATGTAAACAATGAGGGGCATTTAGGGGGACATTTGGTCTAATGTCCTCATTTCACAGAAGAGAAAATTATAGCCTAGAGAAGAAAGACCAGCACTAGTCCAAGGTCACACATTGTATTGGAGTCAGGATTTGGACTCAGGTCCTTTGACTCAAAATCTATTGTTCTTTCCTAAGAATCCTGCTACTTCTGAGAAGTTCACTTCAACAACTCAATTCAATAAGAATTTATTGGGTTTCCACTTTGGGACAGGCACTGGGGAAACCAATATAAAAGTGATAACATTTGAACTCAAAGATATTACACTCTTATGAGTGGAACAATGCATGCATATATATATATATATATGTCCAGAAATATATATGCATATTATATATATATATATATATATATATATATCTTCATATATAGAGAGAGTCAGTATAAAATGTATATGTATACGAGACCTGTGCAGTAAAGAAGGGAGAAGCTCTAACAGGAAAAGGGTTTTAGAGAAAACATTAAGCAGAAGAATGTACTTGAGCTGATGCTTAAAAAAAGAAATATCAAGAAAGGAAACTGGGGAGGGAAAGGATTTGAAGAAGCAGCAGCTCGTGGAAAGATGCAGAGATGAGAAATGGAGACGTATGTGTGAGGAACAAGAGGCAGCAGATGTGCCTGGGATGGGAAGGGACAAAGGAGGACCAAGGACAAAAAAAAAATAAAAATTCTATTATACATTTATAATAGAAGGGTAGAAAAAAGGAAGGGACCTGATTGTCAAGAGCTTTGTAGGGTGTAGAAGTTTGGAAATGGCTTCAGCTAACAGGGAGCCTCTGCTTTTCTTTTTGGCGATAGGTGGATTATGGAGGGAGTGAGGCAATGTTTGAGTCAAGGGAACAAGGAAGAAGGCTACTTTTGATGCAGTCCACCTGAGCCACAATGAGGAACTGTACCGGAATGGCAATGGCATGAGGAGAGGGAGCTAGATATGCTATCAAAGAGGTAGTGTAAAAGGAGAAATGTCGAGAATGGGCGAGAGAATCCATAGGTCAGCCGTGGTAAAGGGAAATGTTAAAGATGTCCCCTAGGATGTGTACCCAAATGAATGGAAGGATTCTGGTGCCCTTCAGAGTAATAGGAAAGCTTGGATGCCGAGAGGATTTGGTGGGCTAGGGAAGGGAGGCTAATGAGATCTGTTTGGGGCATGTTGGTATTCAGCCTAGCAGGCAATTTGCTTGAGATGTCCAAAAGACAGGTGGTGATACAGGATGGAAGCTCGGGAAGAGTCTAATATTGGCAATATAGATCTGAGAATCATCTACATAGGGATGGAAATTGAACCACTCACTATGAATAACTTCCAATGAGATAATATGCAGAGAAAAGAGGAGTCCAGGAAAGAACCTTGGGGCACATGAGCAATGAGTGATCTGGAGGAAGATCCTAAAATGGGTGCTGAGTATGTGAGAAGTGGAATTTGAACCCCAGATTTCCTGGATCGAGATCAGCTCTCCATCCACTATGCCATGCAGTCTCTCCAGAGACTCTTGTTTTCATCATTTGCCTCTGAAGGGAAATGATTCAATTGAAGCATCACAAAGGAAAAATCAAATCATAGCCTCGTAGGGTTAGATGAGACATCGGTTTAGCTGGGTGAATTGTAAGATCCCACACGGATTATGAACTTATGCCCCAGACCTAGAGTTTTAGGAGGGCTATTAAGAGCTGGGCCTTCTCATCACTCATACACTGGTGTCCACTTTGCCTGCCATTCATGGGAGCACCGAACAGTCTGGTGTTCCAGAAGACAGCTTCAGCTACTTTCTTCATTACTATTCTCTTCTTTCTGTGAGGGGTTCATACAATTAAAAACAAACAAACAAACAAACACATAAACAGCAACTCAACATGGAACGATGAGTTCTTGAACATAGGCATGTTTCTTTGATAAACTGACTAATTCTTGAAGTCAGGCATAACTGGGTTCAAATGCCACTAATTCCACTTACTGGCGGGTAAGACTGCGCAAGGTACTTCATTCCCCAAGTCTCGGTTTTCTCATTCGTTCAATGCATCGGATGACATTTTCAGTATCGAAAGCTCCTAGAGTTGCTGTGCGACTCCCATGGGATAACATATGCGAAACATTTTCCAAAATTTTATACAAAAATAGCTATTATATTTTCCCATATGTTTGATGTATGACCCGCCATTCGTGATTGTGGTCAATATTCTAGCACTTTGGGTACTTTTGGAGTATATTCTTGTGTCCAGCATCAGTGAATCTTTCTCGAATGAATTTTTTTTAAACCCTTAACTTCTGTGTATTGGCTCCTAGGCGGAAGGGTGGTCAGGGTGGGCCATGGGGGTCAAGGGACTTGCCCAGGGTCACCCAGCTGGGAAGTGTCTGAGGCCGGATTTGAACCTAGTCAAATGGATTTTTTAAAAAGCCATTGAGATGAAAACGATGGGTCTATCCTCTCACCACTGAACGTTTAGTTACTAGAATATCTGTTTCATGATGGGCTTCTGAATATACTCCCGGATTATCCAGAGTGCTAGAATATTGGCCACAATTGTTAATGGCGTGCCGTACATCTAAAATTATGGAAAAACATAATAATTATTATAATACAAAATTTTGGAAAGTGTTTCACATATGTTATCCCATGGGAGCCGCACAGCAGCTCTCGGAGTAGAATAGCTCTTTCACCATAATGATTTGTTCTCTTTAGCTGAATATACTTATATTCTAGTGGGTAGATTGGGTAAAAGACCTGAGTTCAAATGCGCTTCTGTCCGTTATTAGAGAGCTGTGTGACCAGGTAAGCCTCGGTTCCCTCTTCTCTAAGATGTGGTGATTGATCATTGAAATGCCTGGAGCTGCTCTGAGGGTCTAGTGAGCTCGTCGGTATAAAGTGTGTTATAGACTCTGAATAACCTGATAAATGTTATTTATTGACTTGGATGCTCATCCGGGATGGCATCCAGGACGGGGTTCCTTTCCGGGAGGTCGATTCCGGCTCCCTCACGCCTTTCCATGTTGCCTGCCCTCGCCACGTCTTTCTGTTATTTTGCTAAAGAGAATCCACTCAGATCATTGATAAAGTTCCTTGTATTCTCTTTCTATTTTAATTGCTCTACGTTGTGCTTCCTGGGCCACCAGGACAAGCTCCCTCCTCATTAGAGGGCTGATACGAGCTATGAGGGTGTCTTCAAGAGATCCTCTAGGAAAGATCACAAGATTCAACTGAGACGCGGTGATGATGATTTTAATATGCTTTATTTAAAAAGTACACAGGTGTCAATCGGTGTCAATGGGACAAAGCAGAGAAAGACTACCACCTGCCTACCAACTGATGCCCTGATCTGATGAGGTGAGATTATCATATGGCAACGGCACACTTGCATGACTGGCAAAGTAAAAAGATAACCGTTTTTTTTTTTCTTGACATTATCTTTAAGAGTTTATATCACGCACAGTTAAAATCATGAAATGCTGATGGTTGGACTATATTTCATGTCGTCTATGTTGCACCATATTTCAGTTCACAGTTTATCCATGTAATGAGCATGCCAAGGGAACAAAGCGCTCAGTGTCACCTGGAGAGGAACATCAGAAGCAGAGGGATCACGAGGAGGACAGGCTTGGCACAGAGACCCGCGGCTCCCCCACACTCTCTCGCGTTCTCCTAAGGGAAAGGACAGAAACATGCCATTTGGTTGGCTTGAGAAGCCTAGAAAATGCCTTGCTAATTCTGACAGCGTATTATCCCCCTGGATTGTATTAGCAAAGTCAACACAACATTGGTCTCCATTGGAGACCAGCCTGCATCGAAATATTGACTTTTCTTTCTCTCCTGAGTTGCCACGGCCAACAAAAAGGTTACCCAGTGGACAGGCTGCTGGGAATGAGCCCCTCCAGACTGGGGAAGACGGATTCTTAGACAGCAGACAAAGTCTGGCACTGCGGGCACATACCACAGACCTTTCCAACGTGGTAGGACTCTCCAGAGTGGGAATTCCACTGCACAGCCTTTCAGAAGCCCGGGCCACCACTCTGACGGCTTGGATAGTTCAGCTTCAGTCATGCAGGGAAATAGCTTTATTGATATTTCACTAGGCTCTGAATTTACAGAAATGCCAGCTATACTGAATCAGAATTTGGGAGCTATTAATATAAAGTGTTAAAAGAGGAGCCTTTAAAAAAAGATTTTAAAAAAATCTGTTAACGCTTTATAAATCAACTATCTTCTAAAGACAGCGGTCAGTGGTCAGGGTTGAGGTGAGTCTTCCATCATGCTGCCTATTTAAAATGACTAGCCTGGTGAATTATGGGCTTTGGTATACTCAGAGTAGAATAGGAACAAGAAGTAGGAAAGTCTTAGGATCTGGAGAAATTTGTGAATATGAGAAATGAATTTCAATGGAGAAAAAAAAACTAAGGAATTGATTTTAGAAATAACAGACTAGGGAAAAGAGATCTAGACATACATCTTAGATGATATACCTCAGTGAACTCCAGCAAGATGACAGCCTTAAACTTTTTTTAAAATGATAAATAAAAGAAAATGGAATAGTGGTGGGGAGAATTTTCAATAATTTCAAATAAACAGAATGAATATTAGAAGAAATAGTCATCCTTGAAGTTTTTTTTCAAATAAGCAAATTGTTGTACTATAAACACGATATAAGCAAAATGATAGAAAATATTTTTATGCCTATGATGATTAAAAATAATGAAAATATATAGAGAACTATTTTTTCATTGCTGTGGATAAACGGGCAAAAGAAATAAACAGAGAAGATGGAATAAATTATCAATAACTCAAAGAATCCTTATTAAATAATAAAGTGATATAAATGAAACCACTTAGGATTCCCACCTCAGAACTATCAAATTAGTAAAAATAATTGAAAATAATGAAACTAAATACTAACAAAATCACAGAGAAAAAAATACTCATCCATTACTGAAGGAATTGCAAGCCTCTACAATTTTTTTAAGAGGATAATCCATCTTCTGGAATAATCTGGCCCCTTTTATTTCACATGTCAACAAATTAACAAAGAAGATAAATGTCAACAATAGAGGGATTTGGGGAAGACAAGTTTAAAAAAAGATGAGTAACTAATGGGGGGGGAGGGGCAGATTATTCCAGAAGATGGTTGATCAGTTGCAAAGAATCAAGCCTACGTAGTCACTGAATGGTCAGATTAGAAAGATGCCAGCACAAAAGGACATGCATTTCTTTATAATGACACTCCCAATTATCCACATTAATATGGAGCAAGGAAGGAGTTATGGCAAAGGGATGATGAAATAATATATAAGCAAAAAGAATTTCAATTTTATTTTGGTATGGAGTCTATACTTTGGCAGCAAAGGCATCTTCCCAAGTGTGCTGTATTTAGCTTGACGAGAAAAGTGTTCATTCCTTAAGCACCTGGCAGTGGAGTGACCTTGAGCAGAGTAAGTAGGTGTGTTTAGGTGTGTTGGGGGAATTGGGAGTGGGGGACTGCTTCTGAAGGAGAAGATCATCTATGAATCAATCTGATGAGAATTAACAAGTTTCCAATATGTTCCAATCCAGGATAATAATAATTTTAAAAAAACAGAAGCAATGGGAGAGAGGCTTTGTTTTAGGTTGAAAATGGAGAATATTGAAATTCTCAGATTTAGATTTCTCCCTCGTCTTCTATCTTGCTAAGATCTTTATAGGAAATTAAAATCTAAATTAAGGGGGAGGGCAGAAGACAGGGTTTTGAAAGGCATGAAAAAGGGACTAGGGAGGGCATAGTGAGAACTTGGAATAATAAGTATATTGTTAAGATATCTTTCTCTGCTTTATCTAGATTAGATAACCAATTCAAAAATGAAGAACTGAAGGGGAAGCTGGATAGCTCAGTGGATGGAGAACCAGGCTTAGAGACTGGAGGTCCTCGGTTCAAATGTTGCCTCAGACACTTTCCAGCTGTGTGACCCTGGGCAAGTCACTTCACCCCCTTTGCCTAGCCCTTACCACTCTTCTGCCTTAGAGCCAATACACAATATTGACTCCAAGAAGGAAGGTGAGGGTTTAAAATAAAAAAAAAAATTTAAATGAAGAACTGAGTCATTTTCCCAAAAGATAATTGGTCAGATTATACAAATAATTAGTCCTTTAAAGAAATGTATAGCAGTAGTTAGATCAGTTAGATCAGTGGATAGAGATATAGAGGCAGAAGGTCCTAGGTTCAGCTATGACCCTAGACATTTCCTAGCCATGTGTCCCTGGGCTAATCCCAGTTTTGACTCTGAATGCCTAGTCCTAACTCCTCTTCTGCCTTGGGACCAATACTTGGTATTGATTCTAAGATGGCAGGTGTATTTTTTAAAAGAAGAAAAAAGAAATGCATACTATGAACTACCAAAGACTTTTTTCAGATCAGTAATAAAAAAGTTTTTTTAAAAAGCTCAAATTTTCATCTTATATGTTAATAAATTGACAAAGTTGACAAATATCAACAATAGAGGGATTTTGGAAAAACAAATTACACTAATACAATCCTAGAACTGTCAGTGGGTTCAGCCATTCTGGAAAATATCATGGCACAATATTATCAACTATGTGTGTGCTCTCTTCTCTCTTTCCCCCATTTCTTCTCCTCTCTCTGTTTCTCTTTCCCCATTTCTCTCTCTCTCTCTCCCTCTCTCTCTCTCTCTCTCTCTCTCTCTCTCTCTCTAACACATACACACACATACATACAGACACTCATGCACACACACACGCACACACACACACACACACACACACACACACACACACTCATTCATTCACTCACTCAGCTTTTGACTTACTTCAGGATGAAAGCCATGACAGGATTCTGGCCGCCTTCTGATTTTCTGTGATTTCAAGCGTTCACACTTAAGGGATTCATTATGTTTACTATAGTTAAGGAGTAATCTTAAGCATGTTACTTTTGAATACAGTTTTTGAGAGCTTAGAACATGGAAATAAACTCCCTTAATGACTTCTTCTTCCTTCCCCCTTTCCCTCCCTCCAGTCCAGGAAAAGACTACACTAACTGAAATAAGAACTTGTCCTCTTTCCCCCTAAAACCCCAGAATACTGTGAGAATTAACCATGTAATTTGATGAAGAATTCTGATTTACTTTAAATAATTGGATTTCATGCCAGCAGCTCATCAGATAAAAAAAAAATGAGAATGTTTTCTTTTCCTGATTCATTACAATTCCTTCCACCTTTACTCACAAGCAGTAGCATGTGTGGATGTGTGATTCCTTCAGGTGCTGGGGCTTGCCCAGGAAAGGATATACCTGATTTCAATTGGAGCCATGGTAATGGGTGACACCGAATCACAGGCACATTGGTTATCGACCACCACCATGAACAGATTGCTGCTTGGGATCTGCTGGATGACAAAGGACCTATGAAATCAAAAGACAAAAAATTGTAAATTATTCACCTACCATCCATGAGTTGGATTTATAAGGGAGTCATTATTCCTTAAAAGCATCAAGATATCAAGAACCTATGATTTCATTGGTGTAGGAAATTACATACCTGTGTTGGTGAACCTATGGCAAGTGTGCCAGAGCATACTGGAAGGGGCTGCTCCCTTCCCCCCCTCCACACGGCTGAGGACATTTCTCACATGACCCTGCCTCTTCCCAGCAGCCCAATGGGAGCACTTCATCCTTCCCCTATCTGGGATAAGTTGGGGTCTCACATACAGTGCGAGGGTTGCAATTTGGGCACTTGGTCTCTCAAAGTTTCGCCATCACTACACTACACAAAACTAATTTCAATCTGTCATTCATTAGTCTAGAAAATCACTTGAGGCTCTTAAAGTTGGTCAATTTTCCC
>NC_058130.1:11352256-11375681 GCF_016433145.1 Gracilinanus agilis | reverse complement strand
AAGGAAGGAAGGAAGGAAGGAAGGAAGGAAGGAAGGAAGGAAGGAAGGAAGGAAGGAAGAAGAGCTAGCAAAAGATGCATAGAAGACAAGATTAGAGAGTTCATAGAAAATCCTGGAGAATATGAGATCTCCAAGTCTGAGGGATGAGATATTATCTAGAAGAAGACATTGGCCAATAGATAAACACTTCTCATAGTCCAAAGATGTTGGGGACCCCAAAGCAGCATTAGCTCTTTGATTCCATCTGTGACCAAGACTGAAATGTACCATGCAAGAGAGAGGGACAGCCACAATTTGGAGGAGGAAATGGAGCTTGCTATTTGGGCTGACTTTTTTGGGTGTTGTCTTCCTCGGGGTCCTAAATGACATTTCTCGGGGCCCTCTCAATGCCATTCAAGCCTCTCCATGTAACCTTCCTCTTGAATAGACCTTTTCTAATGGTGACAAAATTGAATCCATGTTCCTTGTTGCTTCTCCTTGCCTGTGAACTGAGTCCTCTGCTTAGGTGTCTGGGCTATTCTTTGTGAATGACTTGAACAATGTATATGACTCATCACAACAGAGAGAGGCAGAAGAGGGCAAAAACATCTGTTGACATTTTCAGGTATTAAAGAGGAAGTTTCCCATGACCAAACTCTGTGCTCCTGGGGATGTGCTTTTCCATGTATCATAGATGCAGGCGGCAGGAACAACGTACACATGGCCTATATGCTATTAGTTCCTAGACATGTTTAAAACAGTTCAACTGAATTAATTTAATGTCGACAGACATTTACAGTTTGATTGTTTTAAAGCAAGAACTCAAATCCAAGGTGATTCATTCCCAGATGTGTCAGACTCAGTCCTGTGATTTGATAAAAGACGCAGGACCACGAACAGGATAGGACACATGAATCATGTGTACCTGACAGTCCTCGAAAGGAGGTTAGGAGTTTGGGGGGAGGATCTATTTCTTGTCTACCCAAATATTTAAATATACACATAGTCACAAAACCAAGCGGAGAGAAAAATGACAGCCCTTCATTCTGAAGATCAACATGGAGAACAGCTCTGAGGTTGAGCCCTATTTGGGAAGGAAGTGCTAATGGGGCCCAGCGAAGGGAGGCCGCCATCTTTCAAATTCCACGTGACCTTTGACGTTATACACCTTCATGTCCTCCTGGTCATTTTCAGATTTGCCTGCTCATGAGGAAAGACCATTTCAGGAAAGGCCATTTCAGGAAAGCCCAGGACAGTTCCTGAAGATAAATTATGGGGCCGGGGCTAGTGACAAGCCTCCCAAGGCAAAGATGAATGGTGAGGTCGTTTTGAGAGTTTCTTGGAAATTCATGGAGGTAGGCTCATCCCAGAATCCAAAAGGCAATTTTCAGAACACCTAAATGTTCCACATTTTAGCAATGAACCAGAAGTGGTTGCCTCTGTCCTGTCCATCGAATGGTATGCAGATACTTTGGTGATATAATAAATTAGCCCAGTTTGGAGAAGAAGCACTAATAACCAGTGAACTTGCTTAGAAAGGAGTATGATGAAGAGAGGGCTGGATCTCATTGGATAACAGGCGACACTTCCAGTGACTCCAAACTGCTCTTTGCCGTGAAAATCATCATCATCATCATTATTAGCTATCAAAATAAAAGATGGATAGATAGATAGATAGATAGATAGAAAGATAGATAGATAGAAAGATAGATAGATAGATAGATAGATAGATAGATAGATAGATAGATAGATAGATAGATAGATAGATAGATAGATAGAGATTAAGACAGAGACAGGCATAGAGAGAGATATGGATAGAGAGATGGATAAATAGATGAATGAATAGATGGTTGGATGAATGGATGGATGGATCATGGATGGAACAGATGGGTAGAGGGACACAGAGAAAAGTTCTTCCCATTGAAGAATAAATCTGAGAAGGGAATCCATGCCTCTGTTTTATTTTTCAGAAAGGAAGATGGAGGAGGATGGAAACACAGATGCAGAATGACAAAGGGCCCTTGAAGCCCTCCAGCCATCTTGGGGTACAGCATAGTGAAATGCAAAGAGAAAGGTTTCAAAGGCAAAGGACTTCAGTTCAAAACCCATCTTTGCCTTCAATGTGACTTTGAACAAATCACTTCCTCTTTCACACTCTCTTGTCCTATAAATTGTAGGAATGGCCTGAATGGCCTTTGAGGTCTTTTTGTTTTTCTGAATCAATGTTCCTATTATCCTTCATGGAGACTAGATAGCATAGTGAATAGACTTCTAGAATGGAAGTCAGGAAGACCTGAATTCAAATCAGTCTTAGACATTTAATAGTTATATGACATTATATGGTAAGTTATTAATTCCTTTCTGCCTGAATTTTCCCTTCTATGATATGGGCATAATAATAGTACTTTGCCCTTAGAGTAGTTGTGAGAATCAAAAGAAAGCATGTATGTAAAGTCTTTTACAAACTCTAAAGCATTGTATAAAGTCAGGCTGCTAGGGAGAGCCATAGAGAGAGTGCTGGGCCTGGACTGAGGAAGGTCTGAGTTCAAATCTCGCTTGGACACTTATTAACTGTGTGACTTTGGGCAAGTCATTTTACCTCTGAATTCAGTTTCCTCAAATGTAAACCAGAGAGAAAATAGTACCAAATTCTCAGGGCTGCTGATGCTAGCTTCAGTACTTGATCCCATGGAGTCCCATTGTCTTTTAAGCACCTCCTAATTCTGCTGCTGTGGTGATATCATTCCACCATGGTCCACTGCATTAACTCCCATTCCCTTCCCAAATATTTCCTTGAAGTGACCTGTCAGCTTTTATCCAAACTCTTTGGGCAGGGTCCAGAATTTCAGAATCAAGAACCACAAAGTAGACCAGAGGCCTTTGGGGATCGATTCTTGATTCCTCAAGGATGAGATAAAAATGGCTCATTATTTTTGTTTGTTCTCAGAAGGGCCTTTTTGTCACTCCCCTGACAAGAGCTGAGATCTGAGGATCTTGACAGACTGTAACCTGAGGCTGCTCAAATAGATGGGATTTCCTAGAGATAAAGAGAAAGTCTTACATTGGGGTTCAAAACAATAACTTCCCAAGTGCTAGGTGGGGTTAGACAGACATTCCATTGAAAAGAATCTGGGCTTGGGGGTGACCTAAACTCAACTATAAATCAATGATGTGCCAGTGTGCTTCCCCCTTCCCCCCCGAAAAAAGGGAATGAGATCTGAAACTATTTTAAGACAAGCATAAGGAGGCGACCAGCCCTCTGTATCCAGCCTAGGTCAGATTACAATGGGAATATTTGGCTCAGTTCTGCCCATCACACAAAAGGGAGAGCATCCCTAGAAAGACAACCAGGATGGTGAAGATCCTCGAATTCATGCCACATAAGAATTAGTGGAAGGAATGAGAGATAGTCTTCCAAGGTGTAGGACACAAGGAATATAAGATGATGTTGTTGCTCAGTCATTTTTCAGTTGTGCCCAACTTTTCATGACCCTCTTTGGGCTTTTCTTGGCAGAGATACTGGAGTGGTCTTCAATTTCCTTCTCCAGTTCATTTTACAGATTAGGCAACTGAGGCAAGCAGGGTAAAGTGACTTGTCCAGTCACACAAGTAATAAGTGTCTGAGGCCAGATTTGAACTCAGAAAGAGGAATCTTCCTGACACTCCATGAACTGGGCCACCTTTTTGCCCTGCACAGAATAATAGTTGAGGGCAAGTATCTAAAACCTGCTTTATCACAGAAGGATTCAGCTGGCTCTGCTTGGCCCCAGGGGTGGGAACCAGGAGTAATGGGGTATAGGTCCAATATAGGCTTGACACCAGAAAAGCAAACCAGATTTCCTCATCATTGGGACTGTCCCAAAATAGTATGGACTCTCTCTGAAAGTGGTGGTGGTCATCTAGTTGGACTCGATGATCTCCGAGGACCCTTATTCTAATTGGAAGTTTCTGAGCTTCCGCCATGCTCTTTCAATGGCCACCTCTTTCTTCTAGTTTCAGGAGTTATTAGCAAACACTGGATCAAATTTGAATCAGGAAACCCTGCCTTAGAATCTTGATTTATATACATCAAAGTTAGGTGGTCCTGGACAGATCTTGAAGGCTCTCTCAACTTTGGTTTTCACATCTATAAAATGGGCATAATCCAGTTCCACATATAGCTGTTGTGAGGATTAAAATGATGAAAAGGTGTCAAATGCAGAAAATGGTTTTTGAGCTTTAAAGGGCTCATATATGCTGGCTCTCAGTTCTGGCCAAGTTTGATGGCTTCTGATGGGCAGTAATACAGGAAACCAGCAGAGGTCCAGTCAACCTTTGCAGCAAAACCAAACCGTGTGCCATCCTTGCCGACTACAGACTTGGGACAACTGTACTTTGCAAGGCCAGTTTGAACATATCCCGAGGAAACACTCTGGAACACGACGGATGTTGCCTCCGGGGCTGAGTGGATTGGAAGACCCGGGCGAAAAGAAGTTAGACTGAAACACTCAGATAAATTAGTTTTTAAGATGTTTGTTGTTATTTTTTTTTCTTCTTCTGCGAATTACCAAGATAATTATCTTAATTCTCCACTTCATGTTACATGTAGAGACACGGCCAACAAACATCTTAAGCCATACCCCAGAGACTCTCACCATGGGCTGATTCTTTGGTGTTCCTTCTCCAGTTGGCCCAACAATCTTCTTGTTCATGCAGCCAAGGTGGTTTTTTCTCTTTTCAAACCTCCTTCTCCTCCTCCTTTGTCCAAAGCAGATATTAATGCAAGTCTTGGGCTCTTTGAAATAGAGGGCGCACAGAAAGGGAGATGAAGAGACCCACCTGGCAGTGCCTTTAATCAATAGCATTAGCAAAATCTCTTGGAAGCTCTCTCTCAACCCAAATCGGGGCCCCTGGAATCATCAGACTTGCTCCTAACGCTATTTGACTTTAATAGACCCTGGCCATTTGATCCAGTTTTAATCAGGCTTCATTAATCTAAACAATTGTTCACAGTTGCTTTAATTTTACTGATTAGTGGTGATTGGAGCCAAGTTCACACATTCAAGTCTTTTTGAAGACTTTATGAGCCTGGGTAATGCCATTTTAATATGGCTTCCTTGGAAAATGAAAGAATTAATTTGGCTCCTGAGAAGAGACTTGGTCGAGAATGAATTTCTAGGTTCCGCACTGAAGAGAAATCGTCTTAAGCTGAAATGGGAAGCAGAAACTCGCCGAATCCAGAATGGGAGGGTTGGGAGGGAGTTCGGTGGACATCACGAAGCTATTTGTTAGCCGCATGAGCCAACCTGTCTCTGTCTTGGTTTCTTCATCTAGGAAATGGTCATAAATAATAACATCTACCATCTAATGTTGGTGTGATAATCCCATGAGATGTGACAGACTACACACCTTCAAGCAGAATACGCAGCAGGGCTCTTATTCGGACCATTCCCGTCTAGCCTGTCCCTGAAAGGAACTCCCTCTAAGCTCTGTGGGACGAGTGGTCAGTTGAAAACAAAAGTCTCCAAACAGAGGTTCTCGATGTGGGAAGTTACAGAAAAATCACAAGTGGTCTGGAAATCCACATTGCACCAACTGTCAGGCCAAGCCACTGGGGCAAAGGGGATGGAGCTCTACACTTGAAGTCAAAAAGTTCTGGGTTCAAATCATGTCCAAGACCCTGATGAACTCTTTGATACTGTGTTTAAATCATCATGAAAGTTGGTTAAAATTACATCGCTCTGAGTTTCAGTTTTCCTTTCTGCAAAATGGAGATAGTAATAGTAATTACTTTGGAAAAGTGTTATGAGGATCACTGAGAGTATCTTTTTTTTTTTAATTTTTTTAAACCCTTAACTTCTGTGTATTGACTTATAGGTGGAAGAGTGGTAAGGGTGGGCAATGGGGGTCAAGTGACTTGCCCAGGGTCACACAACTGGGGAGTGTCTGAGGCTGGATTTGAACTTAGGACCTCCCGTCTCTAGGCCTGACTCTCCATCCACTGAGCTACCCAGCTGCCCTGCACTGAGAGTATCTTTAAAATTATTTGAATTTTAGGTGGCTCAGTGGATATAGAGCCAGAGCTGGAGAAGAAAGGACCTAAGCTTAAATTTGGCCCCAGATACTTCCTAGTTGTATGACCCTGGGCAAGTCACTTAACCCTAATTGCCTAGCCCTTACTGCTCTTCTACTTTGGAAGCAATACTTAGTATCAAGTCTGAGACAGAATGTAAGGGTTAAAAATATTATTTGAAGAGTCTAAATTGTCCTGTTGGGAGAACAAATTAGGAATTGGTTTGGTGATGTCAAATTTGTAGCCCAAATTTAGCACAATTCCTGACACAGAGGAGGCTTCATAGAAATGCCATTATGATCTATTATTATTATTTCAGTGATAAAGCACAATTCCCTCCATCAATGAAAATAGGCATCTTCTTTGCTATTGAGGGTCTTAGAGAGTTGGTGGGGGTACTGAGGGGACACTGAAATTGCTCCTAGTCACACTGGGAGGATGCGTCAGAGGCAGAAATCAAACTGGTCTCTTCCCACCTTTGAGCTCCCTAGTTTGGGTTTGGCGTGACTATAAATTTATAGACGTAGAAATTCCTCTCCAAAAAAATAGATGATTGTCCTCTGGTGTTGTTGAGCATTAACTAGCAGTTTCACAAAGTAGATTAGCCTTTACCACATTGTCTTTTCCATGATTAAATATTTTGCTGTGTAGTAACTCGGTTGCCTTTTAATCTTGCTCTCTCCCTCCCCCAAGGGTGTGGAAGTGTGTAGTTTTGCTTGGTTAGCTTTGCTTGGAATAATTTTGAAGCCTTATTTACAAGGGAGGGACTTGATGAACTCAGCTGTAAAAATGCTGGATGCAGAGTCAAAGAGCCCAGGGTTCAAATCCTGTGTCTGACACTGAGACCCCCCACTTACCTAATCCCTCTGAGAATCAGTAACCACATCAGTAAAAGTCAGAGGCGAAGAATTTTCCTCTTTACTCCACAGTATTTGTGAGGTTCAAATGAGCACTTGCCTCTAATGGGCTTATATGAAAGCTTGAGTTGACTTTATAAATACCAATAATTATTATTGCCATTTAGATCTTTTTTGAGTCAACCATAACAGAATGACTCAAGGTGATTTCTCCTTCAGTCTCGGTAAACAACCCAACTTAGACGTGTCCCTTGGGCTGTTTTTCAAACATAAGGAAATAAATGCTGGTGTGCTAAACAGAAAACAAACTCATTTAAATCTTTCCGGAGTTCCTTGTTGGGTTGGCCCATCGCACATCTTCTCTATCAAAAAAAGAGTCAGTTAATGGTCCAACCATGACCATTTCACATCTGTCCATTTTTTAAACTTTCTGACTTTTCCAAAAAGTCCAGAGTCCAAGCACTCAAGGGGAAGAACGTTGCCTACCACCATTATATCCAGATGTTTCCCTTCAGGTTTCCTGCTAAATTTAAAACAGGTTTCTCCTATCATGTTATTGTTGTTCAGTCATTTTTGGTCATGTTTGACTCTTCATAAACCCATTTGGAGTTTACTTGGCAAAGATACTGGAATGGTTTGACATTTCCTTCTCCAGCTTATTTTAGAGATGAGGAAACTGAGGCAGTGTTAATGAACTTACCCAGGGTCACACTGCTGGTGAGGTCTTAGTCCAGATTTGAACCCAGGTCTTCTTGCCTCTAGGCTTGGCACTCTATCCACGGGGCTGTCTAGCTGCCCCTAACAGGTTAACAAGCAGAACTGAGGGCTTCATCAATGACCGCATGTAAGAGCCCCATAGAATTGGGCTTCTTAGGCTACTCGATGTCACAAATCCATCTGGAAGTCTAGGGAACTCTATAGGGATGTCCTCTCCTAATGATATATTTAAATGCACACAATAAAATGTCCAGGATTACAAAAGATATTAGAGGTTGGTAAAGATGAAGATGGAATTTTCCCTATTTAATAGCTAGTCTTTGAATGTCCAAATGAATGGAAATGTATCCACAAAGGTGGGCCCATGGTATGAATGTCAGCTCTATAATCCTTCTTTCTTTAAATAATAAAAATAAATCCTCACCTTCTGTGTTAGAATTGATAATAAGTGTCAAGTCTTAGGCAGACCAGAAGTAAGAGGTAGGTAAGTGGGGCTAAGTGACTTGCCCAGGGTCACATAGCTAGGAAGTATCTAAGATCAAATTTGAACTCGGGACCTCCAGTCTCCTGGCCTGGCTCTCTCTACGTACTGTGCCACCTACCCAGCCCAATGCTTCCTTTTATATCCAATTCCTGAAAGTAATCACTATGCCTTTAAGTTGTATTGGGGCAAAAGGCTCACCAAAGACAAAAAGCAAAATAAAAATGGAGTGAATAAAAATACCTAAATGTGTTCTGTGGAAAGATCCATCCCATTAATCTTTACTATGAAAAAAAAATACATAGAGTCTCTTTCATCACGAATGACTATCTCTGGGGGTTCCAGTTGGCTCAGTGGATTGAGAACCAGTCCTAGAGACAGGAGATCCTGGGTTCAAGTCTGGCCTCAGACACTTCCTAGCTGTGTGACCCTGGTCAAGTCACTTGACCCCCATTGACTAGCCCTTATGGCTCTTCTGCCTTGGAACCACTACACAGTATTGATTCTAAGACAGAAGGTGAGGGACTATCTCTGAGGTGCAGATAACAGAAACTTAGAATCATATCTATACATCTGGGAGAAAGCTCAGAGATCATTTAACCCAACTAATTTAGTTTACACATGAAGAAACAGAGGTCCAAAGAGATGAATGACTTGTCCAAAGTCACCTATAGGTTACTGTGCTGTGTAGGAAGTAGCAGACCCAGCATTTCAGCTCAGTTCCTCTGATTCTCCATTCAGCACCCTTTCTCTTTCCTCACATTATCTCCAATGATTTCTGATATGTAAATAGCACTCAAAAGTCTACCCATTTCTTATCCTTATTTGAGCTTCCTAACAGAGCTTGGAAGTAGGTATTTGGTGGGTATTCAGACATTTTACAGAGGCCCCAGGTCATTGCTCCAATTCAGACAGTGTAAAATCTGTGTTGGAGGCCAGCTTCTATTGAATCCTAGATCATTTGGGCTCCCCTGCACTATTACAAGTTCTCTCCCCACATGGCGAAGTTGGTATCTCTGTATCTGATTAAACTGTTTAATGGTCATCCTTTTGGGGGTAGGAAATTCGACATTTATCTCACTCTCATTCAGGGATTTCAAAATAGCTGCTGATCATTGGAGGTAGAATTTATTGTGGATAAATGTCAAGTCTTAAACATGATGACAAAAAAAGAGTTGCACAAATATAAGATGAGGAGACGTGGCGAGAAAGCAATCGGACAAAATATGAGAGTTGGAGTTGCATTCTTGGTCAATGGCAGTATCCAACGTGATATGGGAGCTAAAAATTTCTTCAGAGAGGTGTAGTCAAGTTCCTAAGGGCTGATGGAGCTCCTACTGTGTGCCAGGCACTACAAGAGTCTAAGGATTGCATCAAAGACGAGGAAGGCGGCAGTCCCCCTGTACTCTGCCCTCATCAGACCTCATTGTGTTCAAGTCTGGGCGCCAGAGTTAAAAAGTTCCCTGATAAAAAGCCAGAGAGTGCATAAAAGAGGGGCAACCAGGAGGGTGAAGGACCTTGAGATCATATTGTTATGAGGATCTGTTGAAGAAACTGGCCATAGACAGCTTGGAAAGAAAGGCTTTGGGGAAGGGAGTAGAAGACCACTTATCTCGAACTTCAAATATTTGAAGGGCGGTCATGAGGGGGAGAGATTAAATTCACTCTCTTTCAGGCCAGAGAGCAGAATGAGGGATGAGTAAGGAGAAATCACTGATAAGAAAACTTCAGCTTGATGTCCAAAAGAAAACGATCTCCCTAAGATCTAGGGCTGCTTAAAGATGGAGCCGTCTGCTGGACAGGTAGTTGGTTCCCCTCCTTGGGCGTTCCTAGATGTACATTCATTCAGGTAGGTACTAGTGAGAATTACTTTGCTACTTGGCCTAGATTTATGGCTGCTGAGGTCCCTTCCAATTTGGCCATGCTGCAATTCCTTGCCCTTGAGACAGTACATCTCTCTAGACTTCCACAGAAAGCATACATGTACTATGTGGAACTTAAGAGAGAAATGGTTTTTGTTAGACTCACACCAATTCACATCAGATTGAAACACGGGACCTTGATTCAAGGTCCAGCTATACCCACTATTGGTTGTATGACCTTAGAGAAGTCATATCTCTGACCTGAGCTCCAATTTCATTATCTACAGAATGAAACGGAGAGTCCAGAGGATTTCTTCACCTTTACAGTTACTATCCTATGATTTGTATATTGGGAAAATTTGTACCACCATCCCATGCCTTACAGGTTGGGCACAAAGAAGCACTTTGCAAACCATTAATCCAGATCTTTACCCTTTTGATGTCCTGGACCCCTGGCACTCCTGTGAAACCGAGGGACCCCTTCACTGAACAATATTTTAAGTCCATAAAATAAATAGAAGGGATTACAAAGAAAGCCACTTTGACTGAAATTGTTATCAAAATATGTTTTTGTAAAGTTCATGGAACCCAGGTTAAGAATCGCAGGATTAGATGGATTGCTAGCAGGGCAAATGGAATAAAAACAATCCAGCTCCTTCAGCTATGCCTTCCAGAAAGATGAAATACATTCAACATATGGTCACCTATTATTTAGACTAACTTTAGGTACTGAATTGTCAGTGCTAACAAGACACAGCTAGTATGTGTCAAGAGTTAAAGGAATCTCTAGGTTGGGGAGTGAGTCATTTTCACTAGAGGTAGAGGTAGGGACAAATAGCCATGAGGAACAAAAATCTCTGTTATGGCCTCAGCATTTCTTTTTGGAAAGTGCAGCTTCATTTTAAGAAGCGAGAGCTTCAGAATGTCTTCTTGGTTCAAGATTTCTTGATGCCGTTCCGATCTCACAATCCTATATCTGTCCTTTGGCACGGGAAATCTCCACTTAGAGGACCCATTCGCTTGGGTGGTGTCTGCTTGCATCCCATACCCTGATCGCTTTCCACCACCGCCACCCACCGAGACACCCGGGGAACCATGTTCTTCCCCTGATTAATGCTCTTTGCTGAGGTCCCTTCCAGCGAATGGCTCTAAGGGTGTGGCGGCACACGGGAGTGCTAAAGCAGACTCAGGCCTGGTGGTCGTCCTGGCCAACTCTTAAGAGGGCCTCAATGGAGAGATGGATATGAAGGAGAAGAAAAATTCCAAGTTGCAAAGAGAAATTGAGCACTAAGAAAGGAATTTCCTTCTCAAACATACAAAATGTCCTTTGAAAACGCGGGCTGCGTCCAGAATTTTTATGTATATATTAAATGTACAATATTTCATGCAGCATTTCTCCTTTGATCCTTGGAGTTTCTTTAATACAGCAGAAGGAGTTTTAAAAAAGTATCCATACATATATGTAAACGCTTTCCAACCTAAACAAATGGAGGGCGAGTCAGGGAGTTCATAAACACAAATCTAGGGGACTTTGGCAACAACTTAAGCCAGCTCAGGTGCAGAATGCGGGCGAGACAAGTGAAAAATAGAGGCGGCTCTCCCAGGTGGAGAGGATGGAGACAGGCCCCAGGAGTCATCGGGGCGGGAAAACAATGAGCCACAGAAATGCCCTTTTCTCCTGCTAATAATGTGGATGCCTTATTTCACTCCTCAATTCGACACACAAATAAACATTTTCTAAAAATACTGCCGGGGCCTGGTGCCCTCTTCCCCTGAAGCACGGAAGGGGAGAGACCCGGTATTTGGATTGCTCGGCCCAATGTAAATTCGTTTTAACTCCCATCTCCCACACATTTAAAAAAAAAAAAGCTTCTAAACGGGAAACTGTTTGTGAGACTAATTCATGTCAGGTAGAGACCTGCCTAATGAGGCTGCCCGGGTTACCTTACCCTCTCATTTCGTACCACGGGGCCAGTGAGTGAAAACAGTAATTTGCAACATTTCCTGCACAAAACCTTTCCAACGACTGCTTATCAAAGGGGAGAGACACCATCACCTCCCTGGCTTCCCATTTTGGCTGGATCATCAAGGCTGTAATCACCATTGCTTAGAGAAACAGGAAAAAAAATAACAAATCTTTTCCTTAGAGTGACAGGAAGAGACTTAAGTTGATGGTAAAGTATCGGCCCTTCTTGAAGACAATCAGCTCCATGTGCTGGAGAGGCCTGCCATTTTGGGGGAAGGATGAGCTCCCCGGTGGGACTGGCCAAAGGCTTTGTTGCTTGTAATCTTGAGTTTTCTGCACTCCGTGTCTCCTCTTATGACTTTATGTTAATAATTTAGACCAACAAAATCACAACATTAGGAGGATATAAGCCCTTTATAGGCCAGTCTCTTCTAACCACACACATCTATCTATAGCCTTGACCTGTGATTCAAGAGGAATTACCTTCATTTCTTTTTTTGGCCACAGATCCATCTGGCAGTCTGATAACGCCTCGGAACACCTTCTTTTTACATATAACATCAAATACGAAGGCTTCCAAAGGAAACTAACTATGGGGAAATCTCCCTACTTCTATTTCTATTTCTCTATCTCTAACCATATCCATAGCCATATTTGTATCTACCTATAAAGCTCTTCGATCCCAGATTAGGAATTTCTGTTGTGGGTTATGTGACCCTGGGCAAGTCACTTAACCCCCATTGCCCAGCCCTTACTACTCTTCTGCCTTGGAGTCAATACACAGAATGGATTCTAAGATGGACAATAAAAGAATTATTGTTGTAATGTGAAGAAAAATGACACCCATAGTGACAACATAAAAAAATATGAATGCCTTATTGTTAAAAATCTCCTTACAAATCATTGTGAAGAGTAGTTTCATCTGTTAGAAATCTTGGGATCCTTGATTTCGAGTTAGAAGGAGTTTTAGGGGACAAATCGAGGCTCCTTAATGTGAAGATGAGCCTACTGACACCTCGAAGTGTGAGCAGGTGCCCACCAGAGCTGGCATGTGTCTGAAGACGTGTGCCGCCCCAGGTCTTTCTGACTCCAAGTCCAGAATTCTATCCTTAATAGCATCCTGCTTCTAGTTTTTCCTATAAATATAAGAGAAATTGTGTTTAAAATTAGAGGAGGGAGGATGCCACACAGACAGCTCACGGAAATGACAGCAGAAGACCCGAAGGATGATCAGGGACCAGATCAAGATTTCCCCTCACCTCCACCCCAATATCTGCATGAATGCCACATTGTAGAGTGCACAGTGACAGAAACCACTTCGATTTGGGTGATCCACAGCTATGTACTTTACCGCTCAACATGGCAAAATACCGGGGTTAATCTATGCCAAGGAAAACCCATGGGAAAAACCAAGAAACTTAGGAGGCATCATCTGACCAAGCAAGCATTTTGTCTGCCTTTCATGTGGAAAGCCGATTTGTTCACAAGTAAATAGGCAATACATAAAACAAGCAAATGATTATTTCAGACGAAAATGAATGGGGTGTTGACTTCCCCAGTCTAAGCGAGATCTGCATCATGTTTTGGCAACACTTTCCAGAATAAGAAACAAAAATAATTTCAATAAATCATTCTACATTTCCAAATCATGTGATCTTAAATTTGTTATATGTTGCCGTCTAAAAATTAAATGGGGCACAATGTTAATCTGGTCCTGCTGGCAAAACCTGGATGTGCTGGGCCAAGACTGGACAGATTCACAGATGTAGAAGACTATTCCTGGAGCCAAATCACAAATTTACACTGAATCCATTACTCAAATGGGTCTAGAAATAAGAGTCCACTAAATGGTACCTTTTCACAAGGATATGATAAATGGTGTCACACCATTCGACTCTTCATAGACCCTAGTTTCATTAGGTTAAGATACTTAGAATCACCAAATGTCCAACTTGCAGAGATCTTCAGTATTCCGTATTTGAAAGAAAATCTCCTGTGTGTGGCTTTGGCTCCAAGATCTCCTAAGGGAGAGAAACCCAGTCCCTCATGAGGTAGCCCTTTCTACTTCGGATAGCTCTAATTATTAGGAATATTTTTCTAACACATAGTCTAATTTTGCCTCTTTGGAACTTCCTACCCTTTATCGTGAGTTCTTTCCTTCAGAGGCAAGCTAAAGTTTAATCGCTCTTCCATATGGCAGCCATTTAAGTACCAGAAGATAGCAATGAACACCTCCATGCCTCCTCCTACCATGTCTTTTCTTCCCCAGGTTAAACATCCACCCAAACACCATGCCTAAACAAATGAATGAACCGTTTCAGCTATTGGCTCAGATCTATAGAAGACCAGATATAAAGAGGGCAATTGGTCATCTTGTTCTTACTGGGGCATCGCTCATCAAGTCATGGCCAATTTTATGTTAAGGGCTGTTCATTTTATTTATTTTTAAACCCTTACCTTCCATCTTAGGATCAATACTGTTTATTGGTTATAAGACAGAAAAGCAGTAAAGGCAAGGCAATGGAGATCAAGTGACTTGTTCAGGGTCACACATCTAGGAAGTGTTTGAGGCCAGATTTGAACCCAGGATTCATTCCCTAGAAAAATTGCATCCCTATAGGCTGATTACACCAAACTAAATCACGATTTAATCAATGCATTTTTAATAAGCCCCTACTATAGCCAAGTACTAGGCTAATTACCACACACACACACACACACACACACACACACACACACACACACACACAAAGGCAAACTCTGCCCTCAAGAAGCTTACAACTTATGGAGGAAAACAACAGATACATTCAAGCATGTAATTGTACGGACGCCACAAATAATTAGAGTCTCAGTGGAGCTCCTGTGTTTGAGAGTCCACGTTTTGATTTTGTATCTCCTTCATTTAGCCCAGTGCCAGGCATAAAGGAAATACTGAATATATGTTTGGGGGGTTCCCTTATTGAAAGAAGAGCAAATGGTTTTGTGTGGATCTTCAAAGGAAACTGACACAACCATACTTCGGTGAGAGAATTAGAATTATCGACTTAATGAAAAGCCGGACGTGGGGTGTCGACAGGGATAACCCATCAAGGGCCTGTGTGTTCTGTTGGTACCCACGCAATGGAAAGAGAATGTGAGCAAAGGATGTTGGGCGAAAACCCTGAGGAAGATTTATGGGAAGACATGGAAAGAGCCACACAGGATGCCAGAGTCGAGATGGGCTGCGATCTGCTTTGTTGGAGTCCCCACACTGATGAGATCACAAATGCATCCAGGCAGCCAAGGCTAATGATAAGTTAGGAATACGACTACAACCCCAATGTGTGTTTGCCATACCAATGACGGCTTTGCTGGTTTGTGACATTTGACAGGAACTGGAAAAGCTAATCCAGCGCTGCCACCGAAAAGAGTACATCTATTTAAATTTGATTAATCATGTTTGTAATGGCTCTCACTAGGACTCTGATAGTTTCAGCTTCCCAACAAACACTTATGGCCTCCCCTTAAAGCTACGGGGGGAAATGAAGAAGGGGATAAACTTACTGGAAAATATTAAAACGTTTCACTTTTGAAGATATCCAATTTTGTTAACTTGTTGACAGTCACAAATGCCCAGAAAATATGGGTTGAGTTGTTTTCGATTGCTGTTTGAATAACAGATTAATTTAATAATCATTGGGATATTGAATGACAAAAATTATTGGTTAGGCTAGCCAAACCGCCAACCCTAATGACATTCTTATGTTAATTCTTATTTTCTTTTAGGCTCCCGCATTCTTAATAAACCCTATATTTTCAAAAATCATTTTTAAACATCGCAAATTATCCTCATACAGTACAGCATATGCGCCTAGGAACCAGACAGAAAGCCGTGTACTCTTTAAGCAGAGGGATTTGCAAGTTTCCGCTGAGGGCCATTGAGTCACCCATGCAATAGAGTTTCCATCTCCGAGGAGCCAAAGATAATGAAAGGAAGACTTTGAAGGCAAAGACAGAAGCAGTGAGACTTCAAAGGACTCTGGCAAGCAGAAGTTTTTGCTGTCCAGTATAGGACTACCTTCAACGGTTTCCTGGACTGGAACAAAATATTTAGACATTAGAGTAGTTTGAAATCTTATAAGTGATGGGCAGATTGCTAATAACAGTTCAAGAGTAAATTGTAGCATGAAGCATGTTCCCATGGGAATCCTCCAACAGTTCTTGGAGCTTTTTGCATCTTGGTTTTGCCATTGCTTGTGGATAAAAAAAAAAAAAATAATGGGTGCCTTGAGACCAGTTTGTAATGTACAGAGAACTTTTTTTTTTGTTCCATTGTGGGACTCTGGATGTTTTTTCTGTGAAAAAGATCTTAGTGCATAATTTTTGAAATACTATAATTTTCACCAAACTCAGTTTCCAAGTCACTGCAGGCTCATGTTATTTTTGAACATTGTTCCCTCTGACCTGAAGTTACCTAAAAAGGCTGGTAGAAATCTGCAATCGTCTCTGAGATAATGTCCTATTAAATCTCACTACTTCCAGAGAGAGGGGGAAATCTTTCTGGACCAATGATATGTCAACAACACGCAAAGGTTTGGCCTTCTGGTCTACATCAGACTTTTTAGTCATGGTGGTGGAACAATATTGGTTCTGATTTGGAATAATTGAAAGGGAAAAAAAAAGATCATAATAAAACAATATCGTTTTGATACGTGCATTGTGTATTTATTCCAACATAAAAAGCTTCTAAATTATGTAAAACTATCTGCTTGTAACTTGCCTTGGAATCGGTATAGATATTATTATTTCTAGTTCCCGAGCTGAAAATAGGAAGTCATCTATTGGAAGGAAGGATGAAGAACTCGCAATCTTAACATTTCAGAGAGGACTGGAGCCTCCGAGGTCATCTGATCTGGCCTATATCTGAACAAGAATTCCTTATACAGTATCCCCGATAAGACATTGCTTGAAAACTTTTGGTCATTTGAGGGGTGAGTAGACTTCTTCCCTCCCAAATCTGCCTGTTACACATTGGGAGAGCTTTAATTCTTAAGGAGTTTGCCTTACGTCGAACAAGTCTGCCTCTCTGTAACCTATAGCTAATGATCAAAATCCTGCCATGACGGAATAAACAGAACAAACCTAATCCCTCTTGGAGCGTACTTCCTCCCACATCTCTCCAGGCTAAACATTTCCATTTCCTTCAATTGCTCTTTGTATAACACGATTGCTCATGCCCTCACCATCGAAATGATAAATATTTCTTATTGGCCAGATTTTCTTCCTTCAAATCAATTGTAACTTATTCTTGTCTTTCCTAAAATGTGACTGCCAGACTGGAACAAAATATTCCAGAGGGGATGTGACCAGCTGGAGTAATATTATTCCCTAGTTCTGGACATTACCTCTCAATGAAAGCCCAAGTTGTCTTTACCGGGCCGAGTTAATACGAACGTTTTTTTTTTCTCTTTTGTATTCAGCACTTAAATGATTATGGAATAGAGCAGGATCCAATATTGCATATAATTTACTAATTTGGAACTGGTGGTCCACTAAAACCATCAGATCGTTTTCATGTGAATTGCTGCTCTTTGGTCAGTTCTTGTCCAGGGTCCTAAAACAAAATTGTGCCTAAGAAGCACATGCACCAGCATGAAGCTGATCTCCTGGCAGCTACCTTTTCCTTGTGATGTTACTTTTCTTTGAATGAAATGTATTTCTAGGAACTATAGCTAAAGTACTCACTTTATTGGGCACCATTTATATTTTTTACTTGATACCACATGTATACCACAATCGAGGATATAAGTCTTAAGTAGATCATGCAAACTGGACATTCTCAGTAAGTCCCTAGAGGCAGCGAGATGAAGAGAGTACCAGACCAGCAGTCAGGAAGGCTTGTCTTTCTGAGTTCAAATCTGGCCTCAGATACTTATGTGTTATGTGGCCATGGGAAAGTCACTTAACTATGTTTGTCTCAGTTTCTCCATCTGTAAAATGAGCTGGAGAAGGAAATGGCCAACCATTCTAGTATCTCTACCAAGAAAACCTAAAGGGAGTCATGAAGAGTCAGATATGATGGAAAACAACTGAAGAACAAGAACAGGGGAGGACAGTTTTTCATTTTAGCTTTTCCATCTACACTACCTAGCACGGTACCTAGTAGACAGGCGTCTCTGAGGAATTCAATGCTGGAAGACGGCAGCAGAGCAGAGAAAGCTAGAACCCTTCTGAGAAGCCAACCTTAAAATAAGACCTCAAAAGGAATACTGGAGGGACAGCATCAACAAGAGGACAAAGTGAAGCTGCTTTTCTGCACAAAACAACTTGGAAGGTAGGTGGAGAGCATTTGTTTCCCTGGGGTGAGAGGGGAGAGAAGCCAGAGGCAGCCAGAAGCAAAGCCACCCAACAAGGAGTACACTCTGTCTATCCCCCACCTACTCCCGGGGCTCAACAAGTCCACTTTGAGATCTCAGGCCGCTGTCTAAATCAACAGCAGAGAACCCCCACGAAGTTCTGGGCCCTAGCCCAAGCCTGCAATGAGGCCAGAAGCCCCAGCACAAGGCACTCAGGAGAGCCTGGCTCATTCAAGCCTGAGAGGAAGCCCAGGACTCCAAGAGTGAGGCTCCAAGCTCTCTCACAGAGAGGTCCACAGAGCACCAGGCTGGTGTCAGCCCCAAGTGAGCTTCTGAAACTCTGCCCAAGCCTGCAGTGAATATCCAAACCCCAGAGTAAGGCAGTCCTTGCCTGGCTGGAGCTAGCCTAAGCAGAGATCTGGATTTATAGCTCTGATTTATTGTCAACACTCAAATGGGAAGGTTCTATCTCAGAAACTCACAATTCTGATGAAGAGCCCAGAAGCAACAAGCCCTGGAGGCACCTAAGAGAGTCTGACGCTCACGCTGTCCTTCCATCTTTCTCTACTAAGGAGTCCGTAAAACCAAGGTGACAAAAATCATCTCAGCTTTGGTACTAAACCAAGACACATTTGGAAAGAGCCTGTTAAGATGAGCTTTTAAAACACGTATGCTAACTTGATATGATGGTAAAAGTGGGACACGTGTTTAATTAGCCTGGAATTCAGTTAGGTTTGAAAATCAGCTCTGAAATGATATAAGAACATTTTTCAAACCCTAAAGTACTCTTTCGGTTACTACATTTATTAAAGGAAGTCATTATCATCGTCGTCATCAGCACTATTGTGGGAAAGTATGTAGCGTTTATTGTAATATCATTTGTTTTTTATTTATAATAATGATGTATTATAGTATACAATAAAATAATATAAAGTATTATGATTTATGACAAATTATATCAGATGTTATATTGTTTCTATTATATATAATAACTAAAATAATATCTAAGGTTTATGAATCTTATAGATCTTATTTCATTTGATCCTCAAAATAACCCTGGTTGGTAGGTATTATTATTAGTATTCCTTTTTTGCAGATGAGCAAACTGATGCCCAGAGAGCTTGATGCCCAGGGTTCCAAACCTAGGAAGTATCTGAAGCAGAATTGGAACTTAGCTCTTTCGGATTCCAAGTTCAGTGCTCTATGCATGGCAGCATCCACCAGAGGCTGCCAGAGTTGGATGATACTTTAGGATTTATCTTGTCCTCATTTTACAGATGAACCATCTGAAGCTCAGACAAAAATTTAATGAATTAACTGATGTCATACAGATGTCAAGTAGTAGATCTGGAATCTGAACCCAGGACTCCAGACTCCATATTCAATATTTTCTTCATTTCACCCATCGTGAAACTTATTCCTTCATCAAGAAACTTCTTCAAAAAGTTAGAGACAGAGTAGCCAATGGACAAGGGACCAGTAGTGAAGACAGGAAGAATTCCATTTGAGTTCTGCTTCTAATTCTTAACAAATGGGCAAATTGGATTTCCTTTAATTTACTTAGAATGGTCTCTAAGATGGTCAGTTATAGACAAGTTGAGGGTCTATATCAGGTGCAGGAATTGCATATACCCAGTGGTCCCCTACAGCAAGGAAACCACAGGTTTGGTCTACCTCCCCACCCATTTATCTTTGAACTCACTTCTGGATCACAGTGAATGCAATAGGAGCTCTGCTAGGCCCTCCCTGGGAATGCACCTGCCAAAAGGAAAACCAGTCAATGTCCTCAAGAAGAACATCTTCTCCCTGTATTTTGTTTTTGATTAATGGCCATATCTGTCCTTTACCCTGAATCACTAACTTCTAAATTGGAGGCTCTTGCCCTTTTTCTGTCACATGTCTTTTTGGCATCAATCTAATGAAACCCTTTCCAGAATCTTGTTTTTAATGCCATACAATAAAATATAAAAGATTACAAATATGTATATGTACATATATATGCATGTAGTTTCCTTTGTAATATATATGTATGTATTTAAAGTTCATGGACTTCAGGATAACAATCTCTGTTCCAAGTCCTGCCTCTGATCGACAGCTGATACAGTCGGAAATACCCTGTTTTTGGAAACCTCTTCACTCACCCAAGCAACTATGCTGCACCAAAAAAATTAAAATTGAAAAAACAAAACAAAACTCTGAAGCTCTTTGAATAATATCCCTTTACATTCTAGTAGGTAAGTTGTGTTTTTTTTAAATGCCTTCAAAATTTTTAGCAGCCACCTCAACAAAAAGCATCCTTTTGGTCCAACCATTCTGGAAGGCAATTTGGAATTATTCACAAAGGGCTTTAAAAGACTGCCTGCCCTTTGACCCATACAGAACAATGCTGGGTTTATGCCCCAAAGAGATCATAGGGAAAAAGACTTTTACAAAAATATTTATAGCCATGTTCTCTGTGGTGGCAAAAAATTGGAAAATGAGGGGATGTCCTTCAGTTGGGGAATGGCTGAAAAAATTGTGGTATCTGCTGGTGATGGAATACTATTGTGCTGAAAGGAATAGAGAACTGGAGGGATTCCATGTGAACTGAAAAGACCTCCAGGAAGTGATGCAGAGTGAAAGTAGCAGAACCAGGAGAACATTGTACACACAGACTATTACACTGTAGCACTATCAAATGTAATGGACTTCTCTACTAGCAGCAATGATCCAGAAAAAAAGATCCAGAACAATTCTGAGGGACTGATGAGAAAGAACGCTATCCACATTCATTGAAAGAACTGTGGGAAAGGAAACATAGAAGACTGCTTGAACATATGAGTTGATGGGGATATGATTGGGAATGTAGATGCTAAACGATCCCCCTAGTGCAAATATCAATAACATGGAAATAGATCAATGATACATGTAAAACCCAGTGGAATTGCACATCGGCTATGAGGTGGAGGGAGTCATGTGGGGAGGGAAAGAACGTGAATCATGTAACCATGGAAAAAGATTCTAAATTAATTAATTAAATTTTTAATTAAAAATGAAATAAAATAAAATTACATTAAAAAAAAAGCACATCCTTTTGGGTCGACTTACTACACCTCCTCACGTTAGAGAATGGATAGAGCTGCTGACGCCATAATTTAGGGCATGGCTTAAAGATGAACTGCATATCAATAATTTCCCCAAATGTTGAAAGAGGGCTTACTTGGAGCAGTCTTCACATGCAATGTTGCCTGTAGTCTCCTTGATGGTACGCTCCGAGACGAAGGCTGGATATTCTGTGTCACAGGGTTCCAGAGTTTGTTTCAATCTTTGGGCTAAGAAGAAATAACAAAAGGATCCTCAGCATCAGCATCAAATGAACATAAGCGTCGTCTATCATATATCAGCCTTTGAATTTCTCCAGAAAGCACGTGGGTCTTTGCTATTCTATTAGTCAAGGGATTTGCCAAGCAATTTTATAAACTGCTTTTGCTTTGGTAGTTACATCGTCATTATCAGCCACAAAATCACAATCAAGCAAATCCATGGACAAATATCGGTTTCTTCTAGGAAGGACAACAACCCACTTCTAAATTGTATATGACAACATGTGTACAAATATACATAATCATGTATAGATTTGATGTGGCATATTATAAAGTGTGAGGGAGAGATCATGCTATAGTCTCATGATTTTTATATAAAGGAAATGACAAGAACAAACCACATATAAGCGTTGGTTTTAATGACAGACACAGACCAGCCCCATATTCTATATCGTCCTGAATTACATGCTACTCTCTACAAGAAGGGGATTAGTGAGTTCTCCAAACTCATTCAGTCTTCATTCAATCAACATTTTTGAGCAACTGCTGTGTTTAAAGAACTAATAACCAGGCCTAGAGACGGGAGGTCCTAGGTTCAAATCTGGCCTCAGACACTTCCCAGCTGTGTGACCCTGGTCAAGTCACTTGACCCCCATTGCCCACCCTTACCACTCTTCCACCTAGGAGCCAATACACAGAAGTTAAGGGTAGAAAGAAAGAAAGAAAGAAAGAAAGAAAGAAAGAAAGAAAGAAAGAAAGAAAGAAAGAAAGAAAGAAAGAAAAAAAAAAGAAAGGAAGGAAGGAAGAAAGAAAGAAAGAAAGAAAGAAAGAAAGAAAGAAAGAAAGAAAGAAAGAAAGAAAGAAAGAAAAAAAAAAGAACTAATAACTACTAATTGATCCAGATAGGTAGGAATGAATTCAACTGAATATTGATTCCCTGGTCAATACTGACACATAAATTTTAGAATCATAAACCTTTACTTTATGTTTTATTCATAACCTTGAAAAATCTTCTTATTGCCAACATTCAATAAGAAAAGTCAATTTAGAAGTATAAAGTATAAGTGAAAAACAGTGACTCCGACTAGAGTTTTTTGTTCCACATTTGGGAGTCTCCATATCCCAAAGAAGTCCCTAAGAGCTTCTGACCTTCAAATAAAATAGAGGCCAAGGATTACATTAGAACAGTTGAACAAAGATAGCCTGCTCTTGGCTTAAGTATTCAATATGGTACTGCTGGCACGGTTTGCTAAAGCTCTTAGAGAATACTATTGGCAAGTCCAATTGAGAAAGTATTTGGAAAGCTATAGGGTGGTGTGAATTATGAAGAGGATTAAGAAGATGTCTCCATTGCTTTTGCCCAGCGTTTTCCTGCCTTGTCATTATGATGGATAAAGCATTTCAAATAAAGCCAACCAAAGCAGAATTTATTGCATGGAATTTAAGTATATATGTAATTACATACATATATATATATGTACACACATATACATATGTAATATATATATATTATATGTATATTACTGAGTGAGAGAAAAATTAATACTGAGCAAAGTATAAAACAGGGAGGGGGGCACATGCTTGCCAAACACAGAGATGGATATAAGCACAGAGTTTAAATGGAGGCATTCTCTGGAGGTGGTGGCCACTCCAGTTTATAACTGCCATTTGGCTGACTGGATTCAATCTTGTAACATGACAAGACTTTGCTAAGTTTCATAGTGTGGTAGCCATCTGTAAAGGGAAAATTAAGTGGATAAAGAATGTATATTATTCCAAGCCATTAACTATTGGTCACACTGAGGTAATACATCAGTATGTGTGTGTGTATACACATGTATATATATATATATATATATATATATATATATATA
>NC_058130.1:11323613-11337334 GCF_016433145.1 Gracilinanus agilis | reverse complement strand
AAGGAAGGAAGAAAGGAAAGAAGGAAGGAAGAAAGGAAGGAAGGAAGGAAGGAAGGAAGGAAGGAAGGAAGGAAGGAAGGAGATGGAGGGAGGGATGGAGAGAAGGAAGAAAAGAAGGAACTTAGGAAAGAAGGAATAAAAAGAATGAAGGAAGAAAGAAAACAAGGGGGAGAGGAATGGAAAAAAGAAAAACGTTCTTAAGTACTTGTAATGTTCTAACCATATATTAAAAGGTAATGTGGTAAAATTCTGCGAAAGGGATGTGTTATATCTGGGTGAGGAAATTCAGTATGTTTTAACCAACATTTATCATGTATCCACCATGTGTGAAGCACTATACTATGCAATGGAAGGAGGAGGAAAAAAAATAAAAAGAAATGGACCTTAACCTTAAGGAATTCACTGTCTTCGTGGTACACAAGTAAACAATCAAGTATATAAAAATAATTTTGAGACACAGAACAACAATTCAAGGAATTCCAAATCACTTCCTATGGTAGAGTCACTGAAGCTAAGCTCAGAAGGAAGCTCAGGGTTCTAGGAGGTGGAAGTCTTGAAGAGAGATCCCATTCTGGACATGACAGATGCATTTTCCCAGGGAACTGTAATTAAATCAATATCATCATTGCTTTAGCAAAGGGAGTGCCATTCAAGTGCTCTGAAATTCCACTCCCCATTCCTATGACTTCCAAGATGAAAGCCATTAGGGAGGCTGTCCCCCCCTTTCATATTTCCTTCCCTCCCCTTTTAGAATGTAAATTGCTAGAATGTGTGCCAGTGTTGCTATTCCTTTTGTATCCTCAATACTTAACCTAATGTTAAGTCCATAGTGCATGCTTGTTAGATGTTTTCATTCATATCCATAGTCACTGCTACTTGTAAAAAAAGATGGGGAAAGAGTTAGAATGTCCTATTTAGTCCATCACTACCAATTGAATATTACCAAGTTGGAAAATGGATGAAGAGTATTCTGAAATTACTGAAAAGGGAGAAGAAAGTTGAAGAGCATGCTGCATTTGAGATATCTGAGAAGAGAAATGACAGAGTCAGATTTGTGATTTGGGAATATCAGTTTGGCTACTTAGTGGGCAATGGATTTGGAAAGGGAAGAGACATAAAACAGGGAGGGTCGGTGAGGATGTGCTGACACAGTTTTCCCCTCTCTGAAAGAAGTTCCTTTGAATATTTAGGCTTTTGATGATATAAGCCCTGAATGATGATTCATAATGAGGTTTTTTGTTTCCCTCTTTCACTGTACTAGACACCACATTATTGACTTCATAGCCCAAGTCAAGTGGGAAGTACAATGATGTCAGCAGTCACCTGGTTGATGCACTGTTCTCTGGTAAGGAATCAGATGATAGAAGAGTAAATCTGAAGTAACGAAGCCTAAAATATAGTCACTGAACCTTCTGACTCCTGATCAGGAATCTCTGAAACACATCCTAGCAAGTGAGTTATAAGCAATCCAGATGAAGCCTTCATCAGTCTGATTGTCTAATCTGAATACATTAAGAATATTGTGTTCATTTTGGTTTGTGTATTTTAGAATGACACTGTCCAACTGGACGGCACCCTAAAACAAACAAGATGAGGAGAGGACTAGTGTCCCTTCTGAAGTTCCTTCCAACAATGAGAATCTAGACATCTGTAGCATATCTGTGATCTCCTGTGGTTAGGGCTGATCAAGCCAGTCATTATGAGCAAATAGACTTCATTTCCCATGATTCATTTTTCCATTATCAAATGGGGTTCACTAAGGAAATGATGCTGTATGGACAGACATTATCATAGGCAGCCTCTCAGATCCTAAGAGATCTCTGCTTCCTCTGTCAGAGGCAGGTAGATGATTCATTGAATAGACCACTGGAAATGGAGTTGGCAAGATGAGTTCAAAACTGACCTCGTATACTTACTAATTGTTTAACAATGTCACTTGACTTCTGTCTGCTTCAATTTCCTCTTCTATAAAATGAGAAGAATAATGACACCCATCTCCCATGAGGTTCAAATGAGATAATACCAAATGCTTAGTATAATGCCTGGCATATAGTAGGCAGTATATATATATATATATACACATATATATTTATACAATTTAATTTACTATATTCTACAAACTTTTAAAGTATATTTTGATAGCAGGGAGTTGAAAGTGACCCAATAGATGCCTCGATCAGAATTCATGCTTTTCCTAGTACTCCCTGCGGGAGCTTCTTGTTGGCCTTTGGACAATATGAATTATTAGGAAGTTCGTGTTTGAGCCAAAAATCTGCCTCCTTATAAATTCCACCCATTGATCCCTGTTTTACCCTCTGGGGCCAAGCAGAAGAAGTCTAATCCCTTCTCCACATGAGTTAGTCATTCCATTTGTAGTTAGTCATTGAGGTTAACCCCCCAATTATATACTTAATCTATTATCTTGCATTGTTTTTTAATTGTTTCACATGCCTGTCCAATTCTACTGAGCATTTCTGGAGGGCAGACACCATGTCTTATCCTGTATGCCCCTTGCAGCTTAAGCCCAGTAGCCATTCAATGAATTCCTGCCTACTGATAGATATGATGTCTGAGATCTGCCCATCCCATAGAAGAGCAGCGTGTTCTGGGCACCCACACAAAGCATCTAGAGATTTTATGGATCATTCCTGAGTGCCCCCAAAGCCCATCAGAGGCCCTCTTTTGGAGAAGATGAGGAAGTGTCTTAAAAAAACCCAAGACATGGGAAATAGAAAGTCACCATTCAGGATCACTGAACTCTACCAAGCCCTTGTTGCAATGACTATCATGTCTACACACACACTTATTTAATTCATGTTAAGTTAAAAAAACTAGAAATAAACAGTGGTATTTTTGGTTTGAAGAACTGCTTAATGTTAATGGACTTGACTCAAGAGAACTGATTGTTAGGAACAGCCACAGAAGGTTTTATATTTACAATTTCTTTAATCCTTGTCTCCATTGGACAACAATAACACTGTGGCTTTATTTGAAAGCAACATAAATAGCATTTGACACCCCTTTTCAGAAGTGCTAAACAAAAAAAGTCCTCTGTAGCATATAAAAGACAATGGAGGACCTGGGTTGGGGGTGGTGGTGATTATGGAGGACAGGAAGAAAGAAGTGACTTAAATAGGGAAGGAAGAAGGATCCAGGAAGAAAGAGGTTAGAAAAAGAGAGGAAAAGGTGGGGGAAAGTCAGAGAAAGTGAACTTAGAGGGCTGGGAGATGGAATGAAGTAGAAGATCTAGGGAAGGGAGTATAAAAGATTAGGGAAGGTAGAAGGGGATATAGGGATGGGGAATTCGGAAGAAGCCAGTTATTTTGGCAAAAACAAACGAAGAACCCCGAGTCTGGAATTAGAGGATCTGAATCCTAATCTAGAGTTTTCTGCTTTCTGGTTATGAACTATTGGACTGATCTCATTCCTTCTCTGGGGCTAAAGTTTTAGTCATAAACCTGGAGTGAACAAATAAGATGCTTGCTTTCTCCTTTCCTGCTCAAAATGCTATGATCTTATGCAAAAGCTTTCCTATACCCAATATATGCAGCATTGCCTTGGGTACTTCCATGAGTCTAGAAAATTCTCTTATTTACATTGGTATAGTGCTAAAACATGGCAGCTAGATGCTGTAGCAGATAGAATGCTGGTCCTGGAGTCAGGAAAACTCATCTTCCTGAGCTTAAATCTGGTCTCAGATACTTATTAGCTATGTGACTGGAGACAAGTTGTTTCACCCTGTTTGCCTCAATTCCATCATCTGTAAAATGAGCTGGAGAAGGAAATGGCAAACGCCTCCAGTATCTTTGCCAAGAAAGCCCCAAAGGGGTCATGAAGAGTTGGATGTGACTGGAAAATGACTAAACACCAATGGGATCTAGAACAGGATATTTTGAAGATTCATCCATAGTTAGTTATTCACATAGATATATTGAGCCAGAGACTTCATAACTTTGGTTGGGCTGGGGGGGGGGGGCGGAGGGGGAATAGAATTGACCCTTGATTGGACCAACTCCATGTAGTAGGACCACTGGGCCTATGTATGCAAATAAAATATATTGTCGTCCTCTACCTGTAAGAGAAATAGCTAACTATTTATGAAAATATTTTAATAAATTTGGGTTTAAGGCTGTCTGCTTTACTTAAGTGGAGGTCTACCTGAAACCTGTAAAAGCCTTCCGTACCAGAGGACCCGGCCTGGGGAAAACACTTGTCCAAATCAATCTGCCTTCTCATTCCCCTCAGCATTATTCTTCAACAATGTGTATTTCTAGGGAAATGATCAGGCCAATAGGAAGCCAAGAAGGCCATTACAATCAGTAAATGAGTGGCTGAGTATTAAAAATTGGTGGAGAGTTCAGCATTAAAGGAGAAAAGCTGTCCAAACAAAACAGACTTTTCCGTTAACACCCTCTCGACACTGTTTCCAGAGCATTTCTCTAAAATATAATATAATCGGGGGAGACTGGAAAGGCAAGTCTCCTGACATAAAAACAGGCGTGTTTTTTCCTCTGGGGGAGGTCAGAGGAAGATAATAGTGGGAGGGAGGTTCTGATCCTTAACTGCGTTGAGAGTTTATATTTTCAAAAAGGTTCTGTCTGAAAGGGACAACTTTTCAAAACCCGACAAGATTCGCTGAGGGGTGGGAAGAGGAGGGGAATTCCACTAAGGCAAAACAGGTTTCTAAGTGAATGCCCAGGTAGGTTGCCCAGCTTTGTGGGCACCTGGGGAGGAAGAAGAGGCTTGACTCAGTGAAAGTCCCAATTGCCAGCCTGATGCCATCGCTGATGCTTAGAACCTTTTGGTGAGTCCCTTGGCATTGCTCTGGGCATATGGAGCCAGTCTTGATATTCTGAGGAGTCATCCCAGCATCCCGCCAACTGCACATAGCCCTCCAGCTCTTGCTCCACTCGCTAGCCCCTAGTAAAGGGACAGTGTTGAGTGGATGGCCTCCGAGGTTCCATTCAGCTCTAAGACTTTGATCCCACAAGGAGGAATAGAAGCCACTAGAGGAAAGGGAGCTCAGAACTAATTCAAATCAAGGGTGAGGCAGACAGTTTCTCACCAAGCTAGTGACCAGTTTGCTATCACGTTAAGTGGTTTCTATGAGAAAATTACCAAAACAGTAACAGTAATAAAAAATAGCATCACCACCAGTAGCAGCCATTCACAACCAGGTAATGGTTTACGCTTAAAAAAGCACTTTCCTCCCAGAAATTCTGAGGAATGATATGTTCCTCTGTGAGTAGCCTTGGGAACACCCAATGACCCTCTAATTCCTCCAGGACCAGATGTACAAGTCCATGTATGACTTGTAAAACCAATCATAATCTGTTCTCCTACGTTTCTCGGTTTCTTAAACCCGACTCCCCACCGTTTACTCTTTGTTCCGGTGACACCAGCCTCCTTGCAGTTTCTTGAACTTCAATTCTATCTCCAAACTCGAGACATTTTGTCCCCCTTCTCTGGCTCTTCTCTCTACCTGTTTATTTCTGCCTCCTGAGTTTTGTGGATTTCCTAAAGTCACAATTGAGTTCCTACTTTCTTTCCTGGACCTTCTTACCCCTAATGCCTTCCTTTGGAGGTTATCTTCCATTCATCCTGCTTGATAACATGCTTGGACGTAGTTATCTGTATGTTGGCCCCCATATTAGATTGTGAGCTCCTTGAGGTCAAGGAATGGTTTTGCCTCTCTTTTTACTCTCCATGCCTAGCAAATAGTAAACTTTTTTTCCCCCCTAAATCTTCCATCTTAGAATCAATACTGTGTATAGGTTCCAAGGCAGAAGATCGGTAAGGGTTAGACCAGTGATGGCAAATCTATGGCACATGTGTCAGCACTGACACGTGTAGTCATTTTCAATGATACATGGCTGCATACAGAGAAGGACAGGGCCACATGCCTAGGATGAAACATTTGCTGTAGTGTAGTGTAGACGCTCTGTGCACTATAGATGACAATTCGACCTATATTCATTTACCTATTTGGGTTTATTATTTAATATATAACTGTATTTACAGTTATATATTACAATTTTACATTTTTGTTATTTAAACTATAAATATCGTGAAATTATGTTTTTTTTCTTGAAGTGACACACCACCCGAGTGATGCTCAGTTTTTTGGCGAATTTTGACACACCAAGCTCAAAAGGTTGCCCATCACTGCCCACTAGGCAATGGGGGTTAAGTGACTTGCCCAGGGTCACACAGCTAGGAAATTTCTGAGGGTCAGATTTGAACCTAGGACCTCCCATCTCTAGGCCTAGCTCTCAATCCACTGAGCTACCCAGCTACACCCACAAATAGTAAATTTTCAAGAAATGTTTGTTCACTTGACTAAACTTGGTTGTGAAAAAGTGTGCTCAGATCAGCGGAGATTTGGAAAACTGATTAACTGAAAGAGATTTGTTTTATTTTCACTTTTCCATGGGACATTTTAGCATCAGGATGCTATTATCCTATCACAATGTGGGCTTATTATCTAGGTTTGCATTTATCTTAAATGCAAATTTAATTATAATATTAATTTGCATTTATCTTAGATGCAGTTCCAGGAAGCCTATCCCACTTCCAGATTTCTGAGAGCCTGGAAAAAAAATGGATGTATTTATGTGGATGAATGGATATCTTTTCAAAGCCCAATTCACAGCTCCCCAGTAGACTAGGGAAGACAGAAGAGGAGGGGAAATATTGAGGAATACTGTGTTAAAGTGCAGGCTTCCATTTGAGTCTATTCTCTCAGGTTAGATACAAGTAAATTAATGAAATCTACTCTGTGCTTTTGTTTTTTCCTGGACCCAGACTTTCTACCAATAAAAACTGTAAAATGGGTTTAACAACATGGATGGAGGCAGTGTGACTTCAGGAATAAAAGACACTTAGAGTAAAGACCAGATTCAAATTCTACCTCAAATATTTCTTAGCCTTATGACTCTAGGTCTTAGCCTCCCTGGACCTCAGTTTCCTCATGTGTAAAATGGGTCTAATTATAACTAAGGTAATCCCCACACACAGTTTCATATGTGATAATATAGTAAAAGTTCTTTGATATCTTGAAATTGCTATTTAAATCCCTATTTTTATATTATTGTTATTGCTATTATTGTTGTTATTATCATTATTGTTATTATTATTATTATTATTACTGCTGCTGTTCAATGGAGAAACTACCTGGTCTGAGATCCTGGAAGACCTAAATTGGGCAGATAGTGGTTGTGTGAATTAGAACAATTTATTGAACTTCTCTGTATTCTAGAAAACTCATACTGTGAGTTGCAAAGAAGCTGCTAACCTCCACTGAGAGAGCAATGTTGCTCACAAGAGAATTCCCTTCACCAATAAAATCATAGACTCCATTCATATTCCATACTAGCCTTTCAGTGCCTCAAGAACATAGGAGTGATCTGAATAAAATGATTCTCCTTCTCAATATCCAAGTAGAACGTGGGATCCTTGAAAAGCAAAAGGATGACAGTTTAGTCTAATGTAAAACATAACTGAAGAATCTATCAAGTCCTCAGCTTGAGGATGTCATCTTACATCATGAGAGTCTAAAAGTTAGGAACAGAATTTATGGCATGTTTGCCCGAGCCCCAGAAATAGGAAATGACTTTCCTACAATTATACATCTCAAAAGTGTCTGAGACAGACTTTGTGCCTCTATAATGCTACCTTTCAGTTTCAAGGTAGATTAAATTGGCCCATGCCCTAGATGCAAAGGCAGAGTTTTCTTCAGGCATCTGGACCACCTTCCAATATGAAGAAAACAAAGAAAAAAAAAAAAAAAAGAAAAGAAAACACAGACCCCTGGGAACCTGACAGAAAAGAATCACATAGTTTGAAAGTTGGAAGGGGACTCAGAAGCCATCATCTATCACAACAGATACTCCAAAGGAAATCCCACTTTCCCATATTTGACAAGGGGTCTACTATTCTCTGTTTGAAGACCTCCAAAGGAGGTAGAACCCAACACCTCCTGAGGCATCCTCATTCTACTCAGGTGGCATGGTGGTTGGAAGGCTGTGTCTAGAGTTAGGAAAACCTGAGTTCAAATCCATATTCAGACAATTACTATCTGTACAACCCAGAGTAACTCACTTGACCAATTTGCCTCAGTTTTATCATCCGTAAAATGGGAATAATAGCATCTATCTGCCAACATTGTGAGGATTCAATGAGATTATATTTGTAGAGCATTTAACATAGTTACATAATAGTCACTACTGAAACATTAGTTATCACCGTCATCAGTCGTAACCATCATCATTCCACTTTGGGATGCTCCTGTTCGTTAGAGAGTCTTCTGCCCGTTTGTTAACTTTCTCTCATTGCTCTCACCATTAGTACCAAAGAGAACAAATCTCATTGCAATTCTCTAAGCCAGTTTTACACTTGGCGTCTGTGTCCTGAGCCTACCAAGGACATGGTTGCTTTGTTATCTAAGGCAGGTTTCTCTCTCTTCTGGTCTTCTTTTTTGGTTCATTGCTCCACTTGGTCAAAAAATCCTTAGGGAATAGTCAGTCTGTGGTGATATCTGCTCTTTTATCTATTTTCAATTATTTAACAGATTTATAGAATTTCAGAATTTAGAAGAGATCATGTAACCCAGTCTATATCAAAAAAGACTCCCCACAGTGTCCTATAGTGGTAAGTTACTTAGTATTTAAAATTTAAAAAAAATCAAAATCATAGTCCATTTTAATGTGATCCTCTCTTTCATTTTACAAAACAGAACACTTAGAAACAGATTTATTTTAAAAATAGGATTGGAGAATGAACTGGAAGGCATTTAGAGGATCATTTACCAAAGAGTTGCATTCAGAAGCCCCAGAAGCTTATTATTATGAAATCATCAATGTAGAACCAAAAAAGACCTTGGAGACCTTTTATAGATGGGGAAATCGAGACACAGAGAGGGGAAGGGATTTCTTCAAAGTCCCACATAGGCAGCAGGTAACATCAGCTCTGGAGCCAGGTTTCAAACACAAATCCCTTAACTACAAATCTAATCTTCTTTCCCTGGCGCTCTATTTTTTTTAAAAAAACAACAAAACTGGGTCATTCTATTTACATTTTGACTCTTTATGCACGGCTCAGCTGATTTGGGCGATTGGCTTAAAAGGTTTCATGGCAGTAGGGATAGCTCATCGCACAAGCCATCCACTAATGACTCTGCCGCTTGACTCGAGGGGAGTAATAAGATGGAAAACCACTGTTTGTTGGCAACCAGCAGGCTCTGAGTCTCCCATTTGAGCTTGAGGTCTATCATTATATTTCCTCCTATTATATATTTAACTACATCAGATATTCCTATTAAAACACCATTTCAAAGGTTGCTGTTCTTCTTGGGAGGTAGACTGGAGGGAGGCGGAGGAGATGGAAGTGAGATGTTACAAAGCAATGGTTTATTTGGGGGTTCGGTTTTCCCATGACCTTTGGAGTTAATGAGAGTCCTGCCTAGCTGCTGATGGGATGGAGGGGAAGTGACACACTAGGGGGAAAAAGCCAATGCGTAATTAACTGGCGGTCAATGCCGGCAGTTATTTCGTCCTCCATCGCTACAATTAGAGATAGGTAGACATCATTTTGCCTAGAGTTCCCCTTCGCATCAGGTAAAATATTTGTGGAGATGACCAGCTGAGTGACAAAAGGAGAGTCGACTGATTTAAGAAAAACTGTTATTTCTTTTGCTCCCTCCCCCCCCCCCATCCCATCCCCTTGAGTTTGGTCATTTGGACTCTTTCTTTTTTCCTTTATTTTTTTTCCCCCAAATGTCATCTTGGGGGGGGAGGGGAAATCTCTTCCTTTCTCCCAGTGAAAACGTTTCCTGGTTCTCTCCAGTGACTTGCTTCAAATTGATGTAATGGGCATCACCTTGCAGACCCTGACTTCAATATCAGCCTCCAATAAACTGCTCGGCTAACAGGAAGCTCATTGTGGGCTGAGGTTCCAAGACTCCCTGCACTCAGGCAAGAGGCATCGGGTTACATCAAGGCCCTCTGGATGGAATATGCACACCAGGGGAAGCCAGCCAAAGGGTCAGGCCTGGGCTTGTTTTATGTGACCTCAGTTGGTTTTATTTTATTTAGGCAAACTTTTTTTTTTTCGGGGGGCACAGGGCCCATAAAACCCTTACCTCTTAAAGGAGCCCATTGTTAGCAATTTGTTCATCACAGCTCCCTCGACCTCACCAAAAAAGTTTCCAGTCTGCAAGAGAGAAGACACGAGGAAAAGCACAGATAACTGCCTTAGCAACAGACACGGCCTCTCGCAAGGTACGACAAATTAACGACGAGTCACAAAACGAGAGCTTTTGAGGGCTACCATAACGTTCAAAAAAGGCCAAACCATTTCCCCAGTCGTGATAAGTTAGGAGAACACAAAATACAGCCACGAGCAAATGGGACAGCTTGCCCGATAGGTGGGGAAGGGCTGGTTTGGAGAGGACCGAAGTTGGAAATTTTCAACTGGCGGCCCCCACCTTCCAGAGGAGCCCCCGTATGCGTTAAGGAAGGCATTCTCCCTCGCGATTAACATAGCACTCTATAAAGGTAAAAATACATTATGGAACGGGCTTCCTCTACATAATAAAATGAATTGTTTATAATTCCTGGATGACCTGTAACCATCCACATCATCAGCCCCATGAATTTCCTCACTTTTGATTAGAAGGGGCTCTTTCTCCGAGGCCCTTTCGGGTGAATATTCTCCTCTGTGTTTCCACGGTCCAGGTGTAGAAAAAGAAGGTTAGACCTTTCTAGCGGAAGGAATGGCCGTGGTAGCCATCGTCCCATCGGATAGCCCTAACACCCCGATAACACAAGGCTCAGCATTTACTTCCCACCATGGAGACAACATGTTTGTAGGTCGGAGTTTTAGCCCAGGTGGGGATTTGGCAAATTCAGAAACATGTGCAGGAGAACTTTTTCTTTTTCTTTTCTTTTTTTTTTTTTTTTTTTAAACTGGGCTTTCCAGTCAAAATGGAGAACTGTAATTCAGAACTCTTTCCACCGGGAAGGGGAGGACTCAAAAGATAGTGCCTAGGTGTGAGGCAGGCAACTTCTTGCCTGCCTTCTGCAAGACGGGTCCCTCCTGCCATCTCATTGGCACTAATGGAGATCATGTCTGCGAAGGACAAAAGAAGATGACGAAGAAATCGAAAAATTCTCAGGATTTATGGGGGCAAGATGCATTAAACTCCTAAATTACATAAATTCCGTGGGTTTTTGTATTAACTAAACCCCAATTCCATTACAAGTAACTGAGTTGACCTCAACTATGCACCTGGGAGTTTTCAGGCAGAAATGCTTACAGACCTCGCCAAAAAAATGAACGAAAAAAAAAAAAAACCTTTAAAAAAAAGCATTCCTCTGTCTGAATAGTGAGTATTGCCTTTTTCACTTGAGGGAAACTTGGGAGCTTTTCCAAAATATGTGGGTGTGTGTAGCCTGGGAGAAGCCAGGAGGACATTGGTATTTCATGTGTATAAGTACACCAATTTCAATGGAACTAGTTGTTAAATGAAGAAGAATTATCCTAATTGGGGCACAGGAAGTCAGACAGCCTCAAACAAGTCCAGGCTCAAAAGACAGGCAGAGCTATCAAGTTGTGTTTCAATCCTTTTCAAGGATGAGATCAAGCCAGTGAACTGAGCACTGAAGGCTTGGGTGAATGTGTGGTGTATGTGCGTGTACCTTGGGGCAGGGAGGGGTGCGTGTGTGTGTGTGTGTGTGCGTGTGTGCGTGTGTGTACAGAGCTTCCACAACTTGGGCATTATTAATTTTAGCACCAGCCATTGGGTTATTTCTTTGGTGTTGTTTCATGTTTTCTATGTATGACAAAAATTGAGTGTCGCCTCTTGTTGCTCCCTTCCAAGTACCTCAAGGCCAGTTCTCTTCTCAGCTGGGAAATTGATAGAGACTGAGGTGCAAAAACAACTTCTCTCTAGACTCAGGATCTTCTGAATGTCTTAGCACGTCATTTCCCCCTCTAATTATGGCCATTGAGATTCATCCAGAGCAGTGATTCCCAAAGTGGGCGCCACCGCCCCCTGGTGGATGCTGCAGCGATCCAGGGAGGCGGTGATGGCCACAGGTGCATTGATCTTTCCTATGAATTGCTATTAAAATTTAAAAAAAAATTTAACTTCCAGGGGGCTAAGTCATATTTTTTCTAGAAAGGGGGCAGTAGGCCAAAAATGTTTGGGAACCCCTGATCTAGAGTGTCTGACTTTCTAAAAGATCCAGAAGAAGGGATGGAGACAAAGAGTCGCCTTTGGACTTCCCTACATTCTGGGAAACTCAGGTGTGCGGCATGAATTAAATACTGGAGCCAAGACCATCATCTAGGTAGATGGAAAACCATCAAAAAGAAGCAGATTACAGGCCCAGAGACAGAAAGTCCTGGATTCAAATCTGCTAACTGTGTTAAAAGTCACTTAATCCTCATTGCCTAGCCTTTACTGCTCTTCTGCTTTAGAACCAATATATGCTATTGAATCTAAGATGGAAGGGAAAGGTTTAAAGAAGCAGCAGATCTTTAGATTAGGCTTGCAGTAACATTTCTTTTAATAGCCTAATTATTTATTTGTTTGATTTCTTTGGGGAGAGGTTTAACACATCAAGAAAGCACCAAAAAAGAATATGATGGCTTTGGGGAAACCAAGAATAAATGGCATCCAGTTCAACAGAAATGATTCTGCTAGGGTGACAGGAGTTCTGAAGCTAGCAGGAAAACAAAAAAATAAAAACAAAAAAAAGTGCTTCAAGATGGCTCCAGTCCCCTAAATTTTCGTAGATGTTGCTAGGAGAAGAACGCTGCTAAATATGAAAGGAGAAAGAAAAATATGTGAGCATTTGTCCCCATTTACTCAGGATGACAAAATTAAATGATAGAATTACAGAACCTCAAACCTGGCTTTGAATCTTACATATGACATTAACGTGATGACTATTATTTTATTTCTCCAGCAAACATTTATTTCATTTCTCCAAACTTTTTATAATATAGCTTTTATAATGTTTTATATAAAAATATAAAATATGTTTATAAATATAATAGTATTTATACATAATTTGTTTATAATATAGAGATTATACAAGCTGCAGAACCCACTTTATTCTGTATTGTTTGCAGGTTCAAATGACATCAGAGATGTAAAGCAGTTGGGGAGCCTCAAAATATAATAGAAACAGGCCAGATAGGCAGCTTAGTGGATAGGATGCCAGGCCTGGAGTGTCAGAGACACTTCCTAGATGTGTCATCCTGGGCATGTCACTTAACCTCAGCTGCCCAGGCCTTGCCTCTCCTCTGCTTTGGAACCAATGCTTCTATTGATTTTAAGACAGGGTAAGGGTTTAGAAAAAAAAATATAATAGAAACCTTTTTGTTGATTTGACTATTATATTATTATATTATTTATTATATATAACAATATACATAATTACATATAGTTATATATATCTTGATTTGACTATTATATTATTTATTATATATAACTACATATTTAATTACATATAGTTATATATGCTGATTTGACTATTATATTATTATTATATTATTTATTATATATAACTATGTACACAATACATAGAGTTATATATGTTGATTTGACTATTATATTATTATTATATTATTTATTATATATAACTATATACACAATTACATAGAGTTATATATATGTTGATTTGACTATTATATTATTTATTATATATAACTAT
>NC_058130.1:11263054-11313871 GCF_016433145.1 Gracilinanus agilis | reverse complement strand
GTTTCTTTGTTTCTTTGTTTCTTTGTTTCTTTGTTTCTTTCTTTCTTTCTTTCTTTCTTTCTTTCTTTCTTTCTTTCTTTCTTTCTTTCTTTCTTTTTTTCTTTCTTTCTATCTTTCTCTTCCATCTCAGAATCAAAACTGTGCATTGCTTCTAAGGCAGAAGAGTGATAAGGGTTAGGTAATGGGAGTTAATTGACTTGTCCAGGGTCACACACCTAGGAAGTGTCTGACTCTAGATTTAAACCCAGGACCTCCTGTCTCTAGGCCTGACTCTCAGTCCTGAGCCATCTAGTGCCCCTGAGTGGTTTCTTTCTGATTAGAGCTCAACTGTATAAGGCTGAGTAATGACTTGTCAGGCACGTTATAGTCAGGATTTCTGCTCTGGGACAGGTTGGAAGAGATAGTCTAGGACAGTGATGGACAAACTTTTTAAAGAGGGGCCCAAAGGAAAGGAAATTCTCATTTGTCAGTCTGTTTCTAAGGCAACTATTTCCAAGTTTCATTGTATTGTATCATACTCGTTGTATTTTTCAGATTAGGAATAATGTTAAGCTGCCGGATAGAACATTTCAGGGGGCCGCATCTGGCCCGCTGGCTGTAGTTTACCCATCACTGGTCTAGAAGATTCCTTTCAACACTTAAAAATCTGTGATGCTCTAGACTCAATATGTGGCCCATTTATTTATTGATTCATGGATCAAATTTTGGTGTTTGATGAATAAATGAGTATAACTAGAGCCAGAATGGCTCTATTTGCTAGAGTCTAGTAGACCACACTGAGGGAAGCTCATTTGGATTTGGATGCTGGGATGAGAGCAATGAGTTTATTATCCACAAGCCCCCTCTACCAAAAAAAACAACAATGTAAAGAGCTAGCAAGCAACTGGTCCTGGCGAGGCAATGAACCTGTGCTCCGTAGAGCCTTGGTGCTTCCTCACAAAGGAATCCCTAAAATGACAGGCTCCAGGCGAGAGCTGTGCCACAGACAAAGCTTCAGGATGAGGTGGCTTTGCCTGATGGGACGGAGCTCTCCCCAGTGAAGCTCTCTGGCCCTCAGAAGGTGGGAGCCCATTTTTAAGGGTAGCAGATCCAAAGGGCTCTGGATGGCATCCAAAATAAAGCTTGTCTGTGAAGTCCGTGGGAGGCTGCCACACCAGCCACTGCCATGGACCAAGGCTGGGAAACAGGCAAACTTAATGGGCCCACTGAGCTCTTATTAATGGGGGCCTGATCACTTGAGGGCAGCGAGGGTTGGGAGGTCTCACAGCCCTAATTAAAATAGGTGAAATGGGAATGACAACATTGAAACAGAGCCAGACTGGAGAGGATGCCGAGAGCAGGCTGGGCGTGAATGAAGGGCCAGCCTTGACTTTTTACTCACTTTAATGGGTTGTTGAAAGAGAAAGTTTAAAAACAGAAGGAAACATGTCTACAAGGAAGAATGAATCATGAGACTATTGTCTTTGTCTTTGGTTCTTTCTGCCTCTGACTGTGTCTCTCTCTTTGTTTCTCTCTGTCTCACCGCCTCACCTTTCTTCTCCCCACCAATCCCTGTGTAGCATCATTTATTCGGAGCTGGAAGGGAACTGAGAAGTCATTTAGCTTAACCTCCTCATTTCCCAGAAGATAAAAGTGAGTTCCAGAGAGATTCAGGACTTGCCCAAGGTCACATGTTCATTCTATTCTTGATTCAGAAATGATATCTCCAGACTGACTCTTCAACTATTGATCAGCTTTATGATGGCTCAAGAGGGCAGAATTAGAAACAAAGAGCAGGAACGACAAAGGGGCACATTCAGGCTTCGCATCATGCAGTGCTACTCGAGGACAGCTATCCCCAAACACGTGGACATTTTTCATCTCATAAATGCTCATTAGATTGCCTTCCAGTGGAATACGGATGGATGATCACTTTAGCAATAACGTTATTTATGAGAAGATGACTTTTTGTCCCCAAGCCAGATCACCGCTCTCCATTTTCTAGACCAAAGGTGGTAAGTTTGAAGCCTTTAACACATGACACCCATTCACTGAATTCAACAAAACTCTTATGTTTCACTGAGTTTCCTCTTCTCCAGAAGAAACATCCATCAGAAGATTTTCTCAAAGCATGACTCGAAGCTCCTTCATCTTCCTAGTTATCTTCCTCTGGACGCTTTTCCTTTTATTAATGCTTTATTTCCAATATGGTGCCCTTAGACTAGAAGTGAACGTAATATTCTAGTCCTGATTGGACGAGGGCAGAGGAAAGGAGTCAATGATCACTGATCTAGTGCTGGCAGCTCTGCCCCTTTCCGTACAGCCAAAATCATCCTTAGATATTTTTAAGATGAGCCACCGTCTAACGATTCTCCTTTCATCTCATCCATGTGAAGTCAGTTTTTGCTTTTCTTTTGTCCTTGTTGGACTTCAAGGAGACATAATTGGAATCAAGTTGACTTTGGAGTGAGGAAGGGAAGGTCCAGATAGAATCATAGATTTAGAGCAAGAAGTCATCTCAGAGGTCATCAGATCCTACTCCCTAATTTTATAAATGAGAGCTTGAGACTGAAGATGGTCGAGTGATTTGCACAAGATGACACGGGTAGAAAATGTCAGAGGTAGGATATTAATTCCTGTTAACTGTATAATGTATTTTAGATGTGCCTAGTGTTACATACACAAATGTATATTTATTATATAAGCATATATGTTTACATATATGTGTATAAAACCATATATATATTTTTTTGTTGTTGTTGTTTCATACATCTATTTAGATCCTAACTCTGTCATTCAGTATAATTATGACCTCTCCCAACTTTCTGTCATTTCTGAATCTATCATTCCACCTACATTTTTATTCTAGTTGCTGATGAAAACATTAACTAGATCTGGGTCAGTGAAAGATTCCTGGACGCCATGTTAGAGCTCTCTTTCTAAAAATAACATGGAGGGGGCAGCTGGGTTGCTCAGTGGATGGAGAGTCAGGCCTAGAGACGGGAGGTCCTGGGTTCAAATCTGGCCTCAGACACTTCCCAGCTGTGTGACCCTGGGCAAGTCCCTTGACCCCCATCGCCCACCCTCACCACTCTTCCACCTATGAGTCAATACACAGAAGTTAAGGGTTAAAAAATAAAAAATAAAAATAACATGGAAAATGTAGTTTTGCACTTATTTTTTTTAATGTCTGTACAAGTATAGTATGTGCTGTATTTAGTTGGAAGCTCATGAGGTAGAGAGAAAGATCCAGGGATTTTAGTGGACCAAAGAGTCCTAGGTCAATGGTTCAAGAGAGCATATAAAAAAGCCATTGCCCTATTAGTTTGTTTTAATTAAGAATATTTTTAAAATTTAAATTCTTTTTGAATAATGTTAGAATTTAAAAAATAATTTTCAAAACAAGGGGAAGGAAGAGGAGGGGTACATTTTTTTGATCCCTCCAACTTTTCTTACATACAACTACTCTGTATATACTTTATGGTTATTCTGTACACTCTGACTACATCTCTCTCTTTGTTTCTTTCTGTCTCTCCCCCTCACCTCTCTTCTTCCACCCCCTCCCTCTCTGTATAGTATCATTTATTCGGAGCTGGAAGGGAACTGAGAAGTCATTTAGTTTAACCTCCTCATTTCCCAGAAGATAAAAGTGAGTTTATGGTATTTTCTACCCTCAGGAGAAGTGCTGGACCTGGAGTCATGAAGACCTCTATTCAAATCTCCCTTCAGACACTAGCTGTGTGACCCTAGACAAGCCACTTAGTTTCTCTTTGCCTCAGTTTCCTCATTTGAAAAATCAGCATCATGAGAAATTTTATATAAGTTGCAAATCTTAAAGTGCTACAGAAATCTCAGCTATGTACAGACTTTGAAATGTCCTTGTGGTTCACTTATGACACTCCAATAAGATGTAATTTCTTGAGATCAGGCACTATTTCTCTTCCTGTCTCTGAATCTCTAGTGCACATCACGCTTTCTGGCAAATCGTAGTCACCGAATAAATGTTTGTCGATTCGATCTTTGACGACTAGACTCAGCCCTGATCAAGCTGTAACTTTCTTATTGCATCAGGACTTGCCTACGGCACTACGGGAGGGACGTTGACAAAGTAAAGACTGTCTTGACTACAGTAACCGAGAAAATGAGGAGACTGGAAACGATGCCCTGCCCAGGAGTGGCAGGAGGAGGGAGCATTTTTCCTTAAACCTTTACCTTCTGTCTTATAAAAGATGCAATAGGGGGCAGCTGGGTAGCTCAGCGGATTGAGAACCAGGCCTAGAGACGGGAGGTCCTAGGTTCAAATCCAGCCTCACACACTTCCCAGCTGGGTGACCCTGAGCAAGTCACTTGACTCCCATTGCCCACCCTTATCACTCTTTCACCAAGGAGCCAATACACAGAAGTTAAGGGTTTAAAAAAAATAATAGATACTGTATATATAATAAATAAAATATAATACAATATAATAGATACATTAATTCCAAGGCAGAAGAAGGGAAGGGTTAGTCAGCTGAGAAGACTCTGGGGGATGGATAGGATAATTACCTTCCAGTAGTTATCAGGGTAAAAAAAAATTAGACTTTTCTAAGTGACCCTTGGGCCCAGACTGGAGTTTTGGAGAAGCAAACTTGGGTTCACAATTGGGAAGGATTCCATCAGGATTAAAGTTGTTTAGAAAAGCAACAAACTGCTGCGGAGATTCCAAAACACTCTATGGGTGGGATCAGCACTGGCCACAGATAATGGCACGATCCCCCAATCAATCCCAAAACATTTATCATGCACTTACCACGTGTTACGAACCATGTAGATATTCCTGCTTGGTGGAGCGACTTGACTAAATGATCCTGACAGTCCAACCCCTGTTAAAATTCTCTGATTCTTTTCCCACCACAATAGTAAAGCCCATGAAAGCAGGCGGTTTTCTTCCACTGGTCTCCCCCTTTTCTGAATGGCCCTCACCCTTCTAGGCTTTGGTTTCTCCCACGTGAATTTTTTTTACGTTTTCACTATGTTTTCAATGGATAAAAAAATATTTTCTCTCCCTTCTTCCTCCTCCAATGAAGAAAGCAAAGCAAAGCAAAGCAACTTATCACCGGCCCATTGACAATTTTAACTGTTTGTTGAATGGATCAATAAAGGAAAGACTGAGTTTGACCATCCTCCAACCCCGACAGGATTCATTATTGCTCTATTTTCTCTATTCCCTGGCTTTATGGTCAATATTCAGTCAAAGCAGTTAGACTCAGAGACGATCACATCTCACACTTACTACCCAATGGTAAGGAGGGAAGGAACATGCATTTATAAGGAACCTATGACGTGCCAGACAGTGCTTTAAGCACTTCTGCAGATGTCGTCCCATTCAATCTTTAACAATAGTAAGGACTACTGTGATCCCCATTTCAGAGATGAGGAAACTGAGGCCAACACAGGCTAAATGAATTGTACAAGGTCACACAACTGAGTCTGAGTCTGGATTTGAATTCAGGTCTTACTTCAGACTCTGTGTTCTCTCTTCTGTACCACCTTTATAGGACTATGAAGGAGAAATAAATCCTGTGTGCCTCTGTTTCCTTATCTGTAAAAAGGGATAAGTACAATAGCACTTGAACCACTATATTTTGGGGAGGTTTAAGTGAGATAATATATGTCAAGTTTAAAGCCCTAATACTATGTAAAGTCTAGTAGACTAAAAGCTCATTGAGAACAGGGTCTCCGTTAGGTATTCCTTTGTTGTTGTTGTTTTTTTTTTTTTAAACCCTTAACTTCTGTGCATTGGCTCCTAGGTGGAAGAGTGGTAAGGGTGGGCAATGGGGGTCAAGTGACTTGCCCAAGGTCACACAGCTGGGAAGTTTCTAAGGTTGGATTTGAACCTAGGACCTCCTGTCTCTAGGCTTGGTTCTCAAACCACTGAGCAACCCAGCTGCCCCCAGGTATTCCTTTGCTGATCCAGTTCCCAGGTCAGTGCCAGACACATAGAAGGTAGTTAATAATTAGCTAATGAATTGATTTGAAAGTACTCTATAGATGCCAATTACTATTATTGGCATAATTATTATTAAAACATAATTGTTGACCAATTAAGTACAACGTTCCCTGAGCTGAAAAAGAGGCTTCCAAGGACAGGATGACTGAAAGGGTCGGCATCAAACTGTAGGGCAGCAAAAGGACTGAGGAGAGAAGTGACCTTGTCCTCAGCCGGCTTCTGGTCACCTGTTGGGCTCCCATCCTTTGTGTGCAATGGCCATGTCTAGGAACGGATCTCCCTAATGGCAACACTGCCGCCTGCTGGGCATTGAGAGCATATGGAAACTCTAGGAAGATCAGTCTCCAGTGAGAGCTCCATTATCTCCTGATCTGGAACCTGCCTCTTGGGAAGGGTTCCCATCAGGATTGCCAGGCAGTCTGGACTCCACGCCCCACCCTAGTGAAATGCAAGTTCCTTAAGGGCAGGGATTGTACACTTTGGGCTTCTTATTCAAGTCAATGGCATTTGTTATTCACTTATTTTATGCCTGAAATTGTGCTGGAGATAGGAAAAGAAGAAGAAAAAAAAGCCCTGCTCTCATAGGAACTCCCAATCTAGGTAGGGCAAGTGCCTAACACAGTGCCTGACACATAGTAGGTGCTTAATAATGGTTTTGAATTTGCTAAAATATTTGATAAGTTATAAACTCCCCACATCTTCTAGCCCAAATTGGCTTCCTCTGATTCATCTATCCTTTAAAACATTGATCTCTATTTTATTTTTTTAACCCATACCTTCTGTCACAAAATGGAAACCAAGTAACGATCCCAAGGCAAAAAATCAGTGCGGGAGAGATCAATAAGTTTCCAGGATTTCCCCAGGATCACAAAGCTGGGAGATGTCTAAGGCCATATTTGAATTCAGTTCCTTCTGTTTCCAAGCCTGATACTCTATTCCCCTCGCCACCTCTGTGTCTCTGACTCTAATTTTTACCCCTAATCCCTCCCCCTGCCTATAGAGGACTAATCACCACCCTTTCCCTCTAGGAGAGAAGGAGAATACAAGGAGAAAAGAGACTTACTTCATCATCACAGCTAATGGAGCACCTGCCATCCAGAGAGGCGCACTGGAAAGAAAAGGCACATGAAGAAAGCATGTCACCTGATGTTTCTCCAGCCTGACTTAGTGGTCATTGGATGGGGACTGCCAAAGACCGTGCAGGGAGCATCTCACTCTAGCTAACCGCTGCCTTCTTCCCAAGGTAAGGACTCAAGGCAGATACACCTCTCTGTTCCCTGTAACCAAACGGGATGTGAAGTCTTCAGCCATATTTTGATAGAAATATAAGTTTTGTTTTTGTATCTAAGAGGGAAATTTCCATGGGAGCTACCATTCCCTACTTCCCTCTCACTGACTCCCATTTAATACTTCTCAGTGTTTTTTTCTTTCTTTATTCTTTTTTATTCTTTCCAATTTTTTTATCTTTTATTCTTTCCAAATTCCCCTTCCCCTTGCTCCTGAGATTTTGAGCAAGTTTCAAGGCCTCAGTTTCCTAATCTGCAAAATGAGCTGATTGGACTAGATTACCTCAGAGATGCTCCTATCTCTAGATCTAGAGAATGTTCACAACACTGGCTTACCCTCACTTTTAGAGCCTTGAGATTTCATACTGTCATTCTATTCCCCGAGATAGAAATGCTGCTCATGGAGCCTAGGACTTTCTTTGTGCCTGGAGGCAATGATGATGGCAGCAGCCAGCAGTGCCCATCACTAAATTACACACGTATCTGTGGACACGACATCATGATAGCCACAACTGGAAGCATCATTCTCATTTGTCCAGGGTTTAAAGTTTGCAGAATGCCGTACATATTGTTATTATATCTGCGAGGAAAGTCTAAGGAGACGAGGCGAAAGCTCTATGGGAGATATTCCAGTTCATCGGCCACGGGAGCTGCCCCCAGATAGCGACGTTTAAGGGGTCCTTCCCATTTGGAAGGACATCGTTTTTGTGGCTCTCTGGTCAGTTGCCTCGATATTGTCCAGAATGTAATATTTCATCGTCCAACCGCCCTTTTTTCTCACGTAGTGAACAGAAAGGGAACGGGGTCCTTGGCACGTTGGCTTTTTGCAAACATTCATTTGGAAATCTGGCACTTCTCTAGCTCAGGAGACCCAAATGGGAACACCTGTATAATAACAGAGCTGTTAATGCCTCAATATACTGATTATAACTTACCTGTCTGCTGGCAGTCCAGAACTTCCGCTGGAAAAATTCGAGCTTCATCTGAATACCTACAGCTGGTACAAATTATAAATAAAAGAAGCCATTACAAACCTTTTTACACAATTATCTGAGATTATCATAGACAATTGCCTATCCTAACATCGTAAAATGCTTTGATTCAGGCAACAAGAGAGAAGAGAAATGGGGAAATGATGACTGGTGGTGAGCCTCCAGAGAGAGAAAAGTTGATCGCCTTCGGAGAAGGGAATGGCAACACTGCTGCAATTCCAAGGACAGAAGATGCTGAGAATGGAGTAGACAGAGTCCAAGAGGATTTCCTCAAAGACACATATCTGCTGCCTTACCCAACTCATTGATATTGGAAGGGGAGGCAGGCAGGAGCTATGGAGTGTTCCTATCAAATGAAGCTGATTGAATTTTGAAGTTAAAACCAGTAGCAATATGTGCATTTGTGGTGGGATGCAAGAAGGGGGGCTTCTCCAATCTTTGGGCCACTTGCTTAATACTCAGAGGTAGAGCCATTGAGACTCGGGCTCGTTTTATTGAGATCTCCACCACGTAGCCCAGTGACAAGCACATAGTATGTGTTTAATAAATGCTTAAGGATTGATTGATTGCTTTAATGTAACTGCAGTCAGAACAGAGAGAGCCCCAGAGTAAAAAAACAGAACCCAAGATCCAGTCAATAAGCTTTTATTACAGAACTACTATTCTCCAGTAAATACTTGGGATATAAAAGAAAAAAAATGAAAATGTTTCCACCATGAAAAACATTCCATTCTACTGGGAAGCAAAATGAAAACATGTATAATGTATGGATGCAAGGTAGTTTGGGAAAGGAGGGAAAATCGGTTCTTCTTTTAGCCCAAAGCATGACTTCCTTTTTTCATCATCTTGACCAAGTGGTCCTCCTACTTGAGATTAGAACTCTCTAGTGCTGACGATTTCCATCACTTCCAAGGTGTCCCCTTCTGCTTTGGAGTAATTCTCTTAAGAAGTTTTTTCCTTGCTTTTTCTCCCCCTTTCTACTGGAACTAAATTAAAATTTCACCCCACCCACTACTTCAATTCCTTCAACTCCATGCACACAGAAATCCTGAAAAACAAACACCATTCACAACATACAAATAAACCAAAAATTAGATCATGTTCTCATGTTTCCATTCTTTGGTGGTGTCAATATCTCATCAACACGGGGGCAGCTGGGTGGCTCAGTGGACTGAGAGTCAGGCCTAGAGATGGGAGGTCCCAGGTTCGAATCCGGGCTCAGACACTTTCCAGCTGTGTGACCCTGGGCAAGTCACTTGACCCCCATTGCCTACCCTTACCACTCTTCTAACTAGGAGCCAATACACAGAAGTTAAGGGTTTAAAATAAAAATAAAATCTCATCAACAGAAGAATTCTTTCAACAGAATATCTGGGTGTCTCATCCCATGTTTTTCTACTCTGTGTGAATATTATTTATATTCTGCTATAAGTCTTCAATGAAAAATCTATAGACCTGGGTTCAGGAGGTTTTAATCTCTTTTGATGTCATAGACTCCACGGACCCCTATGATACTATAAGAGGGCTATGGACCCTGTTCTAGAATCATTTTTAAATGCATAAAATACAGCAGATGACAAAGAAGACCAATTATGCTGAAATATAGAAGGATCGTGTAAGTTTATGGACCCTGTGAAATCTATCCAGAATGGGGTCTGTGGACCCTAGGGGAAAGACTCCTGGCCCAAGGCATTTAATATTCCCTGATGCTCAGGGCAGCTTTATTCCTTTACCCCACTCTAACTTTGAAGATTGTCCAGGCCATCTGATCAGACTTTTGGAGGGAGGATAGCTTTGACATGAATTCTTATACACAGATAACTACTGGATACTTACGACAGCCTCCCTGGACCCACTCTGTGCCTTTCCATTGCCCATCGGATGGATGGTCTGACATTTTTAGTGTTTGGTGATTGTGGTGTTCCATATTTTGCAGCCAGAGAGCATCGTGAAATGGTATGGTTTGCCTCTATTGTTATAGCAAACCAAGTCTTCTATGGTGAGTCCTCAAGTTGATTCTTAACCATTCAAAAGAGATTATTCACACTTCCCAGCTGTGTGACCCTGGGCAAGTCACTTGACCCCCATTGCCTACCCTTACCACTCTTCCACCTATAAGTCAATACACAGAAGTTAAGGGTTTAAAATAAAAAAAAAGAGATTATTCCAATAATAATGTTCTGAAAACCAAATGGATAAAGGATTCCTGCCCATACTATGGTACGTAAAGACAGACCATTGAGTTTTCCCATTGGTGCTTGTTTATGAAATAATGTGTGAAAGACACTGAACTGGGTCCAGAATGTAATGGGAGGAAAAAGGCAAGTGGAATTGCATTTGGGAAATGGTATGGCATTTCTTAGGACCCCTTACTATCCATAGCACTAGAGCACAATTTCCACATCAACCGCATTATTAATGCTCATTATGAAAGAGTTAACACTCAAAACATTGATTTTACTTTCCTAAAACAGCAGGTACTCATTTGTTTTCTCATTCTTTAATTCAACACGCATCTACAGAATGCCTCCTGAAGGCTTATGGCTAAATTTTAACCAGAAAATCCCTTGGAGTACCATGTTCTGAAATCCAAAGCGGTTCTTTATCTTTGATCAAACCTCCTCTTACCAAATTACTACATCATGGCACCAAGGAGAATGAAAGGCCCACCAGGCGAGCCAGCCACGAGCTACTTTCAAAGTAATCCCTTGGTCAGTGCCTCATCTAGCTTCTGCCAGGCTTAATTAAAAGACACCTTGTGCACTGCTTCCACTCCTGTTACTCCATGCATTGGAGACAAAAGGTTTGAAGCATTACTTTTTATTTTTTTCTCTTCCCAAATGATGAAATGATTCTAAAGAAAAACTAACTTGCCTTCAGAGGACCAAATAGCACCGCTAATGTTCTCATGATTTCATAATATAGTTATAATGAAAAGGTAGCTACATTCTCATACACATCCTCTCATGTAGCCTGGGAAGAAAAGCATCCCTACATGAAGGCACCTGAAGAATGAATGATGCCAAATTTGCTAAGACTCTATCTTTGTGGGGCATATAGATTGTTCAGTAGATTTAGAGCCAGGCCCAGAGATGGGATGTCCTGAGTTCAAATCTGGCCTCAGATATTTTCTAATGTGTGACCCTGGTCAAGTCACTTAAACCCCATTGCCTAGCCTTTATCACTCTTCTGCCTTGGAACCAACACATAGTATTGATTCAAAAATGGAAGGCCAGGGTTATAAAAACAAATAAAAAAGACTCTATCTTTGCTATGTGGCTCTGGACAAGACAGGAAAATAGGACCATAACTCTAAAGCAAAATTGGACCTCAGAGGTCATCTAATCCAAACACTTCATTTTATAGATGAGGAAACTGAATTCTAGAGTGGATAATTTACCCAAGTTCATTGTGGTGTGCTAGCACTAGGGAAAGATTTTAATCTGGCACCTCGGATGCCAGGACTAATGCTCTTTCCACTTTTTCACATTTTTGAAACTCAGTTTCCTCTTTTGTAAAATGATCCACCTGCCAGAGTTGTCGCTAAGCTCAAATGAAGTGAGGACTAAAAGCCTTATAACTCAAAATAGAGTTGTCATCATCAATATGTAGCTATAATGAAGACATCAGAAATGATTCAGAATTTTTTTGGGAAATCCGAGCTCCATAATACCCAAGGAAAAGTCCGACAGATGTTCCTTCCAGGGGATTTTGCTGGTCCTCCTGTCTCTGAGCTTTCCTGAAGAGATTTCCATCCATGACTCTGTTTGGGGATCTCAGAAGTCTTATATTCATTTACCTAAAAGCTCTCTTCCTCCCCTTTATCCCACCCATCCAGTTCCTGCCCCTGCCCCCACCGAACCTCCCTAATGAAGCTTTTCCCTCTTCCCTGTTTATGCTTCTACATACTTGGAGGCTGTTATCATCTGCCCCGTTGTTCGCCGCTTACCCCAGCTCCACACAGGGCCTTTCATCTTTCTCCATGAGTCAATCCCTCCATGCCATTAATCATTTTTGTTGCTCGTCTCTGATCTCTCTCCAACATGCCTACATCCTTCTAGTCCGGGTGCCCCATAACTACATGCAGCCTTCCAGGTGCTTTTCCCCTCGCTGGTCCATAGTACGAGGCTGTTTCCAAAGCATCAACTTCGCCCACCCCCACCAAATGAAGCCGACTACAGTCATCCCCGTTTTTCCTCTCTGGTCACTCCCGTGCTCTCAGTTCCTCCTCCACCGTCCCCGACTCCAGCACCTACCCTGCTCCCAAAGGCACTTCCTAACTTTTGAGTACTTTCCCCCCAAAGGTCTCGACAACAGAAGCACCCCCAGATGGTGCGGTGAGTTCAGTTCTTACAGCTAACTTAATGGTTATACCAGACTTCTGCATGTTGGTCTTGAAATTATGAAAAGGATCTTCTAGCTCAAAACCCTTCGATGGTTCCCTATTGCTCTAAGGACAAATATAAACCTGTCAAAAGATAATGCATGCAAAGCACTTTGAGAACCCCAAAGCACACTATAAATTCCATTGTTGTTATTGTTCTTATTATATTCTAGAATTCCAAATGACCAAATTCTGGAATGCCAAAACCTGACTCCAGCTGACTTTCCTCACCTTAATTTACATTATTCTCCTGCAGGCAATCGAAGTCAAACTAGACTCCCAGATATTCCCTGACTCTGGCATCCTGTCCCTGTACATTTATAAACTTTCCTTTGGAAAAAATGGCAGAAATGGTAGCCTTTATCATCTCACAATTCTCTTCTTACTAATTCCCTTCCCACAAAACACCCCAGCAATGCCCCACCGTCTCCCCTGCTTTCTCTCTCTCGAGTCCCCAAGATAAAGTATTTCATGTTCTTCCAACATTTTCAAAGTATTTTGTATGGATTTCTCCTTTGCCCTCAATGCCCCTGAGCTAATATCTTATACATTGGCACACGTCGCCCCATTTCCTCCTCCCTAACCAATGGGAGGCCTTTGCCTACTCAATCAATCCAAAATCATTTCAGAAGTGCCTTCTCTGCCTTCGACACTAGGGACACAAATATAAAGAATGGAATAATTCATATTTGCAGGAGTTTCAATCTTAAAGAGAAGGCAACATGTACCTACGAGAATGAATACAGGATAGTAATAAACTTAATCGATATTTAAGCATTCAAGTAACTGAGATTGGAAGGGAGGGCATTTACAGTTGGGTGGATCGATGAAGGCTCCATGAAGCCAAGATGGCACTTGGGCTTCACCTCTAAGGACGAGAAAGACTTGATGAGGCAGAGTAAGCCAGTAATGCGGTCCCAGCAGGAATGATGGCCAACAGAAGGGCCTCGAGATGGAATATTGAGCAGCTCGTGTGAAAAACAGAGATAAGGCCTGTTTGGCTGCCTGGTATAGTACAGGATGTTGAACGTTGTCCAATCCATCTGAAAAGAGAGGTTGGTGACAGGGTGTGCAGAATTTTCAAAAGCTCAGTAAAGAAGTTTGTATTTAGTTCTAGAGATCATTGGGAGAAGCTGGAGTTAACTGAGGAGGGGAATGATGTGATCTTAGAGAAATATCGCTTTGGCACTGTATGTACAGTGGATTGAAGTAGGGAGAGCCTTGGGGTAGGCTGGACAAATTGGAGGCTACTACAAGAGTCCAGACAAGAGAAGATTAGGGCCTGATCCAAGGGAGCAGCTACATGAGCAGAGAGCAGAGGCTGGATGTGAGAAATGACACGGAGCTATAAATGGTAACATTTGGTGGGTGATTGCAGGAGGCAGGGTAGGAGGAAAGTGAGGAACTGATAATGCTGAGGTGTGGGATCTGAGAGACTGAAAGCCTAGTGGTACCTTCCCCAGAAATGGGAAAATTTGGAAAAGGGGAACGTTTGAGGTGAAAGATAATGAATTCAGCCTCTCTTGTTTGACTCTTCCCAATACTCACCCAACCCATCCCTGTTCAATCCAGGAGACCACAGTCAGGAACTAACACCAAAATTCACTCCTGCCTTTTAGAATGACCCCCCTCAGACACGCTCTGGCTCTCTAATTCTAGACCAGTCACTTCCCTTCTCCAGAAACTCTTCAATGCTAGAAGTTGAAGAAAAGGTGATAACCTGCATTGATTGAGTAAGCTCTTCCCAGAGAACCACCTACAGCAGTGAAGTCATGTCTAATAAAAACATGTGCAATAGTGAAAAATGAGAATATGAAATGGACTCCAACAGGAACTCTTTTTGACCTTCAACTGCTTCTACATGATGATTCCATAAGAATCATTCATTGAGGTGCTTCTGCAGAGTAATACCCAATAGTCTAAGTGGCCTCTCAGGAACACAAAAACAATTCTGGTTCAGCAGGAGTATCCCCATCATTTACCAAATAATAATCAAAATGATTTACCTCTAGATGGAGACTAAGAAACAGCTAAGATCCAAGAGCTGGATCAAGAGGCCCTACGTAGACAAAATGCACATGAAGTCAGCTGAGAAAGAAGCATCAAACACGTGGCTAATGAATAAAGATTTGCTTATGGAAAATGAAGTCGTTATGCTAGCATTGCAGGAGCAGATCATTTCTACCAGAGATTACAGAGAACTTATCTCTGAGGAGCCTGGGCTTGAGGATTCAGGAAGATTTTACGTGGAAATGATAGACTGCGATGATTTAGACCTCATCGAATATCTAGGAAGACGTGGCCTCCTGGTTAGAGCCCTTCATCAGAAACTCAGTATCTTTAAGTTACGACAAATCTCCAGATAACGAGGACCTACTTTAAAATAAACTTGAGAACCTAAGCAATAAACAACTGGGAATGGATCATAATCATAGGCAGAACTGTTCTTCCCAATCACCCAGACATAATTCATATATATATATATATATATATATATATATATATATATATACACACACACACACACACACATATACACATATATATTGTGAGGCTTCAGTATGGTGGAATGGTAGAATCTATTTATAATCATATATACTGAAGCTTCACAACCTCCAAGCTACATGAAATGAAAAGCTTTCAGAATATAAAGGTCAAACAGAAGAAATGGAAACCCTGTGGAAAAATAATTATCCCCCAATCCTATCCGCTACCAGAGTTTTCTCAATGATGCTTTCAAGGAGCCTATGAAGAAGAGTGAACTCATATTTTAATTTGTTTATTCCATGATAAAAAACCCAATAACTTTATCCTTCCACACAAGAGTCCAGAGAACTTTAAATATGTAACTTATAGGAAGGTAGATGCCCATTTGACAAGCANTATATACACACACACACACACACACACATATACACATATATATTGTGAGGCTTCAGTATGGTGGAATGGTAGAATCTATTTATAATCATATATACTGAAGCTTCACAACCTCCAAGCTACATGAAATGAAAAGCTTTCAGAATATAAAGGTCAAACAGAAGAAATGGAAACCCTGTGGAAAAATAATTATCCCCCAATCCTATCCGCTACCAGAGTTTTCTCAATGATGCTTTCAAGGAGCCTATGAAGAAGAGTGAACTCATATTTTAATTTGTTTATTCCATGATAAAAAACCCAATAACTTTATCCTTCCACACAAGAGTCCAGAGAACTTTAAATATGTAACTTATAGGAAGGTAGATGCCCATTTGACAAGCAGTCTCCTATTTGACTAAAGAAATGACTGAGAACCAGAAGATGGAAAGAACTTGCTCAACATCCCACAGCTAGACTGAGAGGCAACATGCCAGAGTGGATTCCATTTTGGACTTAAAGTCAAGAAGACCTGGGTTCAAATCTCACCTCTAGCACTTATGAGGAATGGGACTATGGGTGTATCATTTAATATCTTCAAGCCCCAGTTTGGTTGTCTATAAAATAGACACAACACTAGCTGTAGTAGCTACCTCTCAGGGTTGTTGTGAGGCTCCAAGAAAAAAAAATTCATAAACTTGAAAGGTAATATGTATGTTGTAGTTGCCGTAACAGCTTATATGTGACAGAGACAGGCATGAATGCAAGTCTTCTGACTCTCAAAGCACTAGATAACGCAAAGTCCATTATCCAGACACGATAGACCTAACCACTACTCTTTGGGGACATGACTGGGTCATGGCAAACATTTTTGTCAGCTCGAATCCTCTGGAAACAAAAGCAACCCAAAGAACACCTGAATTCCACATCTCTCTTCTGGATTGCTAGCCCAGCCCGAGCCCCCAGTGCAGTGCCCCCAGCAGGCCACAGGCACAGTACAAGTCTGCCGTATTTTGGTACCAGAGGATGAGATTTAAAAATAAACAAACAGACATGTATTTTAGGTAAAAGCCATGCATTCCATGAATGGAGACCACCAATCCCTTTGAGAATGGAGATGTCTGCAAGTCAATGATTGTCCCAAAGTTTCTAGAAACTCAACTTTGATGAAGAGATGTTAGGCAAATGTCCGGCGAATGGGGCTGCGTTTTTTTTACGTGTCAAACCCTCTGTAGAACTGGGCCAGCTACCAGGAGATGGCGGGAGCGAGTCTGATTGCAGCTCGCAGGCTTTAAATCTGATCATCTCTGCCAATGCATGAGGGTTTGGCTTTGCAAAGGGAAGTAGATCATTAGCTTGAGAAGCACACAGAGACCGAAGGCCGTATGGGCAACGTGGCTACCACCACTAAGACGTATTTATTTTGCTTTATAGAATTTGAGAATACAAATTACATTTCCAGTGTCATTATATTCAAATGCATTCAAGATGCAATCATGCATGCATTTCATATCACGTTAATGGACATGCATCCTGATGTAATAGGAGACTCACAACATAACAATGTTACATGTAAAATTAGAAATCAAATGCCATTTTCATATTGTATTCATTTGGAAATAATTTTTTGTGGGTTATGGCTCGACTTGCAGCCTAGCCTAGGAGCCCAGATCCAGTTTGTAAGGAGTGTACAACACGCATCGCACGCACATGCAGATACATACATGTATGCATGAGTGACTGATCTACGAGGCTGAGGACTCCATCAGTCCAGTGAAATAAGTGTTAGAACTGGAGCGGAGGACTTCGGTTTGAATCTCCAGTCGGCCATTTGCTCATTGACCCGGATAATCATCACCTCTCTGATCCTTGGTTTCTTCATCTTTAAAATGAAGGGATTAACTGAAACCTGCAGATCTCAGAATGTGCCTTGACCCTGAGCTCAAAACTATTTCCGTAATAATACTATGATCTTTTCATGTTTAACTTATGACAGATCAATAGACAAAACCCACCTAAACAAAAGCTCTTTGAAGTCCCCCATCGTTTTTAAGAGCACAAAGGGACTTCCTGAGACCAAGAACTGGACTAGCGCCTAGGAGCCCCTTTTCTAGATAGAGATTTAGACATGAAAGGAATTTCTGGAGCCATCATGAAGAAAACTGTCCAGAAAGAGCAGGACCTGCCATAGGTGACACAGGCTAGAAATAGCAAAGCTGGGATTTGAAACCAGGTCCTTGGACTCCAAAACTTTAGAACCAACACACAGATGGATTCCAAGATGGAAGGGAAGGGTGTAAAAAAAAGACGTATCTGACTTTTGGCAAGTCATTCATACTCTCTTTGTCCCGGTTTAGTCATCTGTAAAGGGACTATAATAGAACTTGCACTATAAGGTTTCTAAAATTGTTTTTGGTCTGAATCTATGAATTTTGGTCTAAGGGTTCCTGGTATGGAAATATCTACTACCAGTGCAGACATACTACTCCCCTGGGACCAGTTCGGTATGTAACAAGATCATACTTTTCTCATAGCCCTCAAGGGCTTAGACTGGCATGCCTCGTACTCTCCATTAGTGCTGTTCTTCAGCTCCCTGGATAGACACACACACACACACACACACACACACACACACACACACACACACACACAGTCAGAGACAGACAGACAGAAGACAGACAGACAGACACACACACCTTTTTTTACATGACTGCCTCGGAGAAAGTAGAGGAGTGACAGCCTACATACCAACCCTTTGGATCTAGTAGAACAGGGAAGCCATCATTCATCTCCTCAGTTTACACGATCCAATTTCTCTTACATTCAACCATTGGCTCTTGTGAGAAGGCTGGTCTGGAAAGGATGGATGGAGTCTGGCTGGGGAATGGAGTGAGTCTCCCTGGACCACATGAGGCTCAAATCAATAACCTTTTTCCCATGACCACCATTCCAATGTGGCAAAGGAGGGAGATCTTTTTTTTTTAACTTTGCAAATCCTCAAACCCACAAGTGATTTCAAGAGTTTATTCTTCCCTCCTTCCCGCCTCCATCATTCATTAGGAGCCAAACAAAGAAAAGCAGCATCCTTTGCTACAGGCCATTCTCCTATCACTCAATCATAGTTGCTGAGGCAAGCAGCTATTTGGAATGGCTTAGCACCCTGTTAATAGCTAACACTCTGCCCCCAAACTCCTTTTGCCAACACACAATGAAAAACAGTTTCCGTGGTCCTCAATGTCCAATTCACTTTCTTCACCGTGACGAGCTTGGACTCCAAGAGGAGAGACTGATAACACCAAGGATTATAATAAAACGGGGCACATTTGGAAACCAAGTAGCCTGAATGAAGGGTCAAATAGAACAGCAGATGGCCAAGTAACATTTGTTTAAATGTTTGCTTCTTGTTTGTTTGCTGAAGGCTTTAATTGGATTGGAAAAAACCATGTGTCCAAATGTCACTTCATCGAGATGTTTGACATCCAAAGCCGGACTTTAAAACTAAGTCGGTTGTTGGGCCGTGTCGAGAAAAAGAAGGAACTCGAACCTTCTTTAAGACAAACAGGGAACAGATCCCAGAGAGCCACTAATGTCCAGTATAAATGGCTTACCATGTGAGGAACAATTTAAAGCCGTAATGTGACTTATGATATAACTCATCTGTTAAACATTTCATCTGAAGACTTTAATGAATTGCACGATGGAATGTTGGACCAAAAAGACAATTGAAATCCTGGGACTAATTTCGGCAAAACTTAGAACATAGTATCCCCATGAAGATGAGAGAAACAAGGCAGCTGTCTTTCTGTTTCCTTCGGTGTCAGGCTGGCAAACTGTAATGCTTTCTTCAAAGATTATAAGAGAGGAAGAAAGATCAGAAACAAGCCTTTTGGAAAAAAAAATCGTCAGATCAAAGTGCCATTTGGTTATTTTAATCTTGGTAAAGCCGGGACATTAATCTCCCAGGTACAATATTATTTCAGCAATAAAAAATGTAACGGCAGCACAAATGTAGTTCATATTTTCACTTATGTGGGGTGAGGAAATGCAGTGATAAGTGGGGGGGGCGTTTAAATATAACCCCAAACAGATTACATATTTCACTTCTGAAGTATTCCCTGAGGTACCATGGGGGTAATCTTTCTTTTACATGCTTTTCAATAACAAAGAGTTCCGTGATATATTTCAGTGGTGAAAGATGAGGAGAGAAAACATAGCTCCCATTATCACTTGATGGCAATGCAAGAGCAGAAACGTTTCTTTGAAGCATCATGGATCTATTTTAATCAGTGACCATGCTGGCTACTGATGGGTGACATGGGGGACCCAACTTGGTGCCTGCTTGGCTCACTTCTGTCTGCCCTGTCCATTCCAGAGCGGTCACCTATAGGTGAGGCACATCATAAATGACATTTGCAGCTGCCTCCCACATTTAGCATTTGCACAATTGGACAGAATCTCAATGCTCAGAAGAAGTGGAGGAACTAGGGAATGGAATACGAATTTTCTGCCCACCCTTTCTCTCCCCTCCCCAAGCCCTGAGGAAACTCTAAAGCATTTCTCCAGACCTCATCTCAAAAAAAAAAAAAAAAAAAAAAAAAAAAAAAAAAAGGATATTCCCTGAGCTTTTCAAGGTCACTGGAAGTAGGCTAGGGCATTTCTTGGTCAGACCATTTCACACTAACAGAACTGTTCTAATCATATGCTACAAAAAGGGATTTAATATCAATACACTCTTAGAGTCATTTCCAAGCCCTTCAACTTGACAGAATGTAAAAAAAGAATGATTCAACTTCAAGTGATTTTTTTTTAATTTTGTTTTTCTATTTTGACCCAAGTTGTATGCCATAGCTATCCATTAAGAAGGTTATAAGTTTCCAAATTATAGCTCCCTTGTTAATCATTTCTTTTAGGACTTCTCTAAGTAACAGTTACCAAAGAAACCAGAGAGAAATCTTGGAGAAAAAAAAAATCCCAAATATGTTAGTGTTTGTAATAGAATGGTCCCTTTATATCCCTAGTGCCATAACTTCTCCTTGACTATTTAATTATAGACAGCTCCCAAGTATCCATGCCTGACTGGCTAATTCACAAACTACATGACTCTGGTCAGATTTTTCATTGCAGCATGCTTTGCCCCTGCCACCCAAGATGTGTATAAGTCTCTCGTCTCCACTGTCATTTTTTGTTCTCAAGAAACGCAAGTTCCTTCTAATAATTATCTCGGGCATACTGTTCAAGTCAATCTGAAAAGTTTTCATTATGCATTTACTATGTGTCAGGTGCTGATGATACAAGGACCAGAATTTAAAAAAACAAAAACAAAAACAAAAACAAAACACAAAAAACAAAAAACAAATTCCTTGTTCTCCAAGACTTTGCCTTCTACAGACAAAAGGTCCAAGAGGAAGACATCAAAAGAACCCATAGCTCTTTTCTGTCCCTGATCTGGCCATGATCAAGTTCTTTCTGGATGTGAAGAACTTGATCATGGCCAGAAATATTAAGAGGAATTGATGGAGAAAGTGAGGCAAGATCAGGTCCCTGTTTTTCAATAGGACAACACCATCTGATGGGGACCAGGAATATCTAGAACCCTTCAAACAATCTGTGGGGCCTCAGCTAGATTTATTTTTTTAGTCCTCGTTTACATCAATCAGGATCACAGACACCCAGGCGGTTTCCAATCAGAGTGAGGTATTTCTTAGTCCAGGTTCCTTTAGTTTATGTGGACAACCGTCCTAGCATATTCCAAAAACAAGATGCATATTGGGCTGTCAATTAACTGGATTGTCTGCCAACCAAGATCCAATAAGTTGGGAAAAGACCGAGTTGCCCCATCTCTTTGGGACACTTTGTCAAAGTCTCAAAGGCCCGTGGAATTAGAAGTTAAACCCAACTGTGAAAATGAGTACAAGCTCACTATTTTGTCATGGAGGCCATGGGGAAATGTAGCCAAAAGAAAGCATTAGTTTATCCTCTGTTTGATAAAGGACTTCAATCTGGTGGGTCTCCATCATTTGTTTAACACTTCCCTGAGAAGATGAGGAAGGAAATGGCTGCCTTCCCTCTTGCATATATCCATTTCCTCTTGTTGTCTTGGCAACCTGGCTGTTGCCTACTAAAAGAAAGGCAGGGCAGGGGCATTTCTGTCTCATGGCCCTCACTAGGGTTACTTCAGGAGATGTTATCCCATCTCCTTTGGTTAGGCTTTCCTTTCTAAGAACAATAATGCTGGAGTTGGTATGGATGGAATGAATACATTTTATTGTCAAGTTATACTCAAGATAATTAGAAATGGAGTTAGAAAATATCTTACTGATCTTGACCAGGTCAGGTGATTAGGCATCCTAAGGTACTAACCAAACCTGGCAAATATAGTTTACAGGCTGATCCTTTGGATCCTGAAACATTATAAGAATGGCAGTGGGATGTTAGGTATGGAGGACACATTCCATCAAATTTCCCTGAAAGAGGTAGCAGATGGAGTTTGGAAACTCTAGGCCATTGAGTTGGACTTAGATTCCTATTAAAATTCTAAAATCTTATTCGAAGGGATTGTTTAATGAACATTGAGGGGTGGGGAGGAATGATTATAAAGAACGAGCATCAAGGATACATTATGCCACATTAAATTAATTTCTTTTTTAACAGGGTTACTAAACAAATAAATATGGAGAATGCTGTAATCTATATTTTAGGGGAGCATTTGACATGGTATCGAATGCTACTGTGTTAGGAAAGATGGACTCATATTGACCAGAGTATAATAAAGACAAAATATGCAGGTATATTTGGTCCAAGTTGTACACCTGGACTTAGAGGAGTCATAAATAAGTTGATCTTAACTTAGGAGGAGGTATACAGTAAAGTTCCCAATGGATCTATTATGTTTTTAATATTTTTATTGATGGATTGCTGAAAGTCATGGTTATCAAATTTGGAGATGACAAAACCGACAAGAGATAATTTATGCATTGATTAATAGGAATATAGAACACCAGCCAAATCTAGTAAGAAGAAAGCTATTAGAATTAATTATAGCCTTCCACAGAGGCTCCAAAAATCAATTTCACAAGTACACAAAGAAAATTTTCTGGCTAGATAGAAGTATAACTATAAAGATTTTTGTCATTGTTGTTGTTCATTTGTTTATTTTTAAACCCTCACCTTCCATCTTAGAATCAATACTATATATTGGTTCTAAGACAGAAGAGCAGTAAGGGCTAGGCAATGGGGGTTAAGTGACTTGCCCAGGGTCACACAGCTGGGAAGTGTCTGAGGCCAGATTTGAACCCAGGACCTCCCACTTCTAGGTCTTGCTCTCAATCCCCTGAGCCACCCAGGTGCCCACCTGAAAAGATAATAGAGTCCAGCAAGTTCAAAGGGAGTCAACAGAAGAATATGGCAGTCCCAGAACAGATCTGGTTTTAAGTTATACCAAGAGAGGTACCATGTTCAGGACTAAGAAGGTGATAGTCTCATTTTGTTCTGTCCTTATTGAAGTGCACAGTGTTAGGTTGTGTTCAGTTCTAGGTGAAAGAAATTTGGAAGGATATTGAGAAGCTTGGAAATGAGCAGAGAATGACTATGGTGATGGGCCTTGAGATCAATGATATAAGGACAAGTTGAAGAAAATGAGGGCATTTAGTCTGGCATACATAAGAGGGAGACTTGTTCTCCAGAAATTAAAAATCAATCTTATAGAAATAAATCAACCAATGAGGCTTTACTTTATTAAGCATATATTATATTCTGGGTTCTGTGCCAGGTGCTGGGAATAGACGTTCAAAGAATGAAACAATACCTACTTGCAAGGAACTGTCATTCAAATGAGTAGTCAGCAACTAAGGGCATATAGAAAGAGAAATTTCCCAAATTTAAAGTAAATAAAAAGAAACACACATATGCATGCATGAGTCAATACATTATGTATGTTTTGATTCAAGACAAGTTAATTTAGAGGAAAAAGTATAGTAGGTGTTGTGGGGATCAGGAAAGGCCTCATGTGAAAGACAGTACCTGACCTGTAAGGGTTAAAAATTAAGGTTGGACTAATTACATAAGAGTGTGGTCACTGAAATTAATATATCTCAAGTCAAAATGACTTTATAGCAGTATTTATTTTTAAAATAGAGGGAAAGAATGAAAGTAGAGAAATGAGAAAGAGGGTAGAGAAGGTAACTATCCTATCTCACTAGATAATTACTCTGGCCCGGTTCGAACCAGGAAGAGCTCATTAACTCTCCACCAGAGGAACATGGGTCAGAGGCACCAGAGCTGATTAAAGCAAGGGTTCCAGCCAAAAGGCTTCCTCCAAGGCAGGGGGCCTCTCTGGAAGCCAGGAGAGGAGTCAGCCCTTTCCACTCACCCACGTGGTAGTCCAAAGAGAAGATCCAAGATCTGACTTACCAGAAGCAGTCTGAGGTCCCATGCCAGAACTCCTCCAAAGCCGAGTTCAAAGGAGAAAGAGGTGGTCACAGGAAATTACAGCTACTTTTAAAGACCCTTCTTTGCATCACTTCCTGTGCCTTCCTTCCACTTTACATGGACCAATCACAGTTTGAGAATTTTCTCAGGACGGGCAGTCATTTCTGAGTTGTCACCCAATTTAGCACATGGGTTGCAGACCTCTCCTCACTTAAGGAAATGTGGGGGTGTATACACTTCCAGTGATTAAATCTAAAAGTGGGCAGGGGAGAGTCAATACTATCTTCACAGACCTGAATCTTGAAGGAAGAAAGATGCTATGAAGTGAAGATGAGGAGGGAGAGTATTCCCCTGGGGGGCCAGTGCAAAGATAGAGTCTAACTATGAAGTGTCGTATGTGAGAAATAGAGAAAAGGGGATTAGAATAGATTGGTCCCAGAGGATGGAACTAGTTGCATAGAAGCAGATTTAGTCTTTGTTTAAAGAAAACTTACTAACAATTTTTAGCATTCACCAAGAGCAGAATCGAATGTTATAGAAAGGGATAGGGGCTTGTTCAAGCAAAGGTCTAAGGATCAAACTCATCAGGGATGTCATAGAAAGGACTTCTCTTTAAGGACAAATGGCATCAGATATCCTTAAAGGTTTTCCTCAATTCAGAGATGTCATGATTATTTGATGGTTTTAAGGGGTCCTGGCCCAATCTTCTTTCAGCATTATTGGCCTCCTCTTGAAAGATCAACTCATAGTTTAAAGACTACTGGAACTGGACTCAGAAATGCTGACTCTGTATCTTGCCTCTATAGTGACCATCTGTATGACCTTTTTCAAATTGTTTAAAGTCTGGGCTTTGGTTTCTTTCTTTCCTTCCTTATTGATGTCAACTTCTGAATGTTGATCATTTTTCAAGTTTTCTCCATGACATCTGCCCAGTTTAGGACTTCTTTTCCAATTCTTCCCCTACCATCATCCTTGGGCATTTCAGTAACTCTGAGAATAATGCCTTCATGAAGTCAAGCACCCAATTCCTCACCTTACTCAAATTCATCATCACCACTAAGCACTCTAAACACACATTGGCATGGCCATTCCTTACATAATCCAATACTTACAATTATATCATGTCCACCAATGGATTTTCATTTTTAACTACCCATTAAATCCTTAAAATCTGCCCCCCATCATTCCACAAAAAAGTGCCTGTTGAACTATAACCATTGATCTTCTGAACAAGCCATTGTCCTTTTATCAGTGTTCATCTCTTTTAACATTGCTACAGTATCTCATCATCAGGTGCTAATTATCCTTCCTATTGGGGATTCTTCCATCAATGATGTTAGAGACTCTCCTCTCCATCTTTCTAGATACTTTCATATTTTTTTCCCATTTTTCTTCCTCTTCCCACCACCATAGTGTGAAAGATGCTGAAAGTTCTTTGCTTATTCCTCTCTTTCTCCTTCTCTTTTCAAGGATAATCTGGCCATTTCATCCACATCCACTATTCCAAATACCATATTGTTGCTGGCATTTCCCAGTACTGGACTTTAAGCCCTGACCCTTTTCTCAAACTCCACTTCCCTTTGGGTATCTTCACCAGTTTTCTTTACTATTAGTTCACACGCATTCTGTATATTAATCATGCGCTTTCTCTCCTTCCTCCAGACCTGCTCTTCTCTTTGCCATATCAATTTCTGCCACTTCACTGCTCGGTTTTTTACGCCTTGGTATCATAGGTGACTCTGTCCTTTCCCTCCCACAAAGTCTGACTCAATTTGTTGGGAATTCTTTCTATCTAAAATCATCTTTTTGTCATTCACCCTTTTGCTGCTATCGATCCCAAACTGAACTTCTAGGGACCATGACTTGGGAAAAGTATGATACCAGCTATGGAACTCCAGTGGATGGGGCCTTTATGTCCTGATCAGCCAGGTGGGCAAATGGATGGAGATTTGGATTTTGAGTCAAGAATACTGGATTTCATATGCTGCTTCAGATTAGCCATGAGACTCTAGGTAAGTCTTTGTACCTCCATTAGACTTAGACTCTCATCTGTAATATGGGGGCAATCCAAATAGCAACTATCTTATAGGGTTTGTTGTGAGGATCAAACAAGATAACCTATTAAAGCACTATAAAAATGATAGTTTTATTTTTATTATCATTATTATTAACCTAGCCCCAGATCCATCCTTGGTTTACTCCTACTCAGATCTTCCCCATTCTTGCCCTTTTCATTTTTTTTTGTCTGAACATTTTATTTTTCACAGGTAGTTGTGCTGATTGACTCACCAACAGCTTCACTCATTATCCCTTTGATTTCTTATATATTCAAGCCATTCCTAGAACGTGACTCCCACATAAATGTAGATTGCCCCAATGTAAGTTCTTAGAGTTTCTTGGTTTTTTATTTGTATTCCTAGAGCTCAGCACAGCTCCTTGTACAAAGTTCTTTGTGGCAAATGGATTTTTCATTCATTTATTCAATCAAGGACCATAATATTATTAATTCCACTAAGGCAGCATCTCTCACTTCTATTTTGTTTTCTCTCTTCCTGTTGCCCTCCCCTTTTCAATAACACTTGCTAAGGCTGTTGTAACAGCATCCTGCTGGATAGTCTCACATCTCTTTGTTCCCTATTTTAACTCATCGCTCATACTGTTGTCTCCATTATTCCTTTTACTTTGAATTCAAAGTCAATGTATGCAGACAAATGGATATTTCATATTTTCTTTGTTCAAAACAATGTGTGTGTGACCAAGAGAGAGGATGATGATGATGATGATGATGATGATGATGATGATGATGATGATGATGATGAAAGTGATTATNGATGATGATGATGATGATGATGATGATGATGATGATGATGATGATGAAAGTGATTATTCTGGCCATCCAATTCTTCAATGCCATTCATCTAACTTTGGGGGTCACTGATATGGTGGCAGCAGTGGCTTGGCCATCTATGTATGTCAGATTCAGACAGCCTATCCCTGGCCCACCACCAGGCATGGCTGCCCCCTGGCCATTCTGAAACTTAATTCTGAATCAAACACCTGGGTGGCAGATGTGTGCAGCTGCAATGGCCATGGGCCATGTAGTCCTGCTGAGACACCGAACACATGGCCATTCTGAATGTGGAGGGGAAGAAGGAGGGGGGAGTAGAGAAACCTCAGTTTGAGGGGTAGAGAAATGTCTCCAGTGTAATTAAGTCTCTTCCACTTTTTTAAGAGTCTAAAAGCAAAAGCCCTGCAGCCTCTGTGGGATCCCATGGAGAGAAGAGGCTGCAGAAACGATTTGCCAGCCAACTCCATCGTTTTGGTGCTCTCAGGTAATTTAATTAGGCAGATTGTAAGAGATGGAAAAGTCATCTTCAACCATCAATTGCTGTTTCCCCCACAGCACTGTGGGACCCCTGATTTTCTTATTGGGAACTATGGAGCTGGTTATAGAATATAGATCCATAAGTGAGGCAATTTCATTTCTCTGGCTTGCTCAGACATGAATAAATTGATTGCCTTGCACATCTCTGTACCGTGGAGGCTAGCTGGCAGGGGCCCCTTAAGAGTCCACTTCAGTGTGTCCATTTAAAGTTACTCCTGGTCTCCAGGACAAGATCCGATGCACTATCCCGGTGGCAGAGGGGCACAAGAGGAAACAAGCTGAAAAATGGCCAACGGGAACCAACAGGAAAGCTTAGGAGGTTTTGAGTTTTATGGAATCCTGATGGGAAGGCTCAAATGAGATAATGTTTTTAAAGCACTTTGCCCACTTTAAAGCATTACATGCGTGTCCATCATTATCATTTTTTTGAGGAAATTCATACAGAAATGGTCCTGGGACAAGTCACTCTCCTGCTTTTTTTCTTTCAAATTAAATGTTCTATGGACAATTGCCAACATGGATAAAATAACTGCTTTTTCCTAATTGAATAAAAGTATTGGGATGTGAGCTCATCCTCTGGGGGCTCCCTGAAAGCTTTTTTGAGACAACACTGGGAGGAGACAAGACAACGGGCAGGATGCGCACCTTATCCTTTTCCCACAGAATCCTGTTTTCTTTAGTCCATGTAGCTTGAAGATTATGAGTACTTGGGGAAGGTGACATCTATTAAAAGCAGGTTTCTTACATGTGTATGCCTCAATGTTACTTCCTGACAAAGGCAGGCGATAGAACTATGACAGTAGTTAGGTTACACTATAGTTTGTTTTCATTCTGCAAAGATATTTTGAGGTTTGGATATCACTTAGTAAAAACCTGTTTACTTTTATTAATAATGAAACTGAGGTCCAAACAAGGTAAGTGATTCGCTCAAGGTCTCACAGCTATTTAGTAAGAATATTTGGGCCTTAGCAGAATTATAATGATAGTCTAGTGCTACCTCCTCATTTTATAGATGAGGAAATTGAGTCATTGAGAAGGAAAATGACTTCCTTAAAGGGGGTGATGGGTGGAACAAGCATGGATTAAGCTTCTATTTTATACCAGACACTCTACTAAGAACTTGACAGATATTATCTCATTTGATCCTCACAACAACCCTTGGAAATAGGTTTGATTATCATCCCAATTTACTAAGTATCTGAGGTTGGATCAGAGATTCTTCTCTATAGTCATCAGAAAGAAAACAGGCAAGATACAAGATAGAAAAGGGTCTGGATCAGACTGTCTAACTCAGTGGTTCCCTTTGGCCTACCACCCCCTTTCCAGAAAAAATACTACTTAGTGCCCCATCACATAGTATCACTGCCCCCTTACAGTTATTCACCGCCCCCAAATGCCCCTGTGGCCATCACCATCCCCCTGGATCGCTGCAGCACCCACCAGGGGGCGCTGGCGCCCACTTTGGGAATCACTGGCCTAACTCATGGCTTCGGTATTCCTTTACGATGTTTTAGCCCTGAAACAGAGCAGGGAAATAGAGCAGGGGCTGACCGATGGCACCAAGACTGCCCCTGCATCTGGTGCTATTAGACAGACCATCAGATAGAAGGAACATAGATAGTTCACCACTCATATACCCAGAGATGATCATTAGGCCCAGGGAAACAGGGTTGAATGCTCACAATTGTCTACATGAGCCTGGAGCCATGGCTTATGCTGGTTCCAGTGATTAAAAGTAAACATTAAAATGGAGGAGTGGCACAATTATAGTACCATATATATCTTTAATGCCATTACTATTATTAGAAGTTTAACAAGTGCCTATCTAATTGAGTCCATTGACATCACTGTTTGAAGGAAGTCCAGTGGGATTGTAGAAGGAACACTGGATTTGGATTCAGAGGTGCTGAGTTCAAATCCTAGCTCTCCGATTTACTTACTATCATGTGATATGGGTAAGTTACTTAATATCTCTGCACCTCAGTTTCTTCATTTGTAAAATAAGAGGACTAAGGCAGATGACTTTTCTCATTCTGTCCAGCTCTAAATCTATAATTCTATGACTGTTAGATAGAACTTGGCATTGGGCATCATGATTTGGCAATAACCATCCATAGTTTATTAGCAAAGGGGTGTTGGTTCTCCCAAGAAATAATGGATTTTTATTTATCCTTCAATGCTTCTGGGAGCTGTGATTTCACTGGTGTTTATACTCTCTCTCCTAAGGTTAGAAAATGGTCTTCAAGACTTGCTGTGTCTAAAATATTCATCTTCCTGTAGACCAGTGATGGGCAACCTTTTGAGCTTGGTATGTCAAAATTCACCAAAAAACTGAGCATAACTCGGGAGGTGTGTCACTTTGAGAAAAAAAACATAATTTCATAACATTTATATTTAAAATAGCAAAAATATATAATTGTAGTATATAACTGTATTTAATAAACCAAAACAGGTAAATCAATATAAGTAGAATTGTCATCTATAGTGTACAGAGGGTCTACACTACACTACAGCAAATGCTTTATCCTCAGCATATCGCCCCATACTTCTCTGTGTGTGGCTCCGTGTCATCAAAAATGGCTACACGTGTCAGTGCTGACACATGTGTCATAGGTTTGCCATCACTGCTGTAGACAATCTAATGATTATCCTAGGATGACATCACTATAACTCAAAGCCTTTTTGTTTGAGAAAATCTTTCTGAATACCGGTCTAGACTCAGTAAATCTTGAGTTAACACCACTAGCCAATGACCTCAATGATACTAAAGAATCCATAGTTGCCCCCTCCTCTCATAGAACCTCATCGAGATTTGAATGTCAACAGGGATGGAAGACTTGAAATTAAAGCCTGAGCCGAGGTTTATAGACTGAGAATTGGAAATGAATTGGCCTACCTCTTATTTTTGCACACAATAATATGAAGTCCAGATAAAGGGGAAATAATGAACCCATGTCCATACAATAAGAGAATGACAGAGTTGGGTTTTGAACCTAAGTTCCCTGATGATTCCAGGTCTAATGATCTTCCCATCATGTCACATTGCCTCTACGAATGTGCCATTAGTGGAATAATAGGCAATACATGGAATGGATGGCTAATTGAGGCATTGAGGTCTTCTTCTTGTCTATGAAATCACACGATGTAGACACCTGACTATTTGCCCTATACCTAAGGAAGTCTCCAAGGCAGACTATCGCTATGCTTCCAATCCTTGAGTACAGACTTCTGGGGGCATCTCAGATGCCCCCAAGGAGAAGATTGAACATGTGATCCTCAGAAAATGCTAACAATTTCCAGATTTTTAACCAAAAGTTGTTACTTACCTGAAACTTTGCCATGGTAGAAACCAGTTCAAGAGATGTGAAGTCTCAAATGTGTTGCTGATTTATCTGAAGGACTTTGGAGCAGTCATCAACCCACTTTGCTGCTCCTTCTCCTCAGGCATAAGCTGACTAGGCTGGATGAAGGGTTCACTTAGAGCCCTTTTCTCCCTAACCTTCTTTCATTCCTCATCCATCATTTCCAAATATACTTAGAAATTAAGCAGAAACCATTTGGCCTTATCAGCCAGACATCTTTCGATGGTCATGGAATTTTAAGAAGCAGGGAGCAGAGACCACAAAGCCCAACTTGCAATTTAAACATCCCCAGCTGTGCCTGACTGAACACATCAGCTCTCGCGGCAAAGGGACTATTTAATTTTTCTCTTTGTAGTCCCAGTATCTGGCCCACAGTGACTGTCCCCTAGGGGACATGTGAGAGGGGTTGGACCTGTGACTTTATTGATAAATGATCTTACCTGTAGTATACAGTCTTAGAAAGCATCCTAGAGCACTGAGAAGCTAAATGATTTTCCAGAGATCATCGAGCATACAGTAGGCATTGATCTGTTGAATGGATACATAGATGGATGAATGAATGTCCTAATAGATATGAAGATAAGGATATTAAAAGAGGAAGAACTTTGACTACATCCTTGGAAGAGCTTCCTGAATGGGGCAATGGAAGGTAAAAACATGGGCTACCTGAGGAGAGTGTCACACCATATGGAGTTGAAGGCAGAAGCCAAGAGATCAACCTTAACTTTTCACATCTAACTGGAATATAAGAACGTCTAGAAGCAGTGCATTGAGAGTCAGGCCTAGAGACAGGAGGTCCTAGGTTCAAATCTGGCCTCAGACACTTCCCAGCTGTGTGACCCTGGGCAAGTCATTTAACCCCCATTGCCCACCTTTACCACTCTTCCACCTATGAGCCAATATACAGAAGTTAAGGATTAAATACATGGTATTGCTTCCAAGACAGAATGTAAGGGTTAAAAAAAAAGTCTAGGAGCAACCCAGTTTTGTTGCCTCAGCTAACTGACCTAGCACCTGCTACTTTAACCTTTCCTTGATTTAATTTACTCCTATGAAACCGTGAACAATAATCCTTATTTTCTGTCCTTCCAAGGCTCAAAAGGGACTGACCTGCAAAGCATATTTTTACTGCAAAGGGTGTAATTAAACTTCAGTACATCAAATAATTGTGATATTCCCCCATGCTGGCTTTGTTTACCAAACACAACTCATATCCTTTGTATGTATGTAACAGACATTTTAAAGAATTAGATGGTCCTCAGATTCTTCTCTCAGTGCCCAATGAGTTCGTTCTTGAATAAAAGATGTTCATTTCCTCGTCCCAACCTTCAAGGTTTTCCATTCCTTAACAATCATCATCCTAGTTTGTGCCTTCAATAACGTTGGCTCCCAAGTTGGACTTTTGTGAAGGAAACTATCAGGAGTCTTAACTGCAAAACTCTAGCAAGGGAATGAACCCAGTAGCCCAGGACCCGCTATATCGCTCTCTATTTCTGAAGACTCTACCAAAAAGCAGACATTTGAACTGATCTACAAGTGATGCTGGTTCTCTAAAGATGTCATCAGGTATGACATAATCTCCGAGAGCTTCCAAGAATGAATCTTCTCTAAACATGTCCAAATCTGGTGTGGTCCTGGAGGACTCTTTATTTAGATGAGGCATTATTAATGTCTCATCTACTCAGGAGCCATCTTAAATAAGGATTTTCAAGCTATTAAAGGCTTTAGAACACAGTTTATTTCCTTTGGGAAAGAATAAGATGACACTCTCTAAGCCCACAGATATATAACCAACCTCAATAGATTGGTGGTTTTTCCCTGGTCAGCCATACCCAAAGGTGATTCTGATCCCTATTAGTCTGGCTTTAAACTATTAGCACCTGGAAAAGAGGGTATAGTCTCTCTCTGTCTGTCTCTGTCTCTGTCTCTGTCTCTTTGTCTGGCTCTCTCTTTCTCTCTCTTTGTCTCTCTGTCTGTCTGTCTGTCTCTCATTTAACTCCATAAGAGCAAATGAGAAAGATGCAGAGAAAATTGAGATCAGGAATATTAAAAAAAAATTCCACATGATCATGATAGTTTTTTTGGCTTCATTATGGGCTGACAAACACTGACATGTTCCATCAGTTTTTTCCTACGTTGTCTTGAATACTGAGGGTGGAATGAGTGGAAATATAATTGTAGCATGAGGAGTGGTGGGTTTCCTCATCCAGCTACTACTTACTCATTTGGTTTGGTTGGGGGGGGGGATGAGAGAGAAGCTAATAATACATCTTTGATGAAGAAGGAATTGGCCGTCACCCTCTGTCCCTTCCTTCACACAGAGAGACAAATGGGTTGACAATGTGTTGGGGCACAGCACAAAGAAGGAGCAAGGGGCCATCCGCCATTCCCAATCTTGGATTTCTAGAGTTAGAAGGCACTTAAAAAATGTTCCCAGGTAAAGCTAGTAGAAGGTAAATTCCTTGAGGGCAAAAGGGATTTCCTTTCTGACTTTGTATTCTCCTCATCTAGCAGGGGATCTGGCACAATATGGGATCCCTTTGAGAACTAGGATTGGTTCATTCTCTTTGTATCCCCAGGGCCTACAATAGTATCTGACTGTGTCCCACTCTTGATAAATACTTGTTGATTGATTTATGCAGGCTTCTTAAATCCCATTTAACTTAATTAGTTGATAAGTATTTATGAAGATTGTATTTTGGACTGAGTACCAGGTCCTGTAGGTCCTGACAATACAAAGACAAAAAATGAAACCATCCTTGCCCTCAAGAACTATCTATAATTTGAAAAAGGGACGACTCACAAATATTGTAGAAGTCCCCAAGAGGCTGTACTTAGCTAAATATTCAGATAACCATCCAGTGGGCACTGCTTAAGATAATGTTTCTGGGGAGGGGGTTGCAGCTGGGTGGTTCAGTGGATAGAGATCCAGGCTTAGAGATGGGAAGTCCTAGGTTCAAATCTGGCCGCAAACACTTCCTAGCTGTGTGACCCTGGGCAAGTCACTTAACCCCCCTTGCCTAGCCCTTACCACTCTTCTGCCTTGGACCAATATACAATATGGATTCTAAGATGGAAGGTAAGGGTTTAAAATAAAAAAGATAATGTTTCTTGGAACTTAGGGTAAAAATCTGCTGATAAGTGGGCCAGAAAGCAGCGATGCCTCAATATGAGGTCATGCAGAACTCTCCTTCTGCTTTGAAGGCAAAGGATAACATGAAGAGTTAGATGGGGAAGTCACAGGAAGCATAATCTCTAATTCAGAGAACATAAGCCAAATAACTGCTACTGTTCCTGGAAGGACATTGCCCTACAGCTTCACTCACTAGTCCGTCAGGCAGTCAACAAACAAGTTGTCTATGTGTTATATATATGTGCTAAACCTGGGAGATAAAAGGAAAGGCCAATGCATGCTCCCTGTCTTCTGGGAGCTCGTATTCTAATGGAGGAGACAACACAGAGACATGGAAAGAATTGTTTGGGGGTAGCTGGGTAGCTCAGTTGATGGAGAGCCAGGCCTGGAGACAGGAGGTCCTGGGTTCAAATCTGACCTCAGACACTTCCCAGCTGTGTGACCCTGGGCAAGTCACTTGACCCCCATTGCCCACCCTTACCACTCTTCTGCCTTGGAGCCATTACTCAGTACTGACTCCAAGATGGAAGGTGAGGGTTTAAAAAAAATTGTTCAATGTATAGAAAAGTGAGGAAGCCCCAAGAACAGAATGATCATAATGATGTGAAAACAGGGGAGAGGGGGAAAATGGCCAATAGAATCAGAATTCTAATCAATCAATGCAATGTCCAATCCTGACTCAAGAGGATGAATAATGACAAAGGGCCTATTCTCCAGATAGAAAGGTAGTCAGCTTTGGGACCAAAATGCAGAACATACTGTCAAATACACAAAGGCTCAGTTGGTCTTGCTTAGCTGTCCTTTTTTTCATTACAAGGCAAATATCATATTGAGAAAAAGAAGGCAGGCCCTAGGAAAAGGTGGTGATTTTTTAAAATGTCAATATGATATTAGCAAAAAAAAGAAAGAAAAAGAAGAAGAAGAAGAGGAGGAGGAGGAGGAGGAGGAGGAGGAGAAAGAGGAGGAGGAGGAACAGCATGCTTGTGGATGCCAAGAGTTTGCCTGAGGTAGAAATGTCCACCAAGCTAGTGAGAATAGTGGCATATTGGCCAATATATTAAACATGGAAGCCAGTGGAACTGATGCTTTTCTGATCTGGCTCTGGATCCATCTGATATCAGATAAAGCCGCAGACTGAGCTGCCTCCACAGTAACGCTCCGTACTGGACGCAGAGGGAGTCTTCAGGAGCAATATGTGGCGTTGTAGTGACCCAGACATGTCATCCCAGACCTTTGGCCTCTTACCTAATGTGTTCATTCAATGCTCTTATAAGATGTGAGTCCCTCATTTACTATATACCCTCTGTAACTGCTACCCTTATTCATACATTCTCCTGCTGCTTCTGAATCTCGAATGGCATCTCCAGTGGAAGACTGGAGGCTTTCCTGTGTGCCATCTTCCCAGGGAAAGGCAGCCATCAGGAATGGCTCCCTTTCCTTTCTGCACCAGAAACGGCCGGGAAGGCTTATTTGAAAAGGAAGGGCAGAGCCTGCACGCCCTGTGGCCTCCCTCCTCAAATATCACAGCCACGCTGACAGCCAGCCCCAAAGGAGAGCAAACCGCCAAGTGTAGAGTCGCCATCTCCGGGTTCCCCATTCCTGGGCCAATGAGTGTAGCCGGGGATTCAAGCCTAGATCCTTACAGAGGATTCCCCTCATGGGTGGAAAGAAGGCTCACTCGGCATTCTGTGCTTGCACGATGGGTAGACTTGGTGATAGTCATTCTCTCCTGCAGAGTCTTAGGAAAAGGTCCCCAAGCTGGGCCCCAGGTCACATGGAGAAACGAGGACACCTCAAAATACAGGACATTCTGTGATGCTCAGGGGCATCTTCACAGGTAGATTTCTAACTATATATCTTATTCTTCTTCCTCACTGGCAACCTTGGCAGTCAGCACAGGGCCCGACAAATAAGAGGGACGTCATCGACGTTTGCTCATTATTGATTGAGGGATGCACCCAATGTTTGGCATCAGGGTCACCGCATTCCTTGTTCCTCCCCCGGGATGAGGTGAGCATCCCATGGCCAGCTGGTCTCTATTTACTATTCGTTCCCCTTGGATCTTTCTGGAGCATCCGACATCTGTACTCCTGCACCATTTTCAAAATGCAAACGATAGCCGTCTCCACCAGAAACTATGGGGTGTTGGCTCCGTGGCTCTCTGGGAAACCCCATTTCATGTCTGGTGCCAGTCCTGGTTTCTGCCTCTGTCCCACTCGATGGAATCTTCCCTCAGTGGCCTGTCTTCCTGCTGAGGGCACCCTCGGGCCCGCCTCTCATCTGCCAACCTCGTGCCCCGTCCTGGAATGAGACGTTCCCTGAGATAAAACGGTCCAGTCCTGCCTGCTCTCAGCCCCCGTAGGGAGGGGCCTTTCCTCTCTGCAAGAACTTGTAGGGATGGCGGAAGGCCCGGCAGAACACACGCTTTCCCCATGTTTCTTTCTGCCAAGCAACATTTAAATCCCGCTTTGAATCCCTGCAGATTCCATTAGTCATCGGGCCAGAGGTGTTCGCTTGATCGCTGTTATCATCAGGTAGCTGGAACCAGGCTAAGCACACTGTGGTCGTGGGTAGATTAATTTTTCATGTTGCCTCACTATTTTTATCAACAGGGCATCACAGCTACAGATAAAGATCATTCAGAGCCGGGGTTAGACGCCTTAACTCTAATCCAGCAGGGAATGCCAATGGTCCTGGGGATTTTCCATGAACTGCATCTGCTCCAAAGGCAGCTCGACTTGCCTTTCATCTCCTCCTTTATTTCGGGTTGTAAGGGAGGGAAAAAAAAGGATTTGAGGTCTTTTAATCTGCACGGAAAAGACAGCAGAGGCACGTGGTTTCCCAATGTAAGTACAAGGCGATTGATTACGCCTTCTGGATTGGGGCCAATTCCCATGGAAAACTCGGCCCTGCTGGGCTTGGCCATTCCACACTAAGGCTTCATTGTGGGGAGAGCTGGGTTCTGGGGAAATGAAACGCCTGAAAAAATCTTTTGGAGGGTGAAGCAGTGTGGCATAATGGGTAGAGAGCCAACCTCAGAGACAGAAAGATGGGGGGAGGGATTCAAGTCCCATCTCAGACACCTCCTGCCTATGGGACTCTACACAAGTTATTGAACCTCTCAGGGCCCCCGGCAGCTCCCTAAGACCATCTGTTCCAGAGCAGGTAGTGACCTGCTCTGGGAGGGAGAACTTCCTCCTCTGGGACCTTAGACCGGGACGACCACAGTTACCGTGATTATCCCCAGGACTCCCCTTCCTAGTTGTTCCTTTCAGTCAGTGGGGCCTCCATAACTCCCTGGCCTTCCCTCCACCTCCCCTCTAATCCCCATCTGTCAGAAAGCAAACTCTCTAGCAGGAATTTCAGCGCACCAGGTGGGGGTTATTTCTGTTATGTGGAGAATCCCTTTACAGCAGAGATTCTGCCCCTTCTTTTCTGGGTCTGAGACCCCTTTGTCAGTCCAGTGGAGCCTAAAGATATGCATAAAGGAAAAGGAATAAGATAAAAAAAAAACAAATGTAGAAAAATAATGATGAATCTTCTCTGGTTCTTTTCCCACCCAGGTTGATGGAAATGCTGAAATCTCTTCAGAGAGTGGATGGCAGAAGCTCCCCAAAGTCTTGTTTTATTGTGTGAATAAAACTCTTTAATTCATCAGTGGCCCCAAGTGGAGAAAAAGCTGGCTTTGGAAGCAGAAAGAAATGGGTTCAAATCCTGCCTCTGAAGCATCCCGGCTGTGTGACCATCACAAGTTTCTTAACCTCTCCATTTTCTAGACAATTCTCTAAGGCTCTAAATGTCAGAGGAAATAAGGAACAGCATGGATAGAGGGACTTTCCTCTTTGGGGAATTCCCAACACCAATGAAAACAGATGTAGATTCCCTATCTCCATCATAAGAAATGCTTTTAAAGAAGAAAATATGCTTACACACATGCATGAATACATGTATGTATGTATACATGCCCCCACATGTGTGTATTATCTGTATATTTATAAATACATGCACATACCTACATGTGTTGTGTATATTATATGATATATACTATTTCTATATGTGTATACATAGATGTATAGACAGGTATATGTATTATATATTATATATATATGGAGAGAGAGAGAGAGAGAGAGAGAGAGAGAGATTACATGGATGCGTATAGATTACATGTATATTTGAAATGTACCTGGGATTCCAACAACCTTTCAAAAATGTTTCTCATCCTACCCAGTGGAAAGAGTGGAGAGTCTTGGACCAAAAGATAGGATGGGTGGACGTAGAGTGAACTCCTGACCAGATCCGAAGAACGGTCATTTAAGGCATGATGTGACCTCAAAAGGTGTCTGTTGGCGTGCCTCAAAGATCTGGCCTTGGCTTTGAGCCATTTGACATTTTAATCAGTGACTTGGATGAGGACACAGATGGCATCTAGCTTAGCGTGGTTACTAACTTGTTGAATGACAGAGATAGGAGGACAAATGCTCTCCTCGGGCGAGAACATTGGGCTGGGGCTAATAAGATGGAAGAATGAAATATATATATGAAAAGGATTCTGCATATGATTTCTCTTGGCAGCCTAGCAATTAAAGGTCATGTGTGCTCTGACCAGGTCTTTGAGAACCCATGACGTATTTTTGAGATCACTATTTTCTTTTCTGTCCAATTCAGGATTCTGTTAGAAATCAAAGTCAAATTCATTGCCTTGCGGACGCAGATATCTTCCCTTCTGTGGAATTCTGCACAGCATTTGCTACTCTCCCATGTTATGGTGTGTCTCCCATTTTCCAAGACTTTTCAGAGAGCACCTACATGACCTAGTCATTTCATCTTAGAGTCCTTTGAACACTCCAGAACAGAGCTCGTTTAGGATTGGGGTTTTGATCTCATTAAGGACAGCTGGGGGTTCTCTTCTGATTTTTGCTGCTTCTCTTCTGTACACTTGTTTTGTTCCACCCTTTAGGTTCCAAAGCTCATTCTCCTTGTCAGAGATATCAGAAATAAAATAGCAATTGCGATGCTCTCCCTTCTTTTATGTCATCTATCATCCTTGTCCTAACCATCCCACTTAGTGGTCCTCTGCCATCTTCTTTAATCTTTTTTTTTAATAGTGCTAGAGAAGCCCAAGATAGGATAGGACTTAAAGAAAACCTGAAGAATCATTGAACACACTGAAGAATCATTCAGGTGGAGATAAAATTTTGAAAGCATTGACTGGGGAATGAAAAAAAAATCACATACTCTATGAGATCATTCGACAATCCTTGGTGCCCTCTGTACTTGTTGGAAGTGGGGTATTCAGTCCTTAGCATTCTCATTGGGAGCTCTTGTGTTCAATTCTTTTGGGTAACTGTTGTGATAAGCTGCTGATTAGGCACCCCTGTGTTCTCTTTGCTGGGGGTGGGGGAATAGAAGAAAGGTTTCTCAGTTTATAGGAATGTTCTTGCCTTTCTTCACATGACTTGGTTTATTTGTTCATTTTCCTTTGATGGCATTATGTAGCTCCCCACCAAAACCCTGAGGCCTGGCAGCTACAAAAGTTTGGAGATGGATTTTTTTCTTGACTCAGAAGATTAATTCCACACACGCTGAAGGTTCAGCTCCTCCAGGAGGAGCACAAAAGACGGGATGCAAGTGGATATCAGCTGGCATTTGAGCCGTTTGTCCTTTGCGCCATAGTTTGTAAGTCAGTGGTTGGAAATCAGCTTGTCACTAGCACTTGACCCAAAGGAAAGTGGCCAGAATCCTGGCAAATCCCTTTTCTAGTCTCTCTTCTATCAGTGGTCACCAGTTAAAGGAAAGAGACCCTCCAGAACCCAGCAAAGAAGATAGCTGTGAAGCCAATAGGCAGTTTGCATGTTACTGTATATGATTTGTTTTCCATAAAAAAAATCTGCTCTCAGAGAACTGGTAGTCTGGGGACATTTGGAAAAGTTGGGCTCTTCCCAAGTTACCATGGACTATTCTGTTTCAACTCAATTCAACAAACATTTCTTTGGTATCTATTATGTCCCAGGTAATAGGCTAGGTTACAGAGGATAAGAAAAAAAAATGGAAAGGAGGAGGCTGAGGAAAGACCCTACCCTCAAGATGCTTTCATGACACTAAGGGGAAAATGATATGCACACAGATGAGACAAAGCAAAATATGCAGAAAAAGGGCAGGGGAGGAAATCTTTGGGGAGTGGTGGGGGCGGGGGGACACTTGAATAATGGAGGCAGTTAGGAAGGGACCCTATAGAAAAAGACCCTTGAGCTGAGCCTTGAAGACATCAAAGGACTTCCAGGAAGGGAGAAATGAAGATAGAGAATATTCCATATTTTAGGGACAGTGTGGGACAAATTACAGGTGAGAGATGAAAAAATTATCTGGGAAATAAGAACTTCAGTTTCCCCAGAATGTAGAGTGAGTGTGTGTGTGTCTGAGTGTAATATATATTGTGTGAGTGTATACATATGATGATATGTGGACATGAGTGTGTATTTGATTGTGTGTTAAACGTGTGAATGTGCATGAGTGTGCACATGTATGTGAATGTATGTTTGTATGTGTAAATGCATGGGATTGTGTGCATCTCTGTGGGAGTATACATGTGTGTGCAAACATGCTTATTGAGTGAGAATTTATGCGTTTATGTGCATGTGGGTGTATGAATAAATATATGCAACTATATATGTGTGAATATGTCTGTGTATGTGTATAAGTGTATTAAGTGTGAATGTATGAGAATATTTTTGTACATGAGTGTAAATGTGTGTGAATGTGTGCATATGTGTGAGCGCGTGTATGTATATTGATTGGAGTACTGATATTAAGAATTGGAAAGATAGATTGAAGCTGACTTGTTTAAAGGCATTAAATGTTGAAGAGAGATCTATTTCTCTTTTAGTCCTGCCCTTTCTATTTTCACTATTTCCTTCTACACCAGTGTTTTGCTTTCAATCAGTCCTCCTTTTCCACACCCTTATTTTACTTTCCTTCCCACTCCCTCCCTTCTTATTCTCCTCTTATTTCTCTTTAAGGCCTATTAATCATCCCCCAACCTTTCCCTCCCTTTTAATACTCCTTACCCCACTCCCCCCCTTCATTATTACCTCTCAACTTCTCTGTAGGGGAAGATACAATTCTATATCCCAATGGATCTGGATGTCCTTCCTTCTCAGAACTGATTCCACTGAGAGTAAGGTTTAAGTATTACCTATTACCACTGTCTTCCTGCCCTTCTTATAATAGTGTTCTCCACTCCATCCATTCGCTTATTTATCTGGTATAATTTATCCTATTTTTCTTCTTCCTTCAAGTTTCTCTTATCCTCCTTCCCCCCTCCATTTTTTTACATATCATCTTGAACAATTTAATGCCATACCCTCTGCCTGCGAGTAATTCTTCTATCTATTATGATAATGAAAACAATTCTTAGGAGTTACAGATATCATTTTTCCATATAGGAATATAATCAATGTGACTTTACTGAAACCCTTAAAAATTTTTCCCTTCTTTCTTGTTTATTTTTTTTGAATTTTGTACTTGGGCATCAAATTTTCAACTTAGTTCTGGTCTTTTCTTTAGGAATGCTTAGAAATATGTTTTGTTAAATGCCCATACTTTCCCCTGAAAGTATATATTCAGTTTTGATGGGTAGGTGATTTTTGGTTGTAGACCCAAATCTCTTGCCTTCCTGCATATCATATTCCAAGTCTTATGGTACTTTAGCGGGGAGGCTTTCATATCCTGTGTAATCCTGATTGGTGCTCCTTGATATCTGAATTGTCTCTTTCTGGCAACTTGCAATATTTTCTCCTTGGCCTGGAAGCTCTTGAATTTGGCTATAACATTCCTGGGGGTTGTCTTTTGGGGATTTAATGTAAGGGGTGATCCATGGATTCTTTAAATGTCTATTTTGCCCTCTTGTTCAAGAATATCAGGGCGGTTTTCTTGGATAATTTCTTGTAATATGATGTCAAAGCTTTTATTTTGTTCTAGGCTTTCCAGTAGACCAATAATTCTCAAATTATCAGAAAAGACTATTTCTAACAACTAAGAGGACTGAGGGAGTCCAGTGGTCTTGAGCAGGAGAAGGATCTGTTTAGAACTCCCTGAGCTTTTCTCATTTCAATATGGCAGCTGAGTGGAGGATAGATTGGACAACAGAGATGCTATATGCTGTAAGACCAATTAAGAAGCTATTCTAGCATTCTAGATGAGAAATGAGGTGGACCTGAAAGTCTCATTTGGTGATTCACTCTTCCAAGAGAAATAAATTCCTTGATAAAGATCCAGGAGCCCCATGAACTATTTTCCATCCAAATCTGTGCTTTCTTTGAGCTATTGCCCTAGGGCCACAGGGTGAGTGTCTGTTTTCAAGCCCTCATGACTTCTCCTTGAAAACTCTCACAACTTCAAGGTCAAGCTCTGCCTCAACTCCCATTTCTTCCTTCTTTAATTATTCATGCAGTCTCTAGCTCTGTTCATTTAGTGCCCTCCTCATTGAGTACCTCTCATTTTGTGACCATTTCTTGGGTGAAGAATATTCCTTCCTTCCTTCCTTCTTTCATCTTTTTTCTTCCATTCTCTCTCTCTCTCTCTCTCTCTCTCTCTCTCTCTCTCTCTCTCTCTCTCTGTTTTTCTCTCTCTCCCTCCCTCCCTCCCTTTCTTCCTTCCTTTCATAAAGAACTCCAAAAAGTTTAAGATGCTATATTATCAATCAAGAAACATTTATTAAACACTGGCTGAACTTCAGAATTACAAGGGTCCTCAGGGATTATTTTATCCACCCTATACCTGAGCCTAAATCCTCTGTAAAATATATAAGATAGGTGTTTAACCAAGATGTTCCTGAAGTCCCTTGGTGAGGAGTCTCAAAACTTTCCTGTTGTAGTCCCTTCCCCTCCAGGACAGCTTTGTTTTTATTTTTACTTCTGGCATTGGGCTGAGTTTTGCCTCTTCTATTGATATACTTTTTACAAGAATCTGTTTCATCTGTCTCCTGTAAACATGACATCTTATGAGTTATGAACAACAAAGGCTCAAAAGGGAGCACGCAGTTTATGACCAGTGTCCTCTTGCAGGGGGTCAGGCCATTATTAATAAACATATTGTCATGAAATATATACTGCTCTTAGAGAAGTGAAAGACATAATTGATATACATAGGAAGGCACTTGAAGGCTTAGAAAGCCCACTCTGAAAGTTCTATTCTTTGAGTCCCATGACAAAGTCATGAGGGAAGTACTATTAGAAATATTATCTTTATTTTACAAATAAGGAAACTGAGCCTTTAGGTCCTGGACTCTTCTCCTTTACCCAAGGTAACACAACTAGTACTCAGGTCTCCCTGAATTCTAGTTCAACACTCCCTCTATACCATACTACCACACTAAGAGAGAAACATAAGGAAATGTGCCTCCAAACTCCCATTCTGCCTACATAGTTGGGAGTCAATATCCCAAGGAACCATGGGCAAGAAGTACATGGCAACCAAAAGACACAAAAGAGAATGCTAAATGCCATACCAATGACAATTCCTGGTAGCCATCAGTATACCAGATTCTCCCTGGGGCAAATTATTCCTAATAGTGTAGGGCAGGCAGGCACATCTGGGAGTCGCAATCCCTCTTGGGGGCCATCAGGATAACTTACTAAAGTCCTTCCCTGCTTCTGTGAAGTGGCAGCCAAGAAAATTTAATGTGATCTTAGGTTGCATTAATAGCAGTCCAGTGCCCAGAGCAAGGGAGGGAATCATCCCACTGTACTCTGCCCCAGCCAGACCACATCTGGTGTATTCCATCCAGTTCTGAGTGCTATGTTTTAGGATAGATATTGTAAGTCCAGAGAAGGGCAACCAGGACAGTGAGAGAATTCAAAACCAAGGCCTAGGAGGATCAGTTGAAGGTTCTAAGGATGTTTACAGTGAAAAAAGAAAGGTCTTTAAATGTCTGCAGGCTTGACATGTGGAGGAAGAATTAACTTTGTTTGCTGAGCCCCAGGGGACAGAATTAGGAGTAAAAGCTGAAAGTTAAAAGGATGTCCTTTGATAGAAAAAAAGAAAAACCCCCAAATATTTAAAGTTTCTGAGGAAGAACAGCATGTTTTGAGAGAGGAGGGAATATTTCTAGAAATATTCCATTAAAAGTTATTTCCTCACTTGCTGAGGTCTTGCTAGAGACGATTCCTTCTTTGACCAGAGTTGTCTTCAGCGGATGGGAAAGTCCCTCAAGTCTCTGACTTCATTGATAACTCCTGTCATGGTCCTAGGCTAAGATGGCATTTCTCAAAACTTGCTTCGCTTATATTTGCTTCTGCTGGTATCACATAGCATCATGGATCTGATCCTTGACAGGATTGCAGAGATCATCTAATCCAACCTCCTCTGATTATGAAGAAGGAAACCAAGGCAGTGAGAGAGAATATCATTGGCTCAAGGTCACCCAGGCTACTCATTAAATAATGGCGTTGGAACTTGAACACAGGGAAGACTTCATCAGAATCCAGACAAAGCTTTGTTTCTACCCCACAGCCTTTGGTCTTTGGCATATGCTTCACCCATGTCAAGAGGTTTTTGGACATAGTTGTTAGAACATCCCCTGCCAAATTATTATTATTTTTTGTATATGTTTTGTCTTTAAGATTGTTTGAATCTGTGTGAGTCTGTGTGGATTCATGTGTGTACATGTTGCTTTCCTTGAATGGAATATAAATTCCTTAAAAACAAGCATTATTGTGTTTGGAGCTTTGTATCCCTAGGGCCCAGCACAGTGTAGAACACAATTAATATCTGTTGGATTGAATTGAAACATATCAGTCCCAGATCTCTGGGAGGCGCATGCTATGTCCAGAGGGCTGACAAGTCCTAGAACATGGCAGCTCAGCCCAGTTTCTGTTCTGAATTTGGTTCTTATTTCTCTGTTTCCCATCTTTCTCAGTTTCCCATCTTTCTCAGTGAGCTCACCAACTTAGTTCAGGCTCTCGTTAACTCGATATTAGATTAATGCAATGGCCTTCTAATTGTTCTCCTCCCTCATGTCCATCCCACACTTTCCTGCCAAAGTGCTTTTCCTTACATGCAGACCTGATCATCTAATCCCTCAACTCAATCCAATCCAGGGGCTTTCGACTGTCCCAGGACCAAATAGTAACTCTTTAATTTCTATTTTGATGCCCTTCATAACCTGGCTCCCACCCACATTTCCAGATTCACTGGACATTGCTCTCCCTCCCACTCTCTGGATGTAGTCTTCTCTTGATTCCTCACAAATGACACTATCTCTCCTATCTGCCTGCCTTTGTACCAGCCATCCCCCAAGCTCTCCCTCCAGATCTCAGCCACACAAAGTCCTTTTCCTTCAAGATGCCGTTAACTAATTGTCTTTGGAAGGAAACTTGTTTGGATCTGGCCCTCCCTCCCAAATTACCCTTGATTTAGCGATTGTGACTCCATTTATATTTATTCACTTTATAGATTCATAATTCTCCTTGTTGTCTCCACCTTTGAAATTAGGCTCCTTATGGCTAGGACATTATATGTACTTGTATCCCTAGTACCTAGGTCTGTGCTTGAAACACTGTGGGGGTTTAATGAATATTTATCAATGAATCTCTTCCAAGTAAAGAAGCATCATGAACAGAGAACATTCACACATGCACAAACATGTTCACAGCCAAAGCATTTTTTCATGGGGGACAGATCTGATGGTTGGAGGAATCAGGAAAGGTCTCCGGTAGGATACAGTCCATAAACCTAGCTTTGAGGGAAGCTGAGATACTATGAGGCAGAGGTGAGAAGGGAGAGCCTTTCACTCATGGGAGTCAGTTCATGAAAATGCCCAGAGATAGGAGAGGGAGTTCTGTGTGTGGACCTGACTGGAAAATAGTATTTATGGAAAAAGAGAATTTCAAGCATGAGGAATGATGAGAAAGCCCAGTGAGCTGAACCAGAGTGTATGAAGGGCAGTGAATGATCTCAGGAAGGTAGGCTGAAAAGGACTGTTAATTGCATCAAATGCCAAGCTAAGATATTTTTATTTAATCCAAGAGGCAAGAGCGAGCACCTAGGGATTCTTGACTTGAGAGGGACATGAGCAAACTTGACTTTCATGCGTGTCAGTTTGGAAGCTATTTGGAAGATCACTTGGTATGAGAATTTATTGTTCAGAGACTGTATTAATTCCTGTATCCTAAAGAGAATCACCATATATTCCTGTCTCTGGAATCTGGGTCAAAGATATCACCCAGTCTGCTGCTTTTCTGCATTTTCTTTGTCCTTGGGAATTCCAAGAAATAGCTTCCTTTTTAACAGAACTTGATTAATAAATGAAGGGGAGGGACAGCTGGATAGCTCAGTGGATAGAGTGCCAGGCCTAGAGAAGGGAGGTCCTAAGTTCAAATCTGGATTCAGACACTTCCCAGCCATGTGACCGGGGCAAGTCATTTAACCCCGCCACTGCTTAGCCCTTAACACTCTTCTGCCTTGGAACCAATACACGGTATTGATCCTAAGGCAGATGGTAAGGGTTTAAAAAAATTAATAAATGAATAAATGAAGGGGAGACAAGTTCTTTTCCTGTGTACATGACTTGTACACTGGTGGGGTTGAGGAAGGGTGAATAGGTTGATGGACCACCTGATGGAAGAGGAATTGATGCAGAGTGAAAGGAGCAGAACCAGGAGAACATTGTACACAGAGACGGATACACTGTGGTACAATTGAATGTAATGGATTTCTCTACCAGCAGCAATGCAAGGATCCAGGACAATTCTGAGGGATTTAGGAGAAAGAATGTTATCCACATCCAGAGAAAGAACTGTGGGAGCAGAAATGCATAAGAAAAACAACTGCTTGATCACATGGTTCAATGGGGACATGATTGGGAATGTAGACTCTAAGTGATCACCCTAATGCAAATATTAATAATATGAAAATAGGGCTTGATCAATGATACATGCAAAACCCAGTGGAATTACTCGTTGGCTATGGGGTAGGGGGAGGAAAGAACATGAATCATGTAACCATAGAAAAATACTCAAAATTAATTAATTAATTCAAAGTTTCAATTATAAAATAAATAAGAAAAAGAAAAAAATTGTCTTGGAAGGGTCAAGGGAGGGGCTGAATAATGAGCTCCTAAAAATCTATTTATTAGCTCAGTTTGGATTGTCCATAGTCACAAGAGAGAGCCATGAAGACCCCCGATAACTTTGTTAGTTATGATACTGACCTAATCAATAAACTCATTATAATCAGTGAACTTACTTTCTTACCCAACAATCAGTCTCTTGAGATAATTTAAATCATAATTCTGGAGAGCAGGGAGATCACAGTCAGGGAGACCAGGTAGGAAGATATTACGGCAGTCTGAATGAGAGGTAATAAAGGCCGAAACCAGAGTAGTGCCTGGGTGAGTGAAAGAGATCGGTATCCCAGACAAGATCTGAACCCAGATCCTTTGCCTCTAAATTCAGCGCCCGATCGTTGCTCTCCTCTGCACATATGAAAATCATGAACAATGAATATAGAAGATGAAAATGGGAGCCTGAAAACCCTGCCCCCAAGCCAACAAGTAGTTTGAAAATAGTGTCTGTCAGCATCCATATGGTTTCTGCATGTGTAAGAATACACACACAGGGGGCTGACTTCATAACTAAGATTCTTTTTCCTTTAATTCAGTCATATTAGATTATGGGGTTGATTATGATCATATCCACAAATCGGCATTCGAGCCGAGTTTCCATGGGAACCCTATACGCCCCTGTTCTTTAACGTCTTGGACAAGGCTTTGCCTGTTGGACAACTTGACCAGGTTTGACGAGGACAACGTGTTTCGTTTAAGTTACATTAGCTGGGGCCAATATTTCCTAATTGCATTACCAGGAGAAACATTTGCTGCGTTCCCCGGACCATGGAAAACTTTTCCCAGTCCAGAGTTCCATTGCCTTTAATCACTGCAGGACAGGAAACATACCAGGACTGCCTCGTCTTATCGGGCTTCAGATGTGCTAACTGGCTTTCCATCTGGGCAATAATCTCCCTTCATCAATGACCAAGCAAGTCTGGGGAGGGGATGCCGCCTTCATGGATGTGCCCAGCTACTCCTCCAGACCTCGGTGCGTCCAGGGCTTTCACGACATGCAACAGGCATCACGGAGGCTGACTTGCCTTGAGCATCTGGCTTTCTGAGGAATCTTACCAGAAAACAAGGACCACGGGGGGGAAAAATAAACTTAATAATATAAAGCGTGAAGCAAATGGGATAATGCTGTCATACAGCATAAGGTTCTTGGGATGGCAGGACTTTTTTTTTCCCTTCCTCCCCCTCCCCCAGAAAACCAAGATTCAAAGGAAAAAAGGGGGAGGGGGAACTATTGAAACCAGGGGCTTCAACACACAACCAGTGATGTTAAAGGCAAACAGTCCACAATTGGGAAGTGCCCTGGAGCAAAATTTGGGTTGAAAGTACTGCACTATATAAAGGCATGGGGGGAAGGGGATTGATTGACTCAAGTCGGAGTTCACCCTGTCAGCATAGAAAACATATGGCCCAGAGCACTGAGAGATGTCTGTGTGTCTGAAACACTGGTGGGGCTTAATAAAAAAAAAAAAAAAAAAAAAAAAAAAAAAAAAGCAGGACTAGTTGAATTTTACAGCATTAGGCACTGGGGCAGGGGCTGGAGAGAGCTGAGCTGTATTTCAATACATTCGAGGATACGGTACCATTGGGGCAGGAGACTCTATTTTTTAGAGACACAACAGCCCCGATTCAGCATGCCTTAACTCCAAAGTCCCCCTTCCTGAATAATGAGAAGTAGCACACGCATTCTTCATCCCAAAGCTACCTCCCTCCTTTGTGAAGGAGTATTGAAAATCTCCTGTTTCTTCTATCTATCCAACTGCCATTTTGAAGTCATGCGAAGTGTGTCTTTTTCTGACAACGCCATAAGTTCAGAGTTTTGGGGGAGAAAAATGCTTCCTTGGGAAAATTTGAGAGTTGCCTCTATCTCCCTTTCTTTTCTTCATTTCTACACTTGCTGACTTAGAAGACATTTACCCTGTAGCAGAATTCTAGAATGGCTTCTCTTTCATGATCCGAATTTCCATAGTGGAGCTCAGGGTCACCCTGGGGTGGAGGGTCAGGACTCTTTCCCCTTTGGTCCAGAGGGAGACACACACTGGCTTGAACTTCTGGGGGATGATGAGTCATGTGTCAATGGGAAGGAGCAGATGTTTCTTTCCCATAGACCAAAGAGATCAGCATCATTGTCCATTCTGGCCTGGGAAAGGCACTGAATGCCTAGAACTTCCTTGTCATCAAAAGAGAGAAGGAAGCTTGGGGTAAACTCAGAACAGAGTGAAAACAAAATGGAGCCCCCAAAGGGCTGAGGACCCCAAGAAAAGGATGAAAACAGTGAGGACCATGAGCCATGTAGAGGAAGGATTAGCTCCTCATAGGGGAACTCCTTGTGTCAATGCAGATGGATACCCAGGGTCACTACACTTAGACTTCAGATATAATTCCTAGGCCAGTGATGGACAAACTATGGCCTGCGGGCCAGATGTGGCCCCCTCAAATGTTCTATCCAGTGGCACGACATTATTCCTAATCTGATGAATGCAATGAGTAGGATACAATACAACGAAACGTTGAAAGAGTTGCCTTAGAAACAGACTGACAGAGGAGCATTTCCTTTCCTTTGGCCCCTCTTTAAAAAGTTTGCCCATCACTGTCCTAGGCAATTAGATCAAACCCAGGTTGGAATTAAATGAATTGTCCAAGGTCACAATCCTAACAGATCTCAGAGACTGGATGTAAACCCAGGTCATTCTGACTCTGAGCTCAGTACTATCCACTAAATTTCCCTTACTCTCCTTTTGCTGATGTGCATACAAATCCCGACCTCACCATTTTGGGATGGTTGTTCTTTCCCTCATCCCTTTTAGTAAGAGGTAGGGTTTGAATGCCCAGCCTTTTTTTTTCCAAACATGCCTCTGAAGAGAAAATAGTCCTTCTCTTCAAGGAGTTTCCATAATATTCAGGAAAAATAAAAGAGCTCCTCTCTTCAAGAACACATAATCCGAAGGGGTCCTTAACCTTCTTTAGCCCGTGGACTCTTCTCCTTTGGTTAGCTGGAAAATTATATATATATATATATATATATATATATATATTTTCCATAGTGGAGCTCAGGGTCACCCTGGGGTATATATATAATATATATATATATATATATATATAATCCTTCTCAGAATTATGTTTTAGATGTATAAAATTTAAATACAAAAGAAAAAAATTTCTATTGAAATTTAGAAATCATGATCTGAAATATATAAGGACCTCCAGTTAAGACAGCCAGCACTACGGGATACAGAAGCTGAGTAGTCAAGGAAACACAGGATAAAAAGAAACTGGGAAAATCAGGAAATCCTTCCTGTAGCAGTCAAGGAAACACAATGTGATATAAGGAAGAGGAACTGGGAAAATCAGGCAACACTTCTGTAGTTGGTGGCACCTGAGCTGAATCTTAAAGGGAGCTGGAGGTTCAAGGATGAGGAAAATAGGAAGGAGAATCTGCCAGGTCTAAGCTACAGCCTGACCAAACCATTGGCCATCTTGGGACTTCCATTTCCCCACCTTTGGAATGAGTGGGTTGAATGAATCCACCTCTAGTGTCCCTTCTAGTTCTCACTCTATGAGCCTATGATTGCAGTGGGCACTTCAGAGTGTCCTCTGCCTCTTTCCATTGCTAATGGAAACCAGATTCAATAGCATTTCTGCAATGCTTTTCCTTTAAATAATCCTTGTCCTGAGGTGGATGAATGTTAGTGTGTGTATGTATGTATTTCTGTGTGTGTGTGTGTTTGTGTGTGTGTGTGTGTGTGTGTGAGAGAGAGAGAGAGAGAGAGAGAGAGAGAGAGAGAGAGAGAGAGAGAGAGACAGAGACAGAGAGAGACAGAGACAGAGACAGAGAGAGACAGAGACAGAGAAAAACAGAGAGAGAGACAGAGAAAGACAGAGAGAGAGAGACAAAGAGACAGAGAGA
>NC_058130.1:11243400-11259113 GCF_016433145.1 Gracilinanus agilis | reverse complement strand
ATATCTATAATACATCTATATATCCATATATCTATAAAATATCTAGATTATCTATCTATCCATATATCTATAATATATCTAGATTATCAATATATCCATATATCTATAATATATCTAGGTTATCTACATATCCATATATCTATAATATATCTAGATTATCTACATATGCATATAGCTATAATATATCTAGATTATCTACATATCCATATATCTATAATATATCTAGATTATCTATATATCCACATATCTATAATACATCTATATATCCATATATCTATAAAATATCTAGATTATCTATCTATCCATATATCTATAATATATCTAGATTATCAATATATCCATATATCTATAATATATCTAGGTTATCTACATATCCATATATCTATAATATATCTAGATTATCTACATATCCACATATCTATAATGCATCTATATATCCATATATCTATAATATATCTAGATTATCTACATATGCATATAGCTATAATATATCTAGATTATCTACATATCCATATAGGTATAATATATCTAGATTATCTATCTATCTATAATACATCTAGATTAATCTCCTTCATATAGTTTTCATTTCAGCCAGATGGGTGTTCCAGTTGTTCTCACTTACTGTGCTAACTGCCATTTCCACACCTGTGTCCAGGCTACCTTCTGTACCCACTTTAGCCATGTTCCTTAGAATCCATTGTTTCCTACGAAGTTCTGCTAAAATGATTTCATCTCTAGAGGACTTCTTCTGATCCTCCACACACACAGCCCAACAACTCCTGGCCTCTATGGCAAGAATGTACTTTCTATTTATTTTGTACATATTCCTCTGTACACACAATTTTCCTTGCCTGCAGAAAAGCAGCTTCTTGAGGGAAGGGGCTCTTTCATCGCTGTCATTCTCTAGCACATCAGAGCACTGAAACATAGTAGGTGCTTCATAGATTCCTGTTGATTGACACTGACATTGTCAGTTCATGGAATCATTAGCTTTAGAGCTAAAAAATGATCTCGGAGGTCATCTAGTTCAATGTTCACATTTATCTTTTGGTTTTTTTAAATGAGGAAACTGAGTTTGAAAGGAGTGTCTGACTCTCCTGAGGTCACCCAGGTAAGGGGCACATATTCTTTCAAAAAGAGTTTTGATTGGCTCCTCTCAGCAATGAAATGATCTGGGATGATCCTGAAAGACTTATGACAAGGAAGGCTCTCCACCTCCAGAGACAGAACTGTTGGAGTCCTCTTTCCCATCAGTGTGTCTTTGGTTTTATTTAGGTGTTTTGGTCATGTAAGAGTTTGCTCTTACAACAATGACCAATATGGAAGTGGGTTTTGTATGACAATAAAAAAAATGGAGGGAAAATTAAATAAATAAAAACAAATGTAAAAAAATAGTTTGGGGTTGGGGCAGTGAGGTAGCTCAGTGGATTGAGAGCCATATTTACAGAGACAGGAGGTCCAGGGTTCAAATCTGGCCTCAGATATTTTCTAGCTGTGTGCTCTGGGCAACTCACTTAACTCCCATTGCCTGGTTCTTACCACAATTCTACCTTGAAACCAATACACAATATTGATTCAAAGACAGAAGACAAAATTTTTTAAAAATAGTTTTGAGTTTATAGTTAAACATGGCTCTCTTACCACATTGAGTTAATTAAATTCAAACATAAGTGATTTCTTTGGGAAAAAAAACAAAGCCAATTATTCATTGGTTCTCATATCAAATTCAGCCAATTTTTTTCTTTGCCAACAGGCCTCTCTGTGTAGATGCCCTCTAAGTGATTCTAAGTCATCTAAGTTCCAACAAACACCTTTGCTTAAGATATTGTTGCTGAGGAACTAGAAATCCCAAATGTTATCTTCAATAGAAGCAGACTTGAATAACAAAAAGAGATTCATGATACAGGAACTTTGCCAGTGGCATGCTCCTATTTGAGGCTTATTGAGAAAACTGTGTTTGCCTGAAAACATGGAAGCTGTAAAGCTATCAAATTGCTAATAGAGCCCAAACCTTTAAAAAAAATCCCAATGCAAAATAGCTTTTGCATTACGAGAAATGTGCCTGAAACTATAATCTAAAAATACAATTTTGAAAAAAATCTAATCCATACCAGAAATGGGAATCTCAAAGTATAACGGAACTACCAAAGGGGACAAGAATCCAGAAAGAACCCCACAAAGATACTTGTTTGATGGCGTAACATGAATAAACAATAAAAAAAAAAAAACGAACATGAAATTGATTCCCATTTATATTCCTGGGGCAGGGACAAAAGTGGCCAATCACAAGATCTAAATAAAACAACATGTAAATAGGAGAGCTTGGCTCGCCTTCCCCAATTCCCATTTTTCTTGATTCTATTGTTTCTATCATTAGTTTAATGTTGAGTAACATCTGTTTCTATTTACTGTAACAGCAAAATGAGCTCACTAATTACCTTTAATCATACTTATCTGAAATGCATTTTATCTTTATCTCCATAGATGGACTATGGACACAATTGAGTAGTGTTAGAGGTCTAGAGTTAGGAATGCATTAGAAATGGAAGCCTCTTTTCCCTCTAATCCTGACACTGCAAGCCCTTTTAGAGATCCTCGGAAGGTAAACAACCAGTGAAGGCCATCAGTGACTCCCAGGCAAGGACATCACAGAGGGGTATTAGCTCTGAAGGAGACCTCTCTTCTCTGAACCAAAACAGGATGCTTAGAGGACCCACTCAGACTTCTCTTCAGCTCAGGAGCAAAGCAAATACCTTCAAAGGGTGGGGGGCAGCTAGATGACTCCATGGATTGGGAGCCAGGCCTAGAGACAGGAGGTCCTGGGTTCAATCTGGCCTCAGACACTTCCTAGCTGTGTGATCCTGGGCTAGTCACTTAACCCCCATTGCCTAGCCTTGTAACAAATAAAATTAATATAGAAGAATATATATAAAGATATTAGGGTTTAAAAAATGAATAAAAAATATCTTTAGGAAAAGAAATGGCTCCAAAGGTGGGTTTGATATCAGTTCTGTTTCTGAGTTAAAATCCTCACAAAAGTTACTAGAGGGATTTATCATTTTCTTCTCTAGCTCATTGTACACATGGGAAACCGAAACAAACGGAGTTAAATGACTTGCCCAAGATCATACAGCCAGTGAGTGTCTGGGGTCAGATTTGAAGTCAGGAAGATGAATGAGTCTTCTGAACACCATGCCCATAACTCTATGCACTAGGGGCACCTACACTAGGATAATAGCTGAGGAGCTTGAATTGTCCTTAGAGATCATCTATTCCAAATCCTCCCACCCACCTCTCCCACCCTTTTACAGTTAGGGAAGATGGTCATACCGGATGGATGATCTTGGGAACTTCCGAAAGTTATAGGGTTCTAGGAGGACAGCAAGGCAGTGACTGTTAAGCCCACTAGAATGATGAGTGTTGGAACAGCCACAGCAGGAGTGGGTGCCAGTCAAAAGACAAATCAACATCACTCTATAGGGAAAGGAACCTACATTTTCTTGGATTGGGCTAAGCCTAGAAAAGGTGAAATGTGAAACATAAAAAAGAGACTTTGAAAAATGGCTTACACTCTAATGACCCTGGAGGATTAGCCTCCCAACAGATTGTTCTTGTAGTGATAGGCTATCGGATTTGGTTCCAGTTCTTCTAGGATTCCTTAGTGCTCGTCATTGTCTTTGCTGGGATGCCATAAATGCCTTGTTCCAAAATTGATTCATGCTTGTACATTGGATACTTTGTTTAAATTGAATCCCCCTTTGAGGACACCCTAAATTAGGGTCACAGTAACACCACTGTAGTAACACCACATTCCTGGGAAGGAAGTTGAGCTAGAAGTGAAGAGTGACGGCCGATTCCACCTATTGAACAACCCAGAGAAATCATCCCAGCCCATGGCTACACGGCCTGATACAGAAGAGAGAGAAGTGGGTGCCCTGAGACTCCAGGAGGCCCAGGAGCGGGGACCTCTCTTCTGATCTCTTTACTAGACCGTGGCCTTTGGATCCTGTAACTTTCTGACTCCGAGTCCTGAACCCCAGCTCTTCCACCACACTGCTCCATAAGCACTAGATGGATGCTCCATAAATATTTGGTGGTCAATGATTGAATGGATATTTCCTAGCAAAGACACATAAAATTAATCCCAATTAGAGAGAAACACGCAATTTGGAACTGCCTGTTTACTTAGCTGTAGGAATAAATATCCAATTATGCAAGGAAGCCGGCGACATGCATTTCATGTCAATTATCATTAACCTTTCCCAGACAGCTGAAATGCCGGCTTTTAATGGAGCCCAAACACTATCAGCCATTCACATGGGGTGGAGCCTGGAGACTTGCTTCATCCCTGACTTTCAGTTCCTCTTAAACAAACAAACACTAAGAGGCAACATCAGTCCACTTCCTTCCCCCAGAGAGGGAACCAACATGGAAGGAAAGACCCTCCGCAGAGTGACCCAGTGGGCAGAGACATTCTTGCCTCGTGAGTCAGGTTCAGCCCCCGATACTTAATACCTTATCGTCTTGTTGAAAGGGAAGGATTTGTCAGATCGCTTTCCAAGGCATGAACAGAAGGAGTGTCTACGTTTCCCAAATAGTGTACATAGCATTTGAAAGCGGCTTTGCTCCATTACAATGATGTGTTCACCCACAGCCATTAGACTAAACTATCATCTTTTTTTTTCCCCCTAGCTGGACAGAGAAGTTGGTTTTTTTCCCCTTTTTTTAAATATTAGAAAGTACTTTTGATATCTCTGAATCTTTCTGTAGCCTTTTTAGTTATCTACCTATCATGGACTTGCTTTTCTGTCTATGTATCTCTCTATGTATCTAGCTATCTAGCTGTCGTTTATCTATGCATCTATATATCTATATATGTATCTATGTATCTATGTATCTGTCTATCTATGTATCTATTTATTTATCTGTCTGTCTGCCTATGTTTCTATGTATTTATTTATCTATCTATGTATCTCTATCTCTCTATCTATCTGTCTGTCTGTCTATGTATGGATGGATGTATCTCTATATCTCTATCTATCTATCTACCTATCTATCTACCTATGTATCTGTCTGCCTGACTATTTATTTATGCATCTATTTGTCTATCTGTCTATCTATGTACCTATCTATGTATATGTGTATCTATCTGTCTGTCTATGTATCTATGTATTTATCTATCTATCTATCTATCTATCTACCTATCTCTCTCTCTCTATCTATCTATCTATCTACCTGTCTGGCTGTCTATGTATGTATGTATGTATCTGTCTGTCTATGTATCTATATATCTATCTACCTCTGCATCTATTTGTCTGTCTATTTATGTATCTATGTATCTATCTGTCTATCTGTCTGTCTATCTATGTACCTATGTATCTATCTATGTATCTAGGTATCTATCTCTCTACCTTTCTATATAGCTTTCTATGTATCTATTTATCTGTCTGTCTGTCTATCTATTTATCTATGTACCTATCTATGTATCTATCTACCTATGAATCTATTTGTCTATCTGTCTATTTATCTATGTATCTTTTTATTTATCTGTCTATCTACATACCTATCTATGTATCTATCTGTCTGTCTCTCTATGTATCTATGCATTCATGTATCTGTCTGTCTGCCTATCTGTCTGTCTATCTATCTGTCTGTCTGTGTATCTATCTGTCCATCTATGTATCTGTCTGCAGAAGTAAAGTCTGGACTGCAGGAGGTCCTGGCATGGAAACATCTTCCTCTGGTACACAGGCACAGATTAGCAACTCATTTGCAACCTCCTTTGTGTCTGTGGTCACAAGAACCAAAATGTGTCGGAGGCAGGATTTGAACCCATGTTTTCCCTGTCTCCAAGAGTAGGTACCCTTTGTCCACTATGGGATACCTCCCATAACTCTTTTTTGCTGCTGGATATTACTTGACCATCCAGCACTTATTTTTGGAGGGAAAATTCCATTCTTTTGCACATTTTGTTAATGTATTTTGTTTTTCTGTCCGCATGAAAGAAAATGTATGATTGGGTCTGTGGTTTATTGATGAGCTTAGACAAACCTTCAGAGAAAAATCATTAGGATGAGCCGGGCCCTTGGCCAGAGTGGATATTCTGTCTACTTTCCTTGGCTGGCTATCCCCTTGGAAAGAAAACATCCCTCAGTTGGAGGCGTTAGTCTTTCAGGTGGAGAGGAATTAGTAAGATCCACTTCATAGCACTGAGCTATGGGGTACGAAGATCCCCTTACCATTTCATAAGGAATTGTTTCTGCAGAAAAGGAATTTTACTTCTTCTTTTAAAAATAATACTCTTATTTTCTATCTTAAAATTAATACTAAGTATTGGTTCTAAGGCAGAAGAGTGGTGACGACTAGGCAATTGGAGTTAAAGTGACTTGCCCAAGATCACACAGCTAGGAAGTGGCTGATACCCGATTTGAACCCAAGACTTCCCATCTCTCTTTCTGGCTCTCAATCTACTGTATTACCTAGATAGCACCAGAAATTTTACTTCTTTGAGATTCTCATATGATTTTTCAAAATGTTTCCTACTTATTTGGGGTCTGGAAAATTCATTCCTTTGCCTCAACTAGAATCCCAATAGAACCTGAAACCTTGTAGCTAATGGTGCAAGTAGTGGTGCAAGATTCAAGTTGTGCTTGGGGAAAGTGTGTGGAAAGGGGAGAGATTACATAAATTGTCTCTATTTACACACATATCTCTCATAGATTGTATTTGAGGCAATTCCCCCCTACCATCCCACAATCATCATTTATAAAAGGAAGTGGGATGCAATTGGCCATCTCATATTGCCAAATTATAAAAAAGGTCTGAATGACCTGCTCTAACGTTATGTAAAACGACTCAAGGATTAGGCATTTTTTGCTAGGCATTAAGCATCATTTAAGCTCCTTAAATGGGAGGGACATGGACTCCGTCATTTCAGTACTTGTGTGCCCAGTGTCTGGAGCAATTATTTTTATTAGAGATCTGATTCCATTAGTGGACTCCCTCAACCAAAGCAAATTGGGTCTTGTTCTGCCCTCTATTTATTTTTTTTTCTTTTCAAACCCTTACCTTCTGTCTTAGAATCAATACTAAATATCTACTCGAAGACAGAAGAGTGGTAAGGGCTAGGTAAGAGGGGCTAAGTTATTTGTCCAGGATCACACAGCTAGGAAGTAGCCAAGGTCAGATTTGAACCCAGGACCTCCTCTCTATGCACTGAACCAGCTGGCTGCCCCTCTGTTCTTTATGTTTTTAGAGAGCTGCCTGAGTCAACATAAGGGTGACTTTTCCAGGATCACATCAATCACTCTATATCAGAGGCAGGATTCGAACCTATTTCTCCTTGACTCTTAAGCCACTTCTCATCCTATTCCACTGCATGACCTTTTGGTTGTGGAACTGAATGTGAATGAATATCATATGGGGATTCAGGAAGGAAGAATCTTCCCCCAAACATATTTTTATGTTTAGTTAGTTTTCCAAGTACTAAAAGCCATCCACTTTGATCTCTGAGGAATCCAAATAAGCCGCAGTCATTCTTGAGAATATCACACAGTTTTCAGTTAGTTTATACCTACGAGTGGAAACTGGGGTCTCCAAACAGGATTGCTGGGAAAAGCTAAACAACTACAGGAAAACTAGGGCCATGGCCTTCTAGTATCAGGTGCCAACAGGTGACTCTGGACCAGTGAGCCAATAATCAAGTCTGCCAATGGAGAAATAAGGTCAATGAGTCAAAGGAAGGCTAGTATGGGTCATTCACTGCTCATTCAAGGGTTAGGTTGCATCCAAGCTAAGAGAATATTACCCATGATACAGCTGCTAGAAATCCTCTTCCGGGACAGAAGTTGTGGTCCTTAGTTGTTCCCTCATCACTAAGAGAAGGCACTCACAAAGTGTCATTGGGAATGTGGCCTCCCCTGGACCCTGACCTTACCAAGACAGCCAGTCCCTAAAATCAAGAAGAAAATGAAAACAAGAGAGCAAAACCTGACAGGACAGGCAGCCTAGGATACCCACCTGAGCTTCCTTTACCAGAAAGTGAGGTCACTTTACAAGTCATTCCCGGGGGGCAAATAACTCCCTTGACTTTGACCCTTGGATAGTGGTTTCATGGGCAAAGATTACCCCTCTCTGGCATAAGTGTCAAGCCTTTGTTATACCTTCTCATTCTGTAGAAATCTTCTTCACGCCTTGCCAAAAATTCTCTACAAATGGTGGAAGCCTCATTACTAACGCCGTTGTTTCTCAGAGAAATCAGGGACATCCGAGCAGCTGATTTCCATTAATAATAACAGCTAGCATTTAGCTAGAATTTCAACACGTGCAAAGCTCCTTACAAATATTAGCCCAATTTGATCCTTACAATAATGCTAGAATAGAGGCGATATTATTATCCCCATTTTACAGTTGGAGAAACTGACAATCAAAGGGTAAGGTGACTTACTCAGGGTCACACAGCTGGTAAGTATCTGAGAGAGGATTTGAACTCAGGTCTTTCTTCCTGACTCTATGCACAGCAGTCCAACTCCTGACCCTATCCATCTCTCTCTAGTAGATGTATTCTACTTCAGTAGAATGTTAAGTGATTGAGGGCAGGGTCTGTGTTTCCTTTTGTTGTACCTAAAGCCATATGCTCATGTTAAGAATGTCAAGGAACGTTTTATCCAATGGCTTGGGAACCCCCAGAGTAAAGACTTCTTCCACTAATGTGACTTGCAATCCACATGCGGTAACTTATAGCCACAGAAGGTTGTCTGAGAGGGAAAGCTAGACAGCACAGAGGAAGAGTGTACAGAGCATCAGGTCTGAAATCAGGAGGATCTGAGTCCAAATTTGATCTCAGATACTTTCTAGTTGTGTCACCCTGGACAAGTCACTTAACCCCAAATGCCTAGCCCTTACCTCTCTTCTCTATTAGATACTTAGTACCGATTCTAAGGCTAAGAGATAAAGATTCTAAGACTAAAGATAAGGGTTAAAAATAATAATAATAAGGTGGCTTGAGGTCCAGAGCATTTGTGACTTGTGCCTGATCAGAAAACTAGTACTGAATATCAGAGGGAGGCTTTGAATTCAGGTCTTCTTCACCCTCCATCTGACACTTCAGCCACCTTGCTACATTGCTTTTCTCTTTCTATGTAAGTCAGGGGTTCCCAAACTTTTTTGGCCTACGGCCCCCTTTCCAGAAAAAAATTTTACTTAGCCCCTTGGGAATTAATTTTTTTTAATTTTAATAGCAATTAATAGGAAAGATAAATGCACCTGTGGCCATCACCACTCCCCTGGATCGCCGCAGCACCCACCAGGGGGCGGTAGCACCCACTTTGGGAATCACTGATATAAGTAAATGGATATTATAGTTTGGATGTTTAGAAATTAGTGTTTAGAGTATTAAACACAAAAACTTCCATATACATTATCACCCTTGATACAGTGCCTTGAGGGAGACAGGATAAGTCTGAGCTTCTTCATTTTGTAGATTAGGGCTCTGAGTTATTCAGTGACTTTCCCATGGTCACTTAGCTAGTCATTATCAAGTTGGTATTTAAAGCTAGTTTTCCTGTGGATCCAAGTCCACAGTGGGTTCCCCTACATTAGTTTCCTGCTACCTATCTGTCTTATCTTCAGGGAAGCTAGATAGGGACAGGGGATAGAGCCCTGGGCTTGGAATCAGGAAGCTTTATCATCATGAGTTCAAATCCAGCCTTAGACAATCTCTAACTGGGTGACTCTTTTGCATCCGTGCTTGTGGCCTCTGGAGATGGCCTTCTTCACAGATGACACAGGCACCAAGTTCATCTCTCTGTGTCTAAGCAAGCCCCCTGGGGAGGCAGAGAAAGTACCTTTGTACTTTGTACTTTGTACCTTTTTGTGTGAGTCAACCTAGACACCTGAGATATCAGGGCTGATGATCTTTGTGAATCAATTAATAAACAAGAGATAATTGGATACCTACTGTGTGTCAATGCTGTGGACTAGTCACTGAGGAATACAAGGATAAGTGATGAAATATTTCCTACTCCTCAGAAATGCATATTCTAGTGGAAGAGATCAGGAGTAGATGTAAAACTATAACCAGCATAAAGAAAAATGGAATTAAAGTAAGTATATACAAAATGGTTAAATGTAAAGTTGGAGGAATCAGGAAAGGCGCCATATAAGAAGATGGTCCCATCTTAAAGGAAGAGAGGGACTCTGTGAGAGAGAGGTAAGGAGTAAGGGGATTCCAGGCATGTGGGGCAGTCACATGCCAGGATTGCACAAAGGCCTGAGGATGAGACAGAGGCAGTCTTGTGGGAGGAACTGAGAGAAGGTCATTTTGGGTACAAGATAAGAACTAAAGCCCAATTGGCTGGAAAGATAATGTGGACTGATTTATGCAGGACATTAAAAGTGAAAAAGATGAATTAATACTCTATTTTTTCTAGCCACAATAAGGAGACTCGGGAGTTGACTAAGTAGGGGAAGTCATAGTCAGACATTGGCTTTGGCATCTGTGCAGAGAATGGATGAGAGTGGGGAGAGACTGGAAGCCAAGGGATCCCATTCCCTCTGGTCTCCCTAGTGTTCAATCAGCTTCATCTACAGTTGGCTGCTTTACAATGATGACAACAGAGCACTGGACCCTTTGTCAGCATCTCTCTCTCCAAGTCCCATCTCCTGTATGCAGAGACTACACCTGGGGGATGGAACATTCCACAGGTTGCTTCCATGGTTCTCCAGATCTGTGGCTCTTCTCTGAGCTGGATTTCATGTCAGATTCTGTATAGGCTGATATTCTCCTTCCCTGATTTATGCTGTTTGGTATGGATTAGCCTCCTCTTGCCCCCCCAGACTCCCACCTGCTAGTCTGCTAACAAGGAAAGGTTTGAAGGCTCTATTCTGTTCTCCTGAATTGAAGGTTTTCTTACAAATCAATAAACAAAGTAGCAGCTTATATTTTCCACACCTCTCAGTCAACTGTGAAACTGTGAAGATGGACATGCCCTAGAAAAGCACCTGCCTGTTCTCTTCTCATATTTAAATCAGACACTCATAATGCATGCAGAAGTCATTCTCACAAAGGTTCTATAGAGAAGAGGAAGCAGGCATAAAGGTCAATGTTCATTAGGTCTTCTGTGTCTGTTTTTATTGTCAATAGTCAAGGGGGAAATATATTTTTGATCTTTTCCATCCTTTTTCTTCTTTAAAATATGTTGAGCGGGGTAGCTGGGTAGCCCTGTGGATTGAGAACCAGGCCTAGAGATGGGAGGTGCAAAGTTCAAATCTGGCCTCAGACACTTCCTAGCTGTGTGACCCTGGGCAAGTTACTTGAACTCTATTGCCTAGCCCTTACCACTCTTCTGCCTTAGAACCAATTGTGATAATGAGATTAAATCTACCTTGCCCATTCTCAAATCTAATCACAAAAAGTGTAAACATCTCCACTTAGCTCACAAGTTGGGAGGTCTGTGACCAACCTGTACTAGAGTGAATGACAAATTAGAATTTACTAACTGTCTCCTGGGCAGTCCTAAGAAAAGCATCTGTTGTGATTGGACACATAAACTAGGAGGAAGGCACAGGAAGTGATGCAAAAGAAGCCCCTTTAAAAGAGAGCTCAGCGAGTTCAGCTTCTCTCTTCTGGTTTGTGTCTTGGATCTGAAGGAGCTCTTGTGGTGTACCTGGGACCCTGAGACCTTGGTGAGCCTGTTCTTAAATCTTTCTCTTAGAATTACATGTTGTGAGTGTAAAAACTAAATCTTCCTGGAATTCCAGGGCCTTTCAGCCCTCAGCCTTGGACTCAAGGCTGAACCTCTCTCATCTAAGGGCTAATTAGATCTGCCTGGGTTAAACTAGGTGATAGGAGCAAATTACCTAGTGTGTTAGATTACTTATCCTATCTTATCCTTTCTCCCATGTCCTTATTTCCTCTTCCTCTTCTCATTTGTAAATAAACTTCCATACAAGTCAATTTGACTTGAGGTTATTCCTTAATTGGGGTTGCTAATTATTCAATTCCCTGGAGACCAAACCTTTTAATATTCACCCAATCAAAATCCCTTTTCACCCCTTACACAATACACAGTATTGATTCTAAGATGAAAGATAAGGATTTTAAGGGGGAGGGGTTGGAAATGTTGAGAATTTGCCCCTGGATTTTTTTCTTTTTTTTTTAATTGCATTACTTTTGGCATGGATTTCTTCAGTATGTATGTGAGAAACTACCATGTGTGAGAAAAATTCTCTAAACAAAAAGTCAAATAAAAGAAACTGAGTCTAAGCAAAAAGGAAATAAGTTAATTGCAAGAGTGCCTGTCTCACAATAAAGCCAGACTTCTGGTCAACACCAAAAGACCCAGACCATTTTGAGAGGACTTCTTTGATCCCCAAAGAATTAGACAACTTTTATACCAGTATGAAAATAGTCCAAGATAATGGTTATACCCATCTAAAATTAGAGGCATGTGGAAGCAATGCTCATTGATTAGGGCAACCAGGAAATACTTGTTATTGGTAGAAGTCATTTGATGATGACTTAAAAGTCATATGATAGACAAGGGGAGAGTGGGGGAGGCTGGACTAGTGACACAAAAGAGAAGAGTGGATGGTACCAGTCTTCGAACCTTGGGTCAGGCCTAGTGATGTATACTGGACGACAAGTTCAAGACTATAATTATTGCTGGTGGTGCCTGATATAGCAAATATGAAGGGTAAGGCTGACACTGAGGTCTGTGCTAACAAGAATTAAATGCATATTAATTCAGTCATCTTACTTAATTCAATCTTAACATTTATACTAAAACAATCACGAAAAGCCTGTTAACATCATTAGTTAGGCTAACATTAGTTACCTATCTTAGAATTACATTTTATGATTAACTTGCTGCTCCTGCTAACACATAGAAGGAGGTAGGGGTTTTCACACTTACACATGGAAGAGTGGGTAGAGATCCAGCTTCAGAATCAGGAAGACCCCAGTTCATGTACCTCCTCTTACATATCCTGGCTTGGTCACTACCTCCTTAACTTCTTCAAAGCTCCAAACAACTCCCTAAGATTATCAATTACAGAAAGAATGGCAATGTGCATTGGTGGAGGTACTTGCCTCAAAGGGAAGTCCAAATCAAAAATTGATAAAACTTAGCTGCTCTTCCAAATTTCATCTTAAGGTTTCTTTGTAAATCACACTCTCAGTTCATTGGAAAGCCTATTGTTAGAGACAATATATGGTAATTCTGCTCATCCCCCTAGGGAGAGTGGAATGTGGCATTGGACTTGTTTGTGGTCCACTCTCCTTTCCTTTGAAAACTCTCTCTGGGTTATCTATTTAGAAAAGAGTTTAAGCAATGACTAGATAAGATCCTTTTCTGTCCTTCGGACCTTGGACTCTGATTGGTGAGCAATTTACATTATCTGGTTCAGTCTCATGTCTATCATGATACTGGTAGACATCTGTGCCATGATGCCCACTATACTCATACTTTCCAAACTAGTTCTGAAAATAGGAATCAAATTAAAATTACCATTCAAAGAAATTCAGTCAATCAATCATGCATGTTATTGCTCTAATCGCTATCCTCTGGTCTCTTTCTCTCTGCAAAAAGACTTCCTCCTGGATTCCATTTCCCTAAATGCATTGCTTTTCTCTATTAGAATGTAAGCTCCTTGAAGGCAGTTGATTAGTTTTAATTTATCCTGTATATATTTTGTCTGGTGGTATTTTGTCTTTCCTATGGCACTGTGAACTGAAAAACAACAACAGCAACCACAACAAAAATCTCTTGCTTTCCGTGTTATAACCAATACTATATATTAGTTGCAAGGCAGAATAGTGGTAACACTTAGGCAGTGGGGATTAAGTGACTTATCCAGGGTCACACAACTAGGAAATATCTGAGGTCAGATTTGAACCTAGAACTTCCCATCTCTAAGCCTAGCTCTCAATCCACTGAGCCACTTAGCTGTCACTGTGTCTGAGCACAATATCTGGCACATGATATGTGCTTATTAAATGCCTATTGCTAGACTGTTTGACTTTCAATGACTATCTTAGCTTTTTTATTTGTAACCCCAATCAAGCTCTCTTTCATTTGTACTACTTTTGTTCTGCTAATTGTGTCCCCTATTCTATATGTCTTTAAAAAAAAAGAAAAGAAATAGTGACAACCAAAACAATATCTTCCCTTTTGTCTATTTCTGATTGTTAGACTTTTGAGCTTGTTTATTCATTGTTTAATTTATTGTCATTGCTTTAAGGGCCTTCTCTGCTGCCTTAATCACCTTATTAACTGTTGAGTATGGTTTGCCTTTGTAAATACTAAAACTTCAGTGTTGATTCATTCAGGAAGGAGAAAAGTGGGGTTGAAATTAAGATTCAAGTAATCTTGAATATAATGTATATATATATGTTTATTTATTTATTAGATATTTTATATATCTATGGATATATATAAAATATCTAATATATATCTATATATATCTATATAAAATATCTAATATATACATATATATATATTTGATGTATACATATATATCCTATGTGGAGGTCATGAATTCTTCTGAGTCCCTAAATCAAAAGGTAGAAGTAAGAAATCAAGAGGAGTGGAAATCGATGTTAGAGGGTGAGTTTTGAGGCAGAAGACTGTTTAAAGGGGGTGTCAGCAAGCTTATTGTCTTCTAACTCAACATGTCAACACTTTGTCCTTTTATGACCCATTAAATGTATTTCTCTTCTCTCCTTTAGTTTACCATGGTGGTGTGGTCATGGTCCAGCACCACTGGGCACCTCCTAACTCCACCACATGGCTTATTTACATTTTCTTATTTCATTGATAGTCTAGGGAAAAAAATGGATAATTTGTCCCTTTAATAACATATCAAAGTTATCCTTGGGCAATGATTAACTATTTCTAGTGTCAATAGTTTTGCTATTAATATACACCCACTATCCATTAGTTTAGTGCCGGTTTCCCAGCTCTGTTTCTTCCATTGTGCAATTCAATTCAATTCAAAACAATTCACCAAGCATTCAATGAGAATGTACTATGTGCAAGGCTTTATGCTAGGGGTTGGACATAGAGAGAGAAAACAAAATCATTACTCTCCACATGAAAGATACAATTCTGTAATGCAACAGGGCCACATGAAGGAGGATCATTACACATTGTTTATTTTCTGGATTGTAGTGGCTTGAAAAATGGTCAGATTGGGGATGTTAACTCAAATAATGAAAGCTAGTTGACTTGGGAGAAGAAGGAAGAAAAGCTGATGGGAAGTCTCTGGGTCTGAATCTCTAAAAAGACTGAGAAGGGTACTCTGCAAAGTATTCAATGACTTTAGAAGCAACTAAGATTAGACCAGCATTTTTACTTTACAGAGTTAAGCAGCTTTTGCATGAAAAAAGTGAATGTCAACAGAATTAGAAGAAACCTAGCAAGGAGAAAATGTCTTAGTATTTTGTTCAATTTTGTTATGCTTACAAATTATATATTTTATTGAAAAAATTGTTAGATATCAACATAATCACTTAAACTCATTAAGTAAAATGTATAGTGAAATTAATTTCAAAGATTAAAAGAGATCACTTTTCTTTATTGCTTCTTCCTGTCTTCCTTTTTAGCTTTCTTCTTTTCTCTTAATTTGCCTTTTTCTTTCCTTCTCTACCTCTTCTTTCTTTCTTTAATCTTTTTTCCTTCCTTCTTTTCTTCCCTCCCTTCTTTCTCTTTCTT
>NC_058130.1:11227245-11238474 GCF_016433145.1 Gracilinanus agilis | reverse complement strand
GAAAGGAAAGGAAAGGAAAGGAAAGGAAAGGAAAGGAAAGGAAAGGAAAGGAAAGGAAAGGAAAGGAGGAAAAGAGCAAAGTAAGAATCAAAAAGAGAGAGAGAAAGAAAATCAGGAGAAAAGGAAAGAGGGAGGGAGGGATGGAAGAGAAATTTCTGACAGTAAATTCCCACTCCTAGTGAATCACCACAGTGAAGGTGGTAAGGCAAAGGCTGATTGGCCAGCTTTCAGAGATATATTTATTAGAAAGTATTCTGGAACTGTGGCTTAAACAAGATGGCCTCTGAGGTCCCTCCCATCCAACTTTGTGATCTTGTGAAGTTGTTTAATCTCTCTGACCTCAGGGTGACGTTACTACATTTATATAAAGCCAGGTGACCCTTAAGTTTGAATGAAGTGAATGCTTGCCACAGAGCAATACTTTACAATGAAATCCTTTCTCTTTTAGCCAGGGCTTCGTCCTTCTCCACATCCTCTTCTCCTACATATCCATTCAGGAAATTCAGATGAAACCGAAAGATAAAGAGCCAGACATATATATATGGCAGTGTGATATGATGGATAAAGAGCTGACTTTGAAGTCAGGAAAGCATGAGTTTAAGTCTTACTTCTAACATGTCGCTACGTGACTGACAAGTCACTCAACCTCTGAGTGGCCAGGGCAATCCTCTAAGAATATAAGTCGCAGTGAAGATGCTGGCCCACACTGGTGGAGAGATTTCCTCACCTGGGTGTCCCCTATGCCAATGCAGTGATGACTCTAGCTCCTATCTCCTACATACACAGACATACAGATGCTTTATTTTTACATGGATGAGTGAGAGGAGAGACCAATTAAAGCTTCATGGAGGGCTTTATGGAGGAGGATCATGTAGCATTTGGACTCTTGGGACAGAGAGTTGGAGTTTACCATGAATGTGGAAAGGACTTCCTAGTCCCAGAAGGTAGCTTAAGAGCAGGTTTGGTTTCTGATGCCAGAAGAAGGAGGTAAAGATGCTTACTGGTGAGCTCTCATAGCTATTTCATTTGAAGGGACTCTGCTAGCAAATTGTTGTTTACTGCTGCTATAGTTTTTTTTAATAACAAATAAATAAATAAAAAGCAGCTAGATGGGTCAGTGGTTTGAGATCCAGGCCTGGAGACAGGAGGTCCTGGGTTTAAATATGGCCTAAAATATTTCCTAGCTGTCTAACCCTGAGGAAGTCACTTAACTACCTTTGCAGAGCCATAACTTTACTTCTGTGGAACCAATACCCAGTGTTCTTTCTAAGATTGAAGGCGAAGATAATACAAAATAAAACAAAACAACAAAAAAACAACAAAAAAACTAAACTAAAACTAAGAGTTATCAGCAAAGGTTATTGAATGGAATCGTATTTCAACAAATAAGAGGTGCTGTAGCATCATGGAAGGAACATTGGATTTGAAGACAGAGGATCTCACTATGTATCCCAAATCCTTTAATAACTACCCGTATGATCTTATGAAAGTCATTTTACTTCCTTGGGTCTCAGTTAACTCTTATGTTAAATGAGGGGTTAGATCTAGAAGATCCTTTCCAGCTCTAAATCCTATGGTATTGGTAAGCACACACAAAACTCCATAATCTAAATATGGACAATGACGAGAACATGGCAAAACTTCTCTAACAAAGATCATATATTCTGGGAATGGGTTTATTAACAAAAACCTAATTACTAGGAGTAATAATAGCACAGGAGGCATGGAGACATTTCTAGGGCTTCATGGGAGGGAAATGGGAGATGTTATATGAATGTATGTTTTACTGACTAATGGGAAGTTGACAGAAAACATGGCATAGATCAGGGGTCGGCAACGTTTGGCTCTCGAGCCATCTCTGGCTCTTTCGAGGGCCAGATACGGCTCTTTCTGCAGGAGCCATAAAGTCCATTTTTTTTCAGGCGCTGTTACAGGAGCGGCACTGTGAGCACTGGACGGCTCTCACGAAATGACATTTTAAAAAATATGGCGTTTATGGCTCTCATGGCCAAAAAGGTTGCCGACCCCTGATATATGGGTTTGGATTTAGGTGAAAGAGCAGGTGTAGGTGATGAAGCATCAAATTTTTAGTCAGATAATCCCGCCTTCTTACTCTACATCCTTACTATGACATCTGTTGTCTTTCTTGTCCTGGCCAACTCACTTGTTTTCTCTGGGTTCTTCTTTCCTCATTTGTTTTATATATATATAGATAGATAGATAGATAGATAGATATAGATATAGATATAGATATAGAGATAGAGATAGAGATAGAGATAGAGATAGAGATAGAGATAGAGATAGAGATAGATAGATAGATATTTTTTTTATTTGTCACATATATGTGTATGTGTGTGTGTATTTTGAAGGCAAAAACAAAACTATATATATAATATATATATTCCCCATAAAATGAGGGAGATGAACCTTAGTATTTAGGTAACCACTGAACTTCCTTCTAGTTCTGCCTTGGACCCTCTTGTGGGAGTGACTGGAAGTGAAGGAAGAGTTCAAAGAGTTTCAAGTCCATTGGCAAGCTGTATTCGAGTTGAGCTGACTGGGGCTCCTCGCCCAAGACATGACATTCATACTGTGCCCATAATGCCCTTTGTGTTCACTTGTTCCCACTAGAAGCCATACCCCTGGTGCCCAGAAGTTGCCAGTCTATCATGACAGAAAGCTTAAAGTACTGTGAAAGGTACTTCTCTCCCATTCATTGCCTCATCCCAAGCAAAATGGCCTCTACCTCTCCCCGCCATCACTGCTTCTCGTTCTAGGTCAAGTCAGTTAGTTACATGTTACCCAGAGAACATTGCAGGGAGAGCAGCTGATTCCCAATCCTCATGCCCATATCAAGGCCAGGCGATCAAATTGCCTTTGATATCTGAGCCTCTTCACTCATTCTATCAACAGGAATTCTGGGAAAGGAGAAACCTGCCCCAAACCCTATGCTTGGTATAGTTTGGGACATCCATACCACAGAATATTGAATTTGGAATTCAAGCAGGATGAAAAGAGAATGTTCTAAGTTCTATCCTTCTGATTTGGGAGTCATACTATTCCCTGGACTGCTTGAATTTACAAGAAACCCAACAATCCCTTTGCCAGTTTGCCCTGCAAGGGGACTCGAGGATTACTGCTAGCCTTTGTTCCTCATATGTCACTGGAAAAATAAGAAGATTCTTCTTTGGACTTTTTGTTTTAAGATAGAAGCTCTCAGGGACCCTTGAGGAGGATCCCGTGAATTTCTGCATGAGTTGACACAGCATTCCACTGAGCTCTTTTTTGCCTCGTCTCTCTAGGTCAAGTGGAATCTCTATAAGCCTCCATCTGAGGCTTAGCCCAAGCTTCATTCCCAAATTATCCACTGCTAGCTGGTCCTGATAATGATAAGCTGTAGTTGAATCACTTGCTTTAATGGCACAGACATGCAGAAAAGGGGGGAAAGGGGAGGGAGAGAGAGAAAAAAAGACAGGAAGGGAGAAGAAAGGATGGCTGAAGACTCACAAAGAAGAAATAGAGGGATGAGCAGAGGGAAGAGATAAGGAGAAGATGATGAGTAAAGGGAAAGGAAGAAATAGGGAGAAGAGAGAAAAATAAGAGAACAGGAAAGAGGAGGGAGAAGAGAGTGGGTAAGGGGAGAAGTTTAAACCCAAGGAGACAAAAAGAGAAAGGAAGTGAAAAAAGAGGAAGAGAGGGAGGTGAGGGAGGAGGAGACAAGAGGAAGGATAAACAGACCAAATACTGCAAAGAGGGACTAAAAGAATCATACAGTTTCACCCTCTAGGTGACAAGCAATGCTTTCAGTCAATGCACCTTCCTTGCAGTGACCTGACTGCCAGATGTAGAAATGGAAGACCCCTGCCAAGTTAGGATTTGGGGGTCAATGGTGGATCTTAGCAGGCAAGAGGGCATGGAGGCAAGTGAAGCAGAGCAGGAGAGAGAAGCTGAGCATACCCAAGTCATGACCCCAGTTGTAGGTGAGCTTGGGGGTATCTATGGACTCTTCTATCAATTGCAAATTAGGTCAATAAAGCTGAGAACAATAATAGACTGCAAGGGGACCAAACTGGAAGGGATGTTAGAGAAAATGGGGTAAGAGGTCTGTCCAAGGTCCCAAAGTAAGTCACAGAGGCAGAACTCAAATCTAGCCCTTCTGTGACCAAGCCTACTAGGGTCTGGGTTTGAGTTAAGGTAAGCCACCACACTGCACACCCATTCTGACCTATCGTACAGAGCTAGTGGGAACTTCAAGGAATAGAAGGGATGGAAAGCATAATCCAAACATCATGAATAATTTCTGGATATTTTACTACATCTGTTCCCATAAGATTCCAAATACTTTATCCAAAAAAATAAAAAATGCTTTTATTTTTTCAACTTGGGACCTCCCCGTCCTAGTGTGAGAACTAGGGTGGACCAATATAGATTCAGACCCTCCCTGACTTAAGTGATGAGTCTTAGTGGGACTCTGAGACTATAGAGAGTTAAGTGACTCACCCAGGGTCCAGTAACTAATAAATAAATAAATAAACAAACAAACAAATAAATGAATGAATGAATGAATGAATAAATAAATGGAGATGAGACTTGAACCTGGGGAATATGATATCATGGGATCATAAGACTAGAACTGGAAGGGAATTTGGAATTCATCTATTTCAACCCATTCATTTGTAAATGAAGAAAGTAAGGTTCAGAGGGGTCATGATTGTTCCAAGGTCACACAAGAGGCAATTGGCTAAACTAGAATCCAAGCCTGGGTTGCCCGACTCACAGTCCAATAATTTTCAAAAATATACATTTTTTAAATTTTCTTTTTCTATGCTCCCTAATTTTGGTGTTGAAAACATTTGATGTTTCTTAACTTGAGAATCTAATAATAATAATCAAAACCTTGCACCAAAATGATATTAATAGGCTCTTATAAAAAGAGAAATATTTTTATATTATATCATTATTATATTTCATATTCCATCAAATTCCCCATTTTAAATCCCACAGAAGTAATGACAGATACATAGAGCCCTTTGTAATAAGCATGTGGTCAAGCAAAGAACAAGGATGAGATGAGACCTTTGGCTAGAGCGGCAGCCTTAATGTTTTTAAGATCCGAGTTCAGATGCCGAAGCATGCCCTTCCTCCCTTTGATACTGAGTGTCACCAAGCTTCTGCCATCTTGACTTTCTATATCTATAAAATGAGGGCAATAAAAACACCTGCCTCCTCGGGCTGTTGGGAGGATGAGACGGGATGATGCATGTGAAGTCGATGGCATACTTTGAAGTGCTCTCATGTCAGCTATTATTATTATTAAATTTTGTACAAAAATATTTTCCTGCTGTATTGAGACATTTGATGAGGAGTCAGAGAAGGGTGTTGCCTTGGCAATGAGACATAATGATTTTCACAAGCTCCCTGGCTTTGTCTTGTTCGGGTCCACATTCTTTTGATCTTGACAGTCTATAGGGTCAAGGTAAGTCTGGAAGCAGCGAAGGTGAATCCTTGGTAAAAAGTGATTGCTCATTGACTGGGTCATGTCTTCAACATTCAGACACTTGAGAAACATCATCCAAAAGGGAGGTGAATCAGCAACCATGAGCAAAGCGTTGGGTAAATTCTATCCCACTTCTCCTTGTTTTTACCTATCGGTTCTTAGATGAGTTGCTGGAGCCTGGCACGCTCTGTCTCCTTCACCACCACCTCTTAAGCAGAACTCAAGGACCGCCATCTTCAGGGGGTCGATCACAATCCATCTTCCTCCCCATTTAGAAGTTCCCTCCCCTTTAAAGTCATTTTGGTGTCTTCCTCCTGAAGTGGAGAAGTTCTGGGAGCTACGTAGGAAAAGGGGGATTCCTTTCTGTGTGTTCTCTGCCCCCAAATGCCCGCCCTCTCAGAATATCTAACGATTGGGTGCTGAATGAATGCTTTCCCAAGCTGACTGCTCATCCTTTGATTTTGAAGGTGGAGTAACAGATGGCGTTACCTGCTCGGCACCAGACATCTGGAAAGGGAAAGACCTTCTTAAGATTCCATATGAACTTTACAGCGTGTGCCTCCCTCTTCTTGGGAACGGGGGGCCCGTCCAAGCCCAGCTCTCCGGCTTTGCCTACCAAGACTTCCCACAGCCTGGGCAGCCCCAAGAACAGGGAGACAAAAGCCATTCAGATTGTGAACTCAAGCCGAAGGCCCGGCCAGTCAATCTCCGCCACGCCATCGCCACGGTGGTCATCACAGGAGTTATCTGTGGAGTTGTGTGTCTGATGATGTTGGCTGCTGCTATTTACGGCTGCACCTATGCAGCCATTATGGCTAAAGGCCACGGGGAACCTTTGAGCCAAGCCAATGGGCCAAGAAAGCCCAGAGAAGCAAAGGGGTCAGCGGACGCTTCCCTGGCCTAGAGCTGGGGGAGAAGGGAAGTGTCTAAGGAGAGCTGGGCGCCTGTCTGCTTTCACTGTGACTTTTTATTTTTTTTTTTCAAAAAAACAATTATCTGATTTTTTTTAATCCTGTGAAGCAATCCATGTTCTGATTTTTAAACATCGTGAGTAAAATAAAAACATGATTTATAGTCTCTGCATGCAGAGATGGTCAGATGTTTCCATCACCATTGAGGCCAGAGACACAGAAAATGAAGAAAAATGTCCTCCTTTGCCCTTTCTTCATTTTATTCTGCTGGACTCATTTTGTTTCTGTTGTTGTCCTCATCAAAACCCAATGATTTTATCTGCATGTCAAATTCCTAGTGTGGAAATTCCCTTCACCAAATGTAGATGACTCCATTGTGAACTGTGTTCCTAAGAGAGCTTCAAACAATGATGAAGGCTTAAGTGTCTTCTCTGAGGTCATAGAGAAAGTGGTTTTCATAAGCAGAACTTGAACGGAGGTCTTGCTTAACACAAGGAGGTTTCTCCACCCTTTCATGTTGCCTCTCACGGCCCTCCTGAAAAAGGTCATGGTGATAGCTCAGATTTCTAGAATTCTTTGCCTATACTCCAGCCTCATAGGATTCTGGGAGATCGTTTGTAGAGTCAGGAATTTCTCCATTTTTGTAGATGAGGAAACTGAGGCTCAGTGAAGTTGTCCAGGCTCAAACCCTACCTAGTAAATGTCAGAAGGAATTTAAACTCAGTTCCTGCTGGCTTCCAGCTTTCTCTATCTGCCATGCCACTGCTTCTCAGCATATACATAGATGGATCTTCACCTGCAGACATTCCGGGGGAGTTCTAAGAGCAACAGCAACTCCTCAGTTTGGGTTTTAAGCCGGGGTCCCGGCCTGCCTTTCCAGAGTTCTTAGACCTTCCTCCCTTCCATACACCCCACAATCCAGCCAACAAAACCCCCTCAGAGTAAGGACAGGCATGCGCTTACATCTCCTCCCTCCAGACCTTTGCATTGACTACCCCACCATGCCTGGAAGGTAACTCCATTTCTCCTCTTTCTCAGAATCTCTACTTTTTCCTCGAAAATTTGGCTTAAAGACCAACGTCTGCCTGAAGCCTTTCCTGATCGCTTACCCAGACTCGTGCTGTATCTAATCCACATAGATTATTTTTTTGATGAGATGTTACATGTATTGCCATGCCATCCTCCCCTGGGTGGACTGTGAGTTTGAGAGGAGGAATCCCTTTGCCTTCTTTTTGTAGCTCTGGTGCCCAAGACAGTGTGGAGCCCACGGGAAGCCCTTAGTGAAGGCTGGTTGATTGAATGAAGGCGTCAGTGAATGAGGGAAAGGAGGGGGCGCTTTCCAGGGCGTCCAGGGGACCGCGGATGCCTCTGTCACTCACGTTCATGGTGGATTGGGGAGACTCTTTAGATCCTGCTCCGGCTCTACACGCCTCTCATGGATGGAAGCATCTGGGAGATGGGAATGTCATCGCTTGCCACAAGAGTCAGATTATATTTACTGTTCCAAATCAGAAAACCATTTGGGGTTTTCTGGGCCGCAGAGGAAGAGGAGGGCTCCCTGTTTGGAGAACGGGCCCTGGGCCCAGAGTTTGGGGAAGTGATCCGATGCACGGGTAAATGGCGTGTAAACAAACACAGCCAGGATTCTGGGCCAGCCAGTTCAGAGGGGCCAGATTCACGGGGTGATTAAAACCTTCCATTCTGAACCCTCCCAGCAGGAATGCATGGAGGGCGGGTGGGGAAGGAGATAATGACTTTTGTGTATCTGGATCCCCACAGAGTCCCTGGGCTTGTTCCGCCACACCCACACATAAACACACACACACAGAACAATCCTTGCACCCACTAATGAAAGACAGCCGGCACCCAGCGGCCCAGCCTCCCATCCATCGGAGGGACCCAGGCTAAGGCAGCATCTGGCCCCAGCCACCCAGAAATGCTTTTCAACACTCTGGGAGAGGTGGGGCTATGCGGAACCCTAAGGACCACTGACATGGCCCAGGAAACCAATTACCCTTCATCTGGGCATCGAGAAATCCAGGTGTGCTGCCTGGAGTAGCCTTCTAGCATGGCCACAGTCCGGAAAAGATCCATGCAAATTGAATTTGGGCAAATTGAATCATCATTTTCAGGGCACTGGGGGAGCTTGATATTTAAAGAAACCCTTCATGGAATCCTGCTGTAATGGGGTCTAATTGCCTCCAGATTTATTATCTGCTTTGCAAGCCTGGTTTTTCACATATTAGGTTTCCTTCGAGTGGGGCCTCGCTGTCTTCTCTGAATCGCTGCCCACCTGACCTCTGGGAGCTGTTCACCTGTTCCCATGGTCAGCCCTCTGCAGATAAGACTTGCCGAGATATCTCTAGAGCATTAAGGGCAGTAGAGGGCTTCGTGGTCTTTTTTTTTTTTTTTTTTTTTTTTTTTTTGGCCTTAACAACAACTTTTTATACTATGATTATTCCTGCTTGGCACATTTGATCTATAGCGTCCCAGATTTAGAGATGGAAGGATGCTACTTACCCCCTTGCATTTTACAAAGGAGAGAAACTGAGGTCCATGACGGGGATGAGCCTTGCCCGGGATCACTTAGATAGTAATTACAAGAAGCAAGACTTGAACACAGGTCTCCTGACTCTGCTAAGAGGGGAAAGGTTGGGATACTTTCCATGAAAAAATGGGTCAATGGTGGGATGGACTCTGGATTCTCTTGCAGTCCTAAAACGTTCATTCTTTCATAATGCAAAGGGCTTATCCATTCGTTGTATATGAAGGATGTCCTGATCTGCTTCTCTGGGAGGGGGGGAGGAGAAAAAGGCCCCGTCAAGTAGTAGGGAAAGAGCTCACTTTCCTTCAGTCTGTTCAGAGCACAAAAGGAATGGCGAAGATCTGGATTCTCTGCCCTGAACCCAAATGATGACATGACAAGCTCCATGAAGGAAGCCATGTGTCTGCCTGTGCATCTCCCTGCCTGCCTCTCTGAGTAGACAAAGAGCTCTATGATGAGGGACAACTTCAGAGTTTCTGAGAGAACCATGACAGATTCAAGCAAAGCTGGACTTTCCCCCCTGCTCGATCTCCCTCCTTCCAGCTCACTTTTCCCAAAAGATCATATACTTCTTCCCCAACGAGTCCCTTTCCTGCTCAAAATGCTCTACTTGTGGTTCCACATTCAGCTCAAGCCGTTTTCTGCTTCCATGTCTTCATCTAGGCTGTGCCGCACGCCTGGGATGCCTTCCCTCCTCTGATCAGACTCTTGCAAGCCCTGCTTCTAAGGCTACTTTTTGCACCATATTCCTACCCAGGTTCCCTTCACTAACCATATTGCTGAAGCAATGGTGCCAAATGGGCAGAAAACTAGCCTTGGAGGCAGGAAGAGCTGGGTTCGTGTCCTACTTCTGCTGTGTGACTGGGCTACGTGACTCTGGACAAGCCATCCAACACTTCAACACCCAGAAGACTCTCTAAATTTCTTAGTTAAAAGAAGAATGATTTCAAAGCGTCAAAAGTGGAGGCGACTCATCCCAGCTTCCCCACACCCTAAGAAATCACAAGTATTGTGAAATGGAATGAGAGGAAGAGGAGGAGGAGGAGGAGAGAGGAGAGGAGAAGAGGGGAAGAGAGGAGAAAAGAAGGGAGGGTAAGGGAGGAGAGGAGAGAAGAGGGGAGGGGAGGGTAAGGGAGGAGAGGAGAGGAGAAGAGGAGGGGATGGGAAGAGGAGAGAGGAGGGAAAAAGAGAGGAGGGGAGGGAAGGGGAGTGGAGAGAAGAAAAGGAGGGAAGGAGAGCAGTGGGAAAGGAGTAAAGAACCCTGGAGATACAGACATACACACACTAGACTCAGAATACAATGATAAAAACAACCCCTGAACCTTAAGGTACTTATGTTCTCTTGACAGGGAGGAATAGAATGGGAAGGGAATGAGCGGGTCCAGGCTACCCAGTTGGGCTGGGCATAGGTCCATGGGGAAAGGTGAAATGTACCCTAAGTCTGTGTAACTGGGGCAGAAGCTCAACTATTTAGGACCCAGAATGCCAGCTCAAGAAGAGTGGACTTTGTTTACCTTGAAAAAGAACTATAGAGAAAGAATTTGGGCAAATGAATGAGGTTTCCCTGTTCTCAAGATCATCTAAGTAAAAAGGTTCTAATTCAGAGCCCAGGAAGTATGGAACATTATTACAAGTTTGTAGAAATAGGCCTGTACTTTCATTTGTATTTCCCAGTAACCACTAAGAACAATTGGGCATTCTGGGACGTTTACTGAGATTGAAATATCGACAACCTTTTCTGCCTAGTAGCCTTGGGCTCTGGTCACTTAGAGTAATGCTCTGTCCACTTCGCCCTGATCAACTTGAGAAATATGGCACTAGAAGAGCAAAGTCATGTTTGTAGAGACTTCACTGAGAATTTCCATCCATTGTTTTTGGCCACTGGAAGATTGCAAGGATTCATTTCCAAAAGCTTCCAAGATTATTTTCAGCTGCTTGTTGCATGCTAAGATATTTACCAGCAATCTTCTCCAAAGTACCTTCTGTCTTGGAACTTTGTCCTGGGGACTAACTGCTTCAGAAAGCAGGATTACTGCTGACATATTGGGAGAAAAGCTGCGAAAGCAAAATATGCATCAGTTGAAGAAGAGCAGTTGCATTCTGCTCCAGTAGTTAGGGTTTTGCTCCATGGTGGAAAATTAGCCATAAATTTGTCTTAAGATTGTTTCTTTTCTCTTCTCTTCTCTTCTCTTCTCTTCTCTTCTCTTCTCTTCTCTTCTCTTCTCTTCTCTTCTCTTCTCTTCTCTCCTCTCCTCTCCTCTCCTCTCCTCTCCTCT
>NC_058130.1:11215199-11226906 GCF_016433145.1 Gracilinanus agilis | reverse complement strand
TCTCCTCTCCTCTCCTCTCCTCTCCTCTCCTCTCCTCTCCTCTCCTCTCCTCTTCTCTTCTCTTCTTTTCTTCTCTCCATTCCTTTCTTCTTTTCTTTATTTTCCTTTTCTCATTACTTCTCTTTGTTGCTTTCTTTCTCTTTCCTTTTACTTCTTCCTCTCCTCCTTTATCTTCCTTCTGCTCTCCTCCCTCTCCCCTTCTCTCCCTTCCCCTCCTCTCTCCTGTTTTCTCTTCTCTCCTTTCCCTTGTCTCTGTTCTTCTCCTCTCTCCCTCTTCCTTTCTCTTTTCTTCTCTCCATTCCTTTCTTCTTTCCTTTCCTTTATTTCCCTTTTTTCTTTTCTTCTTTGCTCTCCTTTTCTCTTTCCCTTTATTTCTTCCTCTTTTCCTTTATCCTCATCCTGCTCTCCTCTCCCTTCTCTCTTTTCTTACTTTTAGTCTCCCACCTCTAGCCAAACTATAAAGGGTAATTATGCCAGAGAATCATTCCTACTCTGCTCCCCTCTTCCCCTTTCCAGTCACTTCCTTAGAAAGAGCCCAGATCATTAGCTGTGCCTCTGGATACTTTTTTATTTGGGAAACTATCCTGAACACTGTGGCAAAAGGCTGTCTCCTCCAGTTGGGTGTCTGAACAGAGAAAATCCTAGAAGACGCCTGGTTGCTTTTTTCTTCCTCCCCAGAAAGGAGGGAGCGCACAGATCCTTCTGAGAATGGAGAGTGATTTCAGGCCAGGATTTCCTCTTAAAAGCTTGTGAAAATGAAACCTCATTGCCCCAAGTGGTCCAACTTACCCCCAGAAACCAGATACCCTCCTCTTGGATATCAAAGGAAGGGGCTAAATTGCATTCTACATAGCTTATCTATCGCTGGAATTAACATAATTACACACCAGCTGTTATAAATCGGTAATTATCTGTTACAGGTCAGGAAAGGATTGTTTCCAATTTGGTTTCAAAAAAAAAAAAAAATACCAGCCAATTCAGTAACTGGGATTAGATAGAAAACATGTCGGTAAAGAGATTGCACAATCCATGGTGTGATCTGCATTCACAAACTACCTCCTTGGCCTCCTGCCCCCACCCAGCCATCCTTGACAAGGCCTTGTTTTGTTCTTTTATTTGTTAGACCTCTGACTTGGCAGCCAAAGTCCTGTGGTCCAGTCAATCAGTCATTAAGCATTTATGAAGCACCAACTGTGTGCCAAGGTCCCTCCTCTTCATGGGGCTCTAAAGACAAAACTGAAATGATGTTGGCTCCCTACCCAGCAGGAACTTCGCACTGGATGGGAATGTGGCAGCTCTGTGGCTAAGTAGCCGTGGGACTTGGGCAAAGGGGGACTCCTTGGTAGTCTCTAGGGGGCTCTGCTTTCAAGGAAGGGGGTAGATGTCAACCTATCTGAGGTCTCCCTCAGCATGATGGGTGTGTGCATCATCAGGACCTGCACCGAAGACCGAATCTGCTTGTGCTTGGACACACACACACACACACACACACACACACACACGACATTCATGATTGTTCTCTTTATCCTGGGCAGGCTCTAAGCACATTTTTTTGTCATATGGATAAGTCTTTGCTCCTGCATCTCTGGGTTTATTCTAGATTTTTCTCTAGCAGGGGTCCATGGGATATGGGCCCAGATAAAGCCACACCCCAGCCAAGGCCAGCCCAGCTCCAGCTCCCAGCTCTTTCTCATGGACCTGGAGGGGTGGGGTAAGCACAAATCAAAACAAAACAAAACAAAACAAAAAAACACCAAAAACCCTCCCTCAAAGCTTGTGAGGGCTTTTCCAAAGGCTTTCCTAAGCATGATGCTGATTATACTGTTCAGTGGTTTATAAACTAGAGGGAGGATTAAGTAAATCACCATCCTGACTGACAATGAGAACATATATTTTTAGCCAGTTTAGAACCTTCTATTGGTATTTCAGGGAAACCACATATTCAAATGCCAGAGGCACAAATAGGGGCAAAAAGCTCTCCATACATATAACTTTAGTTTAGCTTTTTTTTATTTTTTTGCATAGTTGCAACAAATATTTAAATGGTTTCTTACTGAAATGGTCTTCTCTCTCATAGTAAACTTGGAGGACCATTTCAGTAAGAAACCATTTAGATATTTGTTGCAACTATGCAAAAAAAATCAATAAAGGGCCAGTGGTATTTGTGTTTGATTTGTTTTTTTGGCTAATAATTACTTCTCCCATTTCTTTATCAGAGATTTTAAAAATTATTGGAGGAGGGGGCTTAGATGGAAGTCAAAAATGGGTCTCTTATTTCATTGAGTTGAGCAAAGTCCCAGGATGGGAAACTTCTTCCACAGATGCATAGCAGCTACTCATGACAAACTTTTAGCCTTCAACATCTACTAATAAATGGTCGTTGAGTAGAACTTTGGATTTGGGAAAGAGTGAGTGCGTATCATCTCCTTTGAAACCTCCCAACTGCTCTGTGCTGTAGGGGTTTTTGACCCGAGTGTATAGATAAGAAAACTCAGCCAAGTTAAGTGACTTTTCCACAATCAGGCAGCCAGTCAATATCGGAGCCAGGATTCAGACCCAGGTATGTCTCAGTGTTTCAGATGAGGCTTCTGACAGCCAGAGGACTGGCACGATTTGTCCCACCATGTCCAAGGTGGTTGAAAACCAACACAGTGGGCCAAGCTACCTCTTCAAGATGGTAACCCGATGACAGGGACAATAATATCATCCTTTTTTAGACAGGTGAGGAAATGGAGGCTCAGAGATTTTGCTTACTCCAGGTTCCATAACTATTTGAGGGAGCCCCTGGATGCAGCTATTCTAATCCCAGGCCTCCAGCCTCTTAGATTTTCTGGTTGAATCTGGGGTCCCTAATGCATGGGTTTGCCAGATTTCCAGCTTCTATTTCCTGGCATCTCAGAACTGGGCTCAGTTGTAGGTGGTTGATTTTTGACATTTGGGGCTTCTTTTCCCTGAAACCTAAGAACTCGTCTATAGATAGAGGGCAGGGAAGGGAAGCTGGTTTCCTTTTTGTTCTGTTGTGTCTTTTCAGGTTAGAGGTAAACTATGATCAAATGATGGCAACTCTTTGGGTGTGAAAGTCTGAACACTGGAGGGCCTTGGCTCATGCTTTAAAAGGAACAGATGTGATCAGAGAGATGTCAGCAATGTCTGAGACATGGTAATCCCCAAAGAATGGAACTCTGAGAGGGATGGGAATGAGAAGGAGAGGCCCGAGGAGCTCAGGGGGGTCAAGTCACACATTGATATTTGGGGGAATGTTTAACTGTTGGATCAGCTCCTTTCCCCTCTCGATACCCCTGAAACTTGACAAATAGAAACAGTACAACCTGGCTAATGACAGAGGGAGAGAGAGGGCAGAGGTCTCCAGATGGAAAGATGGCCATCATGGAAACCCTTCCTTTGAGAGAAGAGAAAATGGACCTAGAATGGGGTAGTGCTTTGGGGGCAGTCACAAGGAGAGTAGAGTGGTTGAACAGGGATTCAAACCAGAGTCTCTGACTGATTATGAGCTCAGAATGCTTCCCTATCACATAACCACAGGATGACAGTGGGAGGTCATCTTAAAAATCACCCATAAACAAATGATGGAAAGGAATATTTCTTGGAGGAATAAAAATAGCAAAAAATTCTGCTCATAAAGCCTTATATTTCAACTGTATGGGGCTGGGGAGGCCAAGTGCCATTGTGCCCATTTACAGATAAGGAAACTGAGAAATCTGTAAGTCCTTTGTCACACTACTAGTCTGTTGCAGATTTGGAAAACAAAAAAACAAAACAGTCTTTTCAGACCAAGTCTGACCCATGTTATAAATAAAAAGGGTACAAAGGAGATGTAAGATGTACAATAATGTTAATGTATCTATCTGCACCTCCTCAGCTGCAGATGATGGAGGAACACCAACTCCTATCACCCTTGACTCCTGCTGTAATTTATCCGTTTCTTTCTAAAAGTTGCCCAAGAAGGAACCTTGAGAGGTTAGATAGATAGATGGGTAAATTTTCCAGGTCCAACCTGGGTTTGGATAGATTAGTATTGGGCTATTGATCTGCCTTGGATGACATTTAGGATCTGACTGTGTTTGACTCCCTTCCCAAGGCCTGTGATATAAGGACTACTTAGGAAGGTACTTGTTGTTGAACTCTCTTTAGCTATACTCATGGAATGGATAACAAGGATGAGGATTGGGAATTAGAGACCCTATTGATCTCTTATCTATAAACTAGTTGACAATCAAGACTGGAGGCTATTGATCAGGTGGAAGCTAGAGATTTGTTCACTCCCACTCCTCTGGCCAGACTTGGCCACAGCCAAGCCAGAGAATAGGGAAGCTATTGATGCAGCTGTAGATGATCTTATTCTCTCAGCTTTCTCACTAACAGTGTTGGAGATGCACCAGCTCTCACAGTCTATCAGGAAATAGCTTCAGAATTATTCCTGCCCTCTTCTTCATAGACCTCCCTGCCACCCTTCAACCACCCACTCAGATTTCCTAGTCCAGAGACTCCTGTCCAGAGACCTCCAGAGAGACTTCCCTCAAAGTGGTATTTATACCATGGGGCCAACCGACATTTGCCCCTGGCTCATGGCAGCTGGGAACATTCCGTGTCTCTCCAACTGCCATCCCTGTCAGTCAAGGTGGCATCCATCACTTCCCATATTATGAATATAACACCCACCCATTGGCTCTTCTATAGCTAGCTCATGCTGGACCTGGAGAGAGAAAGTGGGTGAAAAATCCCCTGCCCTCTTATATGAGGATTAGATTTTAATGTTAGCAGGCAGTAGTCTTGAGATAATCATAACTGGCATTCTAAGATGGTTAGCGTAAGTCATGATTTTAGTAGGCTTTTTGTGATTATTCTAGTATAAGTATTAAGGTTTTGAATTAAGTAAAAAACTGCTTTAGCATAGACCTTAGTGTCCGCCCCACTCCCAAAGTTGCTATATCATGCACCTTCAGCAATAATTATGGTCTTGAATTTGTGATCTAGTATACATCACTAGGCCTGACCCGGGGTTCAAAGTCTGGTACAACCCAACACCACACAATCTTTTCCTTTTTGTCATTAGTCCAGGCTCCCCAGCTCCCACCTTTTTCATCAAGTGACTTCTAAGTCACTACCAAGTGACGTCTACCAATGTGAAGTATTTCCTGATTACTGCAACCAATCCACATCTCTCTATTTTCATCATTGTCGGATTATTTTTATACTGGCATAAAAGTTGTCTAACTCTTTGGGGTATATAGGGGGTCCTTTCACAATGGTTGGGGTCTTTTAGTCTTGACCAGAGACCGGCTTTGTTGTAGGACTGGACTTCTTACAATAAACCTAATTCTTGGCTTAGAGACTCAGTTTCTCTAAATTGCATTCCTGTGGTTAGAAGTTATACAACATTAGGGTCAGAAAGAACCGAGTTCAAATTTGACTTCTGATAATGTGTTTCCCCAAATAAGTCAATTTATCTCACTGCCTGTTTCCTCAACTATAGAATGGAGATAATAACCACCTATCTTCTGGGGTTACCATGAGGATAAAAGGAATTAATTTATTTGTAAAATGATTTGAAAACCTTGAAGAATTACATAAATGACATCTATTTTTATCATCATCATCATCATCATCATCATTGTTATTATGCGACTTCTCCTGTAAAGATTAATGTCTTCATTGGATCCCATGGGACCTGAAATCTCCCATTTTCCCTGGCCATTGAAAGAAGAGATTTAAATCCACCCCGTTGTGTTATTTAAAGGGAAAAGTGGCCATGTTTATAGGAAGAAGTGATACTACCAGGTTTCATATTGAACGAAGTCAGGTACCTGGCTCCGACATTGGGGGTAGTGCAGTCACACCTAGTTAAGAAATTTATTGAATAGTAGAAAACCTTTACAGGAGGGGGAAACTAAGGAGATGGGCTACATCCATGAGATCATGCTACATGGAAGCTAATTGAAAGGACTGTGGATGTGATTGGTCTAGAGAAGAGAAGACTCAGGGAAGACATTATAACTATCTCCAAGCCCTGAAAGGCTATCACTGGTGACAGGGACAAGATTTATTCTGCTGAACTAGGAACAATGGTCTGAAGATTTGGAAGTTCAGATGCGTGTTCAGTCTAACGAAAACATTAATCATATTACTGGGGAGGAAAACACTTAATTAATTCCTTCAATATTCCAGGCATTGCACTAGAAGTTGGAGATAGAGGGGAAAAAAATAAAATGTCCTTGTTCTTAAGAAGCTTGCATTCTGGGGGCAGCTGAGTAGCTCAGTAGATGGAGAGCTGGTGTAGAGGCAGGAGGTCCTAGGTTCAAATCTGGCCTCAGACACTTCCCAGCCATGTGACCCTGGGCAAGTCACTTAACCCCTATTGCCTAGCCCTGACCACTCTTCTGCCTTGGAATGTAAAGGTTTTAGAAAAAAAAAGAAAGAAAGAAAGAAAGAAACTTGCATTGTAGGGGCAAGAGGGTAGGGCAGATGGCAGATGACAGTCACACCAAGTCAATACACACTATATGTAAAGTAAATGCAAAGTCTTTCCTAGAGGGTGTCCTGTATTAAATGGGCTGCTCCAGGAAGTAGTGAAGTTCCTTAGGGATCAAAGCCATCTAGACTTTGCTTTGAGACGTCCAACAGAGGCATCCCAAGAGGCGAGCTAGTCCAGATCATTTTGAAGGCTAGAGGGCCACTTGTTCAAATGCTTTAGAAGGGACAATTGTTCAGCAGAGACTTGGACTAGACTGGCTCTGAGATGCCTTGGGATCACCTTGGCTGCTGGTATACGAGATACCAGGCGGTAAGGAACAGGAGGTCACTTTGAGGATGTTGTAGTCATCTGAGAGTCAGTGAAATATTCATAGATTCGGTGATTTAGGGTTGTATGGAAGATCAGAGGTCATCTCGTCTCTCATATACTTTTTATTTTATAGAAGAGGAAACTGAGAATTAGAAAACTTTGTCCTTGATCCTAAATAACAGGGAGTATTTGAATCCAGGTCATCTGTCTTACTCTTAAACCAGGATTCTTCTGCCTTCCTAAAAAGCCCGGAGTTGGATATTTAAAAATAGCATCCCAGTGGCCTCTCCCATCCCATCTGTACTCATAGCTACTAAACAGGTTGAGGCTGGTGGTTCTCTTGAACTCAGAAGTTCTGAGCTGTAAGAAGGCCAAAGTCAATCAGGCATCTGAGATCATTCTGGGACCCATTATGAGTCTAGACTGCTTTAGTAGGGCCAGACTGGCCCAGGTCACAAGCAGAACAAATCAAAGCTGATAAAAAAAGGAGATCAGGCCTCAGAGTGACTGACTGTCCTTCCAGACTGGGCGAGATCAGGAGATCTGGCTCTACCTGCACCAGGTCCTCCGATTTCAGAGGTTGTTTTCACCAGTGTTCTCTCTGCCTATTTTCACATGGATTTAAGATTGAAGAAATCATGCAGGAGTATAAAGGATGTCATCAGAAAAAAAAAGGGGGGGGGGATTTTTTGAATAGAGGAAAATAGCCCATTATACAATGTAAAAAATATCCAACAGTAATCTATGAATTTTATTAGTGTTTATGTGATATCAAGAAGTGAATTTATGAGAAGATATGAATGAGAGTAACCCATGATGTACCAACTGTGATGAAGGACCATAGACCCTTTGGAATGTTATATAACTAAGGAAATAGGGTGCTGGCTTGATGAGCAGGTAGAGGGCAGCCCTGGAGAAGACTTGTGTTCTTCTCTTAGCTTTGTCACTAATAGGCCTTATGGTCTACAAGATAGAGAAAGGGACTTGGAGGTTGAAAGACTTGATTTCAAATCCTCTCTATGATATTGATTATCTATGTGACTTTGGACAAGTGACCTCTTTGGCCTTAGTTTCCATATCTTTAAAATTAAGGAGTTGGACTAAATGAGTTCTAAGGTCCTTCCTAGATCTCATTCTAGGATCTTATGAAATTGGACTGAGCAGAATCCCAGAATTGCACTAGGAAGTACACTAGAAAGAATCCAAGCACCAGAGTCTAAGGTTTATTACTTTGGGGAAATCACAACTTCCATAGGCTTCACAGTTCTCTCTAGAGTATGAGGAGGCTATTCTGGGTGGCCACTGAAGTTTCTACCAGTTCTGGCTAAAAGGATAAAAAGAACACATGCTCTGGAGGAAGAGGGCTTGGGTTCAAATGTTGCCTCAGGTTTCTACTATCTTTGTGACCTTGGACCAGGGCGCTGATCTCCCTGGGCCCAATTTCCTCATCTGTAAAATGGAAGGCGTTATACTAAATGGCCTCTGAAATCTCATCCAGGTAAAGGCTGATGTTTCTACAAGCTAATCCAACCCACGCTTAAGTAAAAATGACTGTATAACTAGCAGCAATGCAATAATCCAAGATATTTCTGAGTGACCTATAAGAAAGAAAGCTATCCATATCCAGAGAAAGAACTGTGGGAGTAGAAACACAGAAGAAAAACAACTGCTTGACCACATGAGTTGATGGGGATATGATTGGGGATGTAGACTCTAAACCAATGTTCCCAAACTTTTTTGACCAACCGCCCCCTTTCCAGAAAAAATATTCCTTAGCCCCCTGGAAATTAATTTAAAAAAATTTTTTAAAGCAATTAATAGGAAAGATAAATGCACCTGTGGCCATCACTGCTTCCCTGGATCGCTGCAGCACCCACCAGGGGGCGGTAGCGCCCACTTTGGGAATCACTGCTCTAAACGATCACCCTAGTGCAAATATCAAAAATATGGAAATAGATCTTGATCAATGACACATGTAAAAACCCATTGGAATTGCATGTTGGCTATGGGAGAGGGGTGGGAGGAGAGGAGGGAAAGAACATGAATCATGTAAGCATGGAAAAATCCTCTTAATTAATCAATTAAATAATTTTTTAAAAAATGACTGTATAAGACACCAGACAATTGGCCACCAAAGACTCTCCTTGAAGATCATCAGAAATGGGGAGCCCATGACATCCCTGGGTCTACTTTCCATTCCTCTGAAAACTGAAGGCCTTGGATCAGTTATCCTTTCATGCCAAAGCTTATATCACAGGCAGGACATCATTTTGTTCTCACATACAACCTGTGGGAACCATAGACAAGTCCTTCAACTTATTTGGGCCTCAGGTTAATCCCCTGTAAAAGGTTTGGGCTGTTCTTTTCATTTCACAATTTATCCGGCTTGTCCAGGAGACCGTTTCCTCTAGCCTTTGTCACCAGGGCCCCTGAGGGAGGAGGTGCACCCTGGAACAGAGGGAAAAAAAAGCCATCGAGGTCATTTAAATTCCCCCTAATGCAACTGTCCCAGAGCTCCAGCTTCTCCCAACTTAGGGCTATTTTTATTCACATGGCAAGGAATGGCATGAAACTCAATCCTGCTCATGTCCTTGTCAGCATCCACCATGGGACTCCAACAGCTGCTTCCTATGACTGTTTGAGGGTTAAATGTGGCTGCTGGTTGGGGGGACAACGTGAGTCGGTCTCTGAACCTAATCCATCTCCCAAAACAGAAGTGGGGCAGGAACATCTCAGCTGGCTAGCTCACCTTTGCCATCGTGTTCTGCTTCTCTTCTGCCAAGAAGAGATGGATAAAAAGGCGGCCGTGCCACTGCCGTTTAGAGAAGGAGGCATCGGGGAGAACATTAGTCTCCTGGGAAAAGCATTCCTTTTAAAAAGCGTAGTGACCTTTGCACGATCCCCTGACCATCTCGGCTCCAGCGTCTCCCCGATGCCTTCTTGAACAATCCCAACAGCACAGAGCCGAAATTCTCTGCACCCTCCTATGGCTAGATAGTCAAGGATACACCGGCCAGAATGGTCTGGTATGTGATGGCATGATCGTCTGGGCTTTCACAGTAAAGTACATTTGACCATCACAGGGGAGAATATGTTTCATGGCTTAGCTATCAGGCTTAGCTCTTTTTTTTTTTTTTTTTTTTTTAACCCTTGTACTTCGGTGTATTGTCTCATAGGTGGAAGATTGGTAAGGGTGGGCAATGGGGGTCAAGTGACTTGCCCAGGGTCACACAGCTGGGAAGTGGCTGAGGCCGGGTTTGAACCTAGGACCTCCTGTCTCTAGGTCTGACTCTCACTCCACTGAGCTACCCAGCTGCCCCCTAGGCTTAGCTCTCTAATCAGACTTGTCTTTGATGCTTACTGTCCACATGACCCCGGAAAGGCATGTTATGTGTGCAGGCCATCAGCAAAATGAGGGGGGTGGACGAGACTGACTCCGACCACCCTTTCGGCTCTGGATCCATGATGTAAGGAAAGAAGAGGAGATAAATGTGAAGGCACATTGATTCATGCTGCTGGAGAGAGGAGAATGAACAGAGAAGTGAGGGCAGGGAAGCATGATTCACTGGATCAAAAGGATTCATTTAAAAGCCTCAAAAGGGAAAACTTACTCTGTGTGTGTGTGTGTTATTTCTGAGTTTTATATTTTCTTTTTGCATACTTCCCAGCTGTGTGACCCTGGGCAAGTCCCTTGACCCCCATTGCCTACCCTTACCACTCTTCTACCTTGGAGCCAATACTCAGTATCAACTCCAAGATGGAAGGTGAGGGTTTTAATTAAAAAATATATTTTCTTTTTGCAAAAGTACTTTTCTCAAAACCACCCTGTGAGGTTGGATTATGATCAGATCCATTTTAGCCATCAGAAAACTGAGGCTCAAGGAGGAAATGAAGCACAGCCACAGTCCCATCACCAGGAAGCCTCTGAGATAGGATTCCTATGAAGGTCTTCTAAGTCCCAGTACAGTGATCTTTCTTCAAGACCACATTGACTTTGGGATATTAGATAGAATTGCAAGTGTGGACACCCTTCTCTTAACTCTAAAATCCAAGCTACAAAGATTTGAGTTTGAAAGCCAAATGCCCTCTGAGATTTGAGGAATTGTAATACCAACCTGGAGAATCAAGGATGCCTTCCTGGAGGAGGTCGTATTTGACTTGCTCTTTAAAGAAGGACCAAACTAGTTGGCAAAGAGAGGGCAGGAAGCTTTACCAGGCATAAAATAACATAACATAACATGGACCAATTTCCAATGAAATAATATACTCCAGAAGGACGGTTATGCTCAATTTCATGAATCTACCATACTTCTAATTACTTGATTAAGCCGGGGTCTTCTGTAGGACACTAAAGCCTGCAATCACCATTGTGCTCATTATCCTCTTCTTTAAAATTATACAATCTGTAAACTGCAGTTTGGTCCTACCCACGACACTCCTCCACCCCCACTCCAGAAGCAGTGCTAACCTCGCCCCTTGCCCATCGTACCCCAGAGCCAATGGACACGTTGAGCTTACTGACTCCTGCAGGTGAGGGTTGAAAACTACCTTTGGCTTTCAGAAAGCAGTCGTCCCTCCAGTGAGAGCCTCTCTTTTCTGCAATGATGGAAATAGTAGCTACAGATGCTCTCATGAGTTTCTTGGAGTGTCTTCTAATCAGGTCTGTTTAGTCTTTTGTGCTCATGAAGGGCTATTGCAGATGATGATATAAACATCAGTGACAGACAAACCTTCTCCAGGCCTTACAGTGTAGCATCTCCCATTCCCATCAAATTACCCTGGCGCCAATCTGAAGTTCTTGCAAGTTTCCCCGAATGAACTTCTGATTGGCTCCGGGGAATCCACTTCCAGAAAGAGAGAGAAACGATGGTTCCAGAATGCAGATCTTTCTTCCTTCCTTCCTTC
>NC_058130.1:11197809-11214878 GCF_016433145.1 Gracilinanus agilis | reverse complement strand
TTCCTTCCTTCCTTCCTTCCTTCCTTCCTTCCTTCCTTCCTTCCTTCCTCCCTTTCTCCTTCCCCTTCTCCTCCTTTTTCTTCAACTGACTTTGCATAACTATATATATTTATAATGTATAATGAACAGCTTTTTTCTTATTTGGTCAGTGAGGGAGTAGGGAAAGGAGAAATTAATACACACACACACACACACATATATATTTTTTATTCTTCTGGGAGAGGGTCTAATACTCAGGTTCGGTTGAGTTCTGAATCTCCTGTCACCAATTTAATAAATCCTTCTCCACAAGTCTCTCTCATTATCACTTCCTACTGAGTGCAGAAGGAAGAAGGATAGAACCTGCCCAGGTGAGATTGTTTTATTGTGTTTTTTTAATGTCCTGAATCATAAAGCAAATAAAATATGAGTCACTTTTAAAACCTAGTTTTGGAAATGAATGAACTTTCCACTTTTGCCCCATTTGCCTCCCTTATTTCTATCCCTCTGTCTCTGTCTCTGTCTCTGTCTTTCTCTCTTTTACACACACACACACACACACACACACACACACACACACACACACACACACACACAATCACCACTACAATCTAGGTCTATAACGTGCCATGCTAGAGGACATTCATAAGCACTTTGAGGAGGGAGAAATACACCAGCAGTGAGAGCAACAACATTAGCGCCTGAAGGATGGCCTTCATTGGAGCACCAGCTCAGTTCCTCATTAGACCAATGATTTAATCCACAAGCACTTATTGAGTCCCTGCTATGTGTCATGTGCCATGCCAAGCCCTGGGGAGACAGCCAAAGTGAGCCTCAAGAAGCTCAGAATCATAAGATCACAGATTGACTTTAGGATCTACGTCCTAACTAACTCTTTTGTGTGCTGGATCCTTTGCAATCTAGGGAAGAGATCTGGGGATCCCTTTGCAGAATGATGGTTTTAAATGCACATGACAAAATCCAAATGAGTACAAAGGCAACAAGCTCTATTGACATTCACCTTTCAACATATGTTAAAATCAATTTTATGGCCTCCAGGTAGAGTCCCTGATTTGATGTAAGAAGGGAGTCAAAAGCTAGACCTGTCCTAGTACGTTCCGTAGCTGAGAAGCCTGAGCCTGAAGGTGGGTAGGTTTAGAGGTTTGTCCAAGGCCATAGAGGCAGTTAGTGACAAAAGTGGGATTTGTATCTGGTTCTGGAGCCAAAAGGACTTGGGTTCAAATCTTGCTCTCTGTCACTTACAATCTCTATCACATTTGGTCAAGTAGTTAGTCTCACTGACTTCTGTCTTCTCATTAGTAAAAGGAGGACATAGGTCTATGGTCTCTGAGGTCCTTCCCAGCTCTGGTGATTATTCTGAAGTAAAGCAGAAAGGTTCTCCATGATGCTTTTCCTTACTAGGTCTGGTTCATCTCCTCAAGTCTTTCCCAGCTCCTGCCCTCTACCTTCTACTCATTAGTCCAAGAAATTAACCTAAACTGCAGTTCTAACTATGATACCTCATTACTAGATAGACTCTAGAGGCTTCCTACCACCTCTATTGTCACCCATAAATTCTTCTCTTTGGTACTCAAAGTCCTTCAAAATCTTCCTCCCCCTCTTACCTTTCCAGCCTGCTTAAATCTTGTAAATTAATTCACACACACACACACACACACACACACACACACACACAAACTCTCTGTCTTCTATCTCTCTCTGTTCTCTCTCTCTGTGTCTCTCTCTTCTCTTCTTCCTTTTTTTCTGTCCATTTTTCTCTCTTTCTCCTTTCTCTGTCTCTCTGTCTCTCTATCTCTCTCTCTGTCTCTCTGTCTCTTCTCTTCCTCTCTCTATCTGTCTGTCTTTTTCTCTCTCTCTTCCTGTCTCTCTGTCTCTCTCTCTCCCTTTCTCTTCTTCTCTTCCTCTCTCTGTCTGTCTCTGTCTGTCTGACTGTCTCTCTCTCTGTCTCTCTTTGTCTCTCCCCATTTTGGAGATATTTTCACTGGCTGTTACCATGCCTGTAACATTCTTCCTCCCTCATCTTCACGTAATGCCTTTCCTATTTCATTTTAGTTCCAAAATAGAATCCGACCTCTTTCTGGAATCTTTCCCAAGCTTTTCATTCTAGTTCCTCCCCTGTACTGATTCTTTAACTTCTCTAGATCTTGTTTGTACCCAATCGTTTGCATGTTGTCTCCCTCATTAGACCAGGAGCTCCTTGAAGGCAGAGCCTGTTTTTGTTTTGTTTTGGGTTCTTTTTGGATCTCCAGAACTAAGCACAGTGCCCGGCACACAGTAGGTCCTTCATAAAGGCTCACTGAGTGCCTGATTAATGACAGAGAAGGCCTAAATCTTTTGCTTTTCCTCAGGTATCTCTGAGAAGGCCAAAGTCTTCTGGATGCAATATCTTCAGTCCGCCTCTCTCTCCAGACTCTCCTGCTATTCAGATTTACAAAATGTCCCCCCATTTACCTCGGCTCATCCCCAGCCCAGCCCTGAAGAAAGCTGGAAAACGATAACATCGAAGACAAATGTGTACAAAATCCTTTAGATGTTGCTGGCCATTTTAGCTACATTTCTTCTCTGAGCTCCGCCACTGTATTGTGTCGTGGGGGAGTTATTGCTGTTTTAGGGAAAGGATGCTGACTCTGGAGTCGGAGAACCTGGGTTCCCAGCTCATCTCTGCTGCTTACCACCTAGGTGACCTGAGAAAGTCGGCCAACATCTACTGGCCTCAGGTTTCTCATCACTCAAATAAGAGCTTCCAACAATGGCGCCTAAAGACCCTTCCAGCTTCCAAATGATGATTTTGCTGATGAGAAAATCAAGGTTTGAGCATTTGTAGCAACTTGCCTTGGTCATATGGCTAAGCAGACTCTTCAGAGTTGAGATTCAAAAATGGTTTCCATCTCTCAGTTTAGTCCTCCCTCTTATATGTCATTCTGTCGCATCCAAGTGTGATTATTATCCCCATTTTGCAGATGGGAATATGAAGGCTCAAAGATCTTCCTTGGGTTGCTAGTGTTCTACCCAATATGAGATTGCAGCCCAAGTCTGACCGCTGAAGATTCTTTTAAAAATAAGAAGATGGACTCTGAGCTTGATTCGAGGCATCAAGATTTGGGGGCAACGTTGCTAGGTCTTCTGATAGGGAAGGATGCCGCATCTCTTCCCTTCTTGGCAACAAGATGGTAAATGGAAATGTATGCAAATACCAGAACAGCTGGGTAGCTGGCTGGCAGACAGTGCTAGAGGGGCACTGAAACTGGTGCCTTGGGAAAAGAAGATGGATGGGACTCATTTTTCCTCCATGGTTGATGTATCAATGGAAGCCTGCCCAGTATGCCTGCCCCCTCTTCAAAGCTGTCAGTGACAGATGAGGGTCTAAATGTTTTTGCTTAAAAGAAGAAAAAAAAATTTTTTTTTTAAATTCCTCCCCACCCAAGAGGCCCCGGCTCTGTAAATGGGTTAGAGAATGCCATGGTGTTAGGCAAGTCTTCCAAGCTGGCTCCTTTATAATTATTCACAAAATGGTCAACTTTTCCCTTCAAATCTGTTTACTTTCTAAACAAGAGCCTCATTGAAGCTCAGTTCAGGGTCAATCGCCTTTGCCCATCTGGCTTCCCCAGGAGGACAAGGGACAATTTTCCTCGTGTTTTCCTCTCTACCTGCTGAGACATGAATTCGACTTCAATAAAAACTGTCCTTTCATTTTAAGATAGTAAACAATCTCTCCTTAATTTGAGGGAAATCAAGAGAAGAAAATTACCAGGCCTTAATTAGTAGAGTGACTTGAAAGTGAGTTGAAATTATTAAAATATAATGAAATAGCCCATCGTGCTTTAGAAATGGGAAGGTCATTTGGAGGTCATCTCATCCATTCCTCTGCCTCTCCTCAGGACCAAAGCCATAAAACCGAGGCTTGAGCGAACCCTCCCATCCAAAATCGCACCATACTGGCTTCAATCCAACTGATCACTTTTAAGCTGACAGGGACCTTGGAAATCATTTACCCCAGTCCTTACATTTTACAAAGGAAGAAACTGAGGTTCAATAGCCTCTATAAGATCCTGCAAGTATTAAGTGAAATCGGAACTCAGGCTTGTGACTCAAAATCCAGGACTCCTTTCACCATATTGCCATCCGTGCTGTCAAATTCGACAGTCATAAGATGAGAGGTGGAAGGACTGTTTGAGGCTACTCAGTCCGACTTGCTCACTTTACGAGTAAGAAATTAAAGCCTAGAGAGTTGATGTCATCAATGTTATGCTCCAACATCACAAAAAGGTAGTAAAGAGCAGAGCTGAGACTGGAATCCAGGTCCTCCTACTCAAGATCCATTGTTCTTCCTTTGATTCTAGAGTTATCAAGTCTACATAACCAAAGGATGAGAGACGTCAAGTTGGAAGGAAGGTTGGATGTCCTTTCGACCTGAGGTGTCAAACTCAAACAGCATGGGGTCACTAAATTCTACATAAGGATCCATGAGGGCAGCATATCACCTTAGCAAACCACATATTGTCATCTGTGTTCTGTTGTATTTTAATTTATTGGTTAAATATTTCCCCTGGTTCATACTTGGGAGGGTTGTTGTTCACACTTATGATTTAGACAAACTCTCTCAAGGCCGGGAGATGTTAAGCCACTTGCCCAAGGTCACGCCAAGTGACCAAGGTCAAATTCAGACCCTTTTCCTCTTGACTCCAAGACTAACATTCTCCCCACTATATATGCTACTCAGATGACCTCAGACATGTTATTTTTTTCTCTTTTCTCCCTCTCTTAATTACATCAAGAAAAAAAATAGGTAAATGTGATCTATACAGTGCCTTGTGGTCACTAGGTTGGTTATCTCCTGCAGTACCAGGAGAAAGCTCCAAGGACAATTTGCGCTTGCTGTCATGGGGTTGTCCTACAACTGAGGAGCCTAATGAAGTGTTTGGGAACATACATATTTTTCTGCAGTCCGGATGCAGATTGTCCAAACTGAATCCACATTTCACTCATAATCAACCAAAACAGGCATTTCAGAAATGTGAGGCATTTGGGAATATTTTTTAAACTAGAACAGAATGGAAGAAGGGACTTGCCAACTCTGGTTTCAACAAAGACCAGACTGACCCAGATCAGAGGATGCTAAGGCTGAAGAAAACCCAGAATGAAATGTGGTGACGTCAATGTCAGTTTGGGGCTGACCTTGGCTGGGACGAGCACTTGGGTCTGGCCCGAGAAAGGCAAGCAGACAGTTCATAGATTTAGAGCTTCAAGGAACTTCAGAAAGCTTTTAGTTCATTCCTACCCTCTGACCCCCTCTTCTGTAGTGAAATGGAAATCCAAAGCTATCACATGACTCATTCATGGTCTCGCAGTAGCTGAGGAGAGATTTGACTTCAGTTTCTCTGAGTCTAGATCCGGAATTCACTCCACTACTACTACCTTTGTTCATGGTCAGTCTCATTCTTGGAGGGTAAGATGCCAACACATTTTTATCATAAAATAGCAGGTTCTTAAAATAAATGAGAATGGCTCATTTTCATGTAGACAGACAGACAGACAGACAGATGGATAGAAATATAGATAGATAGATAGATAGATAGATAGATAGATAGATAGATAGATAGATAGACAGATAGACAGACAGATAGATATAGACAGACAGATAGATGATAGATAGATAGATAGATAGATAGATAGATAGATAGATAGATAGATAGACATACAGACAGACAGATAGATATAGACAGACAGACAGATAGATAAATAGATAGATATAGATAGATAGATAGATAGATAGATAGATATAGATAGATGGATGGATGGATGGATGGATGGATAGATAGATAGATAGATAGATAGATAGATAGATAGATAGATAGACAGATAGATAAATAGATGCAGTCCTGAGAACACAGTAGGTGATTAATAAATGATTGTTGAATGAATGACTTCAATGTAAATCTCTTAAAGGTAGAATCTATATCATTTATATCATTATATACCAGGGCTTAGTGTAGAATCTGGAAGACTCTAGGTGCATCATGTGCAGTTGTTCAATGAATGAACAGAATCTAAGATTCTTAAGAGCAAGGATTATTTCATTTTTGCCTTATATCCTCAGCACTTAGCATCATGCCTAGCATATAGGTTATAATGATAATATTATTGATGATAATAGCATTTATCTAGGACTTTAAGACCTGGAAGCCACTTTGTATTCAATGCATCATTTGATCCTGACAATATCTCTAGAATGTAGCTGCTAACACTAGGCTCATTTTAGAGATGAAGAAACTGAGGCGAAAAAAGAATAAGTGACTTTACTCAGGATCACACAGCTAGGATTCAAACTGAGGTTTTCCTGGCTCCAAATTAAACCTTCTATCCACTGAGGCATTGAGCTTGAGAGATCTTGTTGAGCTGAACAGACTACAACCAAAGCAAACCTGGCTGAAGAAAGGGGCACTCTGTCTCTTCACTGATTATGGCACATCAAATAACTGAGTCCAAGGACTAGAATTAAAGAGCCATGAACCCCAGATATTCAGTCAAGTATGAACATTTGTCTCAAAAAGAACCAATTTTTTTCTACTTCTAGGCATACCAAGTTTGCCACGCAACAGCATAATTGACTATTGCCCTGGGATACTAGTGATGATCCTAGAGAAGCTTTCAGTCCTTTCCAATTAAAACACATATACAAAGACAGAGTCCAAATGGAAGGAAAACTCTAGATTTTTTTCATTAAAATTTTAAATGACTTGCACGCAGAAAAATCACACTGACAATCTGATGGAATCTCAGACTTAGGAATGAACTCTGAGCCACCTAACTCAATCTGTATCTAACTCGAGAATCCTCTTCAGCTTCACCTTGGCTGAATAGCTATTCAGGCAACCTTCCAGAAGAAGGAAGCTCCTACCTTCCCTTTAAGGCAGCCTCTTCCACTGGTGGGGATACTTACATGTTAGGAAATTCATAGAAGCGTATAACAGAAATTCCAAAGTGCCCACATTCTGTTAGTGAAAGAAATCTTCCCAAGGGTTTTACAGAAAGAGTTTCTGTTCTGTAGAAAGACAAGGTCACTGTCAACCTATTCCACATTCTTGCCAGAAGGGAATTATGGAGACAGCTGTTTCTTCTTTAGAAGCTATTTACCAACAAAACTTTATTCAGTCTAGAATCATTCTCTATAAGATGTCATCCAGAAGACATCATGAATATCAGTGATTCCCAAAGTGGGCGCTACTGCCCCCTGGTGGGTGCTGCAATGATCCAGGAGGGCAGTGATGGCCACAGGTGCATTTATCTTTCCTATTAATTACTATTAAAATTTAAAAAATAATAATTTCCAGGGGGCTAAGTAATATTTTTTTCTGGAAAGGGGATGGTAGACCAAAAAATTTTGGGAACCACTGATGTATATGGTCAAACCTGATTGCCACCACTTGTTTTTAGGAGGTGCATCACTAATTTTTCATCTGTTATCTAATCTCAAATTCCCAGACAGCTGAGCCAACATTCTCCCTTGCATACTGTCCTAGTAGCTGTGGATTTGGAAGGATCAAAGTGAAAAAAAAGCATTCAGTCACACTTTCAAAAAGCAACCAGTCCTCAGTGTTGATGATACAATATTATGTTCCCAAGACGAATAGATTCGATATACCTTTGCAAAATGATGAATATGAGGGAATCAAGAGAAATATCGGAAAACCTCCATGAACTGATAAAGAGTGAAAAGATGGAGAACCAGAACAAGATCTATACTGATTACAACAATATGAACACCATGCCAACATTAATTATTGTGGTCAATTTCATTCTGATAATGATAATAAAACATTTGGATATTTTCAATAAATAGATGGGGAGATATAAGTATGGAATATTGTAGGAGCTATCGAGTTCAATGTAGTACAAATGTTTTTATTTGTTGCAGGGAAGGGCTTCCTTAGGAAAAAGTTATACCAGGAAATGACTGTGATATGAAACTATAAGGCGCTAATCAAATATTTTGAAAACCAAATCAGTAAAATGTGCTTGTCCTTGGTAAGAACAGTGGTACAAGGGAAATGAGTTACCATAAATCATCCTTGCTTTGCTCATGGATGGAAACAAATGACAGCATTACCTGCTACCACTGGTGATTTCCTGTCATCTAGGAGCTGGATGGAAGTACTTGCAGTCACCACATTGCTTTTGTTTACGACGCCTGTTATAGGGGAAAAAATCATAATGGTATTACAGTGGATTAATCTCCCATGATCACTAAAGTAAACGATATCAACTTATTGCATCTTCAGCATTTCCCCATGATATGAGAGATCCTTCCAGGCCGGCAGATCCTAACCTGTTTGTGACTTAGTTGATAAATGTTGCTAGATGTGGAGAAAGCTTAAGTCTATTGCTCAGGCAATGCAACTAGCATCAGAATGTGGAATTTGTGGGATTATAGAAGCATAGAATTTGAAAGTAAGAAGGCGTCTCAGTGCCCATCTAGCCCAAATCATATAAATAAGGAATCTCCACTACTCAAAGGCGCCTTTCCGATTCTAAACCCAACACTATCCAGCATAGCCTAGGCTTTTGCTCGGTAAGTGGTATCAAGACCTTTGTGAGTATATCTTTCTGGATGAAAATCAACATTTGTGATATAGCAGTCAAACAAGCTAAAATAATCTTAGGATATGTCAATAAACAAGGCATCCAGGAATAAAAAGATGGTAGCTAAGACAACAAGCATTTATTAAATTCGCGCTATATTCTAGGCACTATGCCAAGTCCTTTTCCCACTGTATACTCCCCTGATAAAAATGTGACTGCTCTATTGCATTCAGTCCTATGCTCCACGTTTTAAAAAGAACATTGATAAGTTGGAGAACACCCCAAATCCAAGATCCTTGAGTTCATATCATGGAAGGATCTTTTGAAGGAACTGGGGTGCACAGCCTGGAGAAAGAAATCTTGGAGCCAAGTGTGGAGAGATAGTGACTACCTTCCAATATTGGAAGCACCGTCATTTGGAAAAGGGATGACAGACATGTTATACTTGGTCCCAGAGGGGAAAATCTTGGGTCGGGGAAAAGAGATAGTTCTAGGTTGGGTCAAAAAAAATTCCCTTAAATATCAGAGTTCTTCCAAAGTAGCCATCACAGAAGATACTGGGTTCTGCTTTTTGGAGGTCTTCACACAAATGAAGACCTTTTTCGAGTCATATTGTGGAGGGGATTCTTTTGTTAGATAAGGCTTAGTCTAGATGGCCACTTAAGTCACCACCAAATATCAAATTCTGTCATATTGTGACTTGTTCTGTTTGGCCCCAACCCTAAGGTTCTCTGATTCTTTTCAGGTCATAAGAGTACCATTGAGAAATGACTACTTGGGTATCTCTGGTAGACCCGATGTTCTATTACCTGATTTGAGGGACATGATGAGAATTCAGTAAACATTTTCTCTTTTCTCCTAGAATTCTTTAAAATCTAGAACACACAGCATGTTGGGTAGCACATAGTTACTGCTCTCTCTGTTTACTTATCTCAATAGTCATATTTATATTCCATCCACAAATATACATCATGGGAGAGCTGTTGGAGAAGTTTTCAAATAGTTTTCAAATGAGTTGGGAGCATTGGCTCTGATTTCTTGGTTTAGAATGAACTGACCTGTAAAATCTTAGTGAAAGCCTAGGGTTTCTGGGCACATCTATTCCAAACATGGATAAAACAGGAATGTAATGCTTACTCCAAACACTCATTAATAGCTTCTTGGTTATTCCTGATGGCTTCAGACCTCAAAGGGGAAAGTTGCCAAATATCAATTTGGAATATCCCCAAAGCAATGACATCAGGAATCATATGGAAATTATCTGGGTTCTTCTTCTAGGTAACCAGACACCACATAAGGAAGTAAAATTCGTTCTGCCATACTGGAATTAATAATGTAGAATGTCAAAGCTACATAGCACCTTAGAAATCACTTGGTTTAATAGATTCTTTCTAGAGGTGAGAAAATTGAAGACCATACAGGTCCTAAGAGCCCAGTCTAGACCCCAGGGCTCCTAAATCAGATATCAGGCTTTTTCCATTAAATTACAGAATCTCAGGGTTGGAAAGGACCTCAGGATCATCTAATCCAACTCAAACCTGGACAAGAAGCACTACAGCAATAACCCTAACAAGTAGTCATCAAGTCTTTTCATGAAGACCTCTAAAGACAGGGGAACCTCTCATGTCCCAAAGAAGACCTTTCTACATTAGGACAGCTCTGTCTCTTAGAAAGCTTTGTATTTTATCAGACCTAAATCTTCCTTTGCAACTTTCCACCTTGACTCTTTAAAAAAAAAATCATGGGATAGGAAACAGCTAGGTGGCTCAGTAGATGGAGAGCCAGGCCTAGAAATGAAAAGTCCTACATTCAAATCTGGCCTCAGACACTTCCTAGCTGTGTGACCCTGGGCAAGTCACTTAACCCCCATTGCCTAGTCCTTATCACTCTTCTGCTTTGGAAGCAATATATAGTATTGACTCTAAAAAGGAAGATATAGATGCTTTTTTTAATAATGAAAAAATGATGGTAAACTACGGATGATAAATATCTAGAAGAAGGCAAGTATCTAGGGCAACTTGAAGGCATTCATGATGAAAAAGGATTCTGAATACAGATTGAATGCATTCTTTACTTTATTTCCTCTATGAATTTTTCTGTAATATAAGCAATATGTCTTTTGTTCTATAATATGACAAAGAAATATGTATTATATAATATATATGCAACTTATATAATAATACCTGCCTTCTTGGGGAAGAAGGAAAAGAATGCAATATAGATTTTAAAGCACAGCTATTGTGAAAATTCATTTCTCTTGGATGAGTATATTAATTTTATATTACTGTTATGTTTTATCTAAAAATAAATATCTATGCTTTAAAAATGGGGTAAAGGGATGATCAACTCTACTTCCCATTTTGAAAGAACTGGAATTTTTTTTTATTCACTATAATGATTATTATAGTATATGAGTTGTCTTAAAGGATTTGAAAAGACTGTCATTTGAGATAGATCTTAGACTTGTTCTGGTTTGGCTCAGAGGGAAGAACCAGGAAAAACAGGGAAGGAAACATAATTAGGTTTGATGCTATGTATAACTTCGAAACAATAACTCTTTCCAAGGGGAATGGGTTATCTCAAAAGATGGCAGGTTCTCCATCACTAGAGGACTTCTTTTAGCCCAAGGCTAGAAGAATGACCATGTACCAATTATGTTCTAGTGGGATACTTGGTCAGATTGATAGCCTCTAGGGTCCTTTCTAATTCTGAAATATTGATTTTGTAATTCAAAGTAAGAACCATGACTTCTCTATCTGTTAGAAAAAAATACCCAAAATTCCTTGTGGCCACTCCCATGGATACAGAATTCAGATATGAAAAGGAAGGGAGGGTTTTCCCATTATATATCTTTGGCTGATTTATTTTCTTTTAAGTTCTTGTTCTGAAAAGGAATTGGTATTTTCAGTAATTTATTTGTCACTGTTGTTAATAAAGTGAATTTTTTGGTTTAGATAACTAAATTGAAAGTATAGCTAAAGATAAGAACCCAATTAACATTAACGAAGAGTTCCAATAAACTAGACTTTGTTCCCTAGCAATTGATGTTGGGGGAAAGAATTACATTTTTTTTTAAACCCTTGTACTTCGGTGTGTTGTCTCATAGGTGGAAGATTGGTAAGGGTGGGCAATGGGGGTCAAGTGACCTGCCCAGGGTCACACAGCTGGGAAGTGGCTGAGGCCGGGTTTGAACCTAGGACCGAATTACATTTTTTTTTAAAAGCCAATATTAAAGAATTAAAGATTGGACTCTTGAACACATAGTGTTCAGGGGATGTCTTAATATCAGTTGAGATTCACCCAGGCTATAATCATAATTTCACCTTTTCTAATCCTGCGTGATGATTACTACCCTCCTGAAGAACGTCATTTCTTATTCCTAAAAGAAGCATCCCAATATGTGTACTAGAAGAGACCAACTAACAAAGAAGGGTGAATTGAAGTATCACTGAAATATCAGCCATTCCTGATTTCTCTTGATTCCGGTGTCTTTTTTCTGTTGGTTAGCTCCACTTTTTACTGTCTCTATTTGCTTGCAAATAGTTATTTGCACGTTGACTCCTGACTGAAAATATTAGCTTCTTGAGAGTAAGGATTGTGTCTTTTGCTTTTCTTTCTTTTATTTTTTTTAATCACATGTTTAACTCATTGCCAGGCACACAGGAGGGATTTAATAAAGGCTTGTTGACTGACTAATATATTTTAAACAGATTTTTAACTTAAAAACCAAATAAAACACTCCAACATATTTTCCTCCCCTTTAGCTTTAAGATAATTTTTTTTTTTAATGCAGTTAAAGCTAAGATCTCCTCCTTCAAGCATTACGGTAAGTGGAATAAGCGCAATACTGACCGACGCTGAATGGGATGGAGTAGACAAAGCTGCCTGGAATCTGCTCAGCTGCTCTTCTGTACCAGAGAGGGAAATGATCAGCATTGAAAATATTCTCCTTATCTCCAGCTTTCAGGAAGTCTCTTGAAACAGAAAGAGAAAAGAAGACATTTGTCATTTTCTAACAGTATTTAGGAAGGAGTCCCTCTACATAGAGATCCAGCTCCCTTCCTAGAGAAACATCCATTTCTAATGCCAGGTCCCCAACTTGATTGTTTTGCTGTGTGACTTAGTGGACAGAGCTGAGTTGAAATGGGAAAGCCCCGAGTTCAAAGTCTCCTCACTAACTATTACTGTGATACTGGGCAAGTAACTTAACTTTTCAGTGCTCCCAGTGACTCCCTTCACACTGAGGTTCTGAGTTCTATTAGTTGTGCTGATGTCTAGATTTTTGCTTATCCCCAGTTCTTTTTCTAAATAAAAAAAAAAAATCACTGAGTCACGCAAGTTCATTGAAATAATCCAGGACACGTAGCTTAGAGGTCACTTCAACATCCATCATGGCCGTCTTGGAGTCTTTTTCATCATAAAATATTTGACTGTGAGCTCTGGGATTGTTTTTGCCTTTTTTCCATATCCACAGCCCTTAGCACAGTGCCTGGCACATAGTAGGCACCTAATAAACACTTAGGTTTCTGTTGTTTTGTTTTAGTATTTTGGGGGTTTGCACTTAAATATTTGAGGAAATTATTCTGTTTGATCCAGAGGTCGTCCATTGGAGCAACTGAGGGAAGTTTAAAAGAAGAAGATGGGGCAGCTGGGTAGCTCAGTGGATGGAGAGTCAGGCCTAGAGATGGGAGGTCCTAGGTTCAAACCCGACCTCAGCCACTTCCCAGCTGTGTGACCCTGGGCAAGTCACTTGACCCCCATTGCCCACCCTTACCACTCTTCCACCTATGAGCCAATACATAGAAGTTAAGGGTTTAAAAAAATAAAATAAATAAAAGGGAAGATGTGGGTTTAATTTGGGGGGTGGGGTGGACAAAGGAATGAATTTCCCTGCCATTAGAGCTGTCCAAAATTTAAATGAGTCACCGAGGAATAGAAGAAGTTTGACCTGTAGAAAGGTCTTCCTAATAAGGATTGGTGCCTTCTTTTCAGGGTGTGTCTCTCTTCCCCATTGGAATAGGGGCTCCTTGAGAGAGGTCAATGTTTTTGCCTTTCTTTGTAACACAATGCCTTATGTATTACAAGTACTCAGTACAAGCTTATTATCTGACTGATTGAGATTTGGGTTGGACTGCATCTGAGTTCAAATCTGGCCTCGGACACTTATTACTTGACCTTGGGCAAGTCACTTAACCCTGTTTGCCTCAGTTTCCTCATCTATGAAAAGAGCTAGAGAAGGAAATGACAAATCACTTCAGCATCTTTGTCAATGGGGTCACGAAGAGTCGGACTTGACTGAAACATGGCTAAACAACAGCTAGCATTGATATGATATTTACTATGTGCCAAGCCCTGTGCCGAGCACTTCACAATTATTATCTCATTGACCCTCATAAGAGCCCTAGAGATAAATGCTATTATAATGCCCTTTGAAAGATGAGGAAATGGAGACAAACAGAAATTATGTGTCTTGCTCAGGGTCTCACACAGTTCTGATATCATATTTGAATCGAAATCTTCCTTAGTCTCAGTCCAGCATGCTTAAACTCTACGCCACCAAGCCACCTACCACTTCAGCGTTCTCCCTCTGTTTCCCCAGATCTTAAAAGGGGGCAGCAGTACTTATTTCTGAACCTCCAGACCTTTCAAGGAACAATAAATAAAGAAGAAAAAAATAGATCTGATTTATTAATTAAATCTGCCTCATTGTGACTTCCACCCATTTTTCCTAGTTTTGCCCTTTGGGGTCAAATGAAACTCAAGTTTAATCCTTCTTTCACATTGTCCCTGGTTTACCTTCAAGGCCATCAGAGCTGTTTCTTAGAAGGACTAGACGTCCTGCAGTAAAAGCCAGGGCATAACGTGTGAAGAATGAAGTGATTCAGTGCAATCATGGAATGCAGAGTATTAGAGTTGGGGAAGGTCAACTGGGAGGCTCCGGACTCTGCCCTAGAGTTTAGTCACAGGGCAGAAGAGAATCAAAGAGCTTCAGAAATGAAAGGAAGATCAGTAGCCATCATATCTTCCTCAAGTCCTCTCATCTTCGGAGGATCGACCAAGCCAATGAGCATTTATTAAGCACCTACTATATGCAATGCACTGTGCTAAGGGCTGGGGATCCAAAGAAAGGAAAAAGATGGCGTCTTCTCTCAAGGAGCTCACAATGTAACAGGGAAGATAACAAGCAAAGACTAGGTATAAATGAGATAGAGATGGCCCATGCATCAGCATCCTTGCAAGTGAGTAATCTTTCAATGACATGGACGGAGGGCCCTTCACCATCCTGGCTGCTCTCCAGCTCCTCCATGTTCTTCTGAAAATGCAACGTCCATTGTGGAATGTTATTTTTTAGATTTGTTCTGCCTCGGCTTGTGTAGCGCCAGCCCATCACCTCCTTCATTCTGGATGCTGTCATGCCTCTCCTTAGGGAGCCTGTGGTCACAGCAGGTTTTTTCCTGCTCTAGAATTCAGCTGAATTTATTGAGATCAGGAAAGGCATATTCACTGTTTTAGGCCCACCTCTTTGCCCTGTGGCCTTAGTCTGATGATCAGTGACTCACAGAAGTTGGAAGGACTCTGGTAGACTGTAAAGAGTCCTTGAGAATAGGAACTGGTTGGGGAGTTGAGCTGGAATTGGGCCTGGGTATGACCCAATGAGGCCACTGGTGCTAACCCATGAGTGCCAGAGCTTGAGCTGCTGGCCCTCACCCTCTGGGCTACCCAATCTGTCTACCCCTAGGCAGAAGGAAGAGTCCTCCATTTGCAAGTCAAAGAAGGACAAATTGAGTTTTGATTTTCAAACATCAACAGGCTTTCGATTAAGAGCCCTGGGAGGGCAAGAATTTCACAGCAGGGCTGCCACACAGCTGCCAGCCCTGGAGCTATTTGTTTTGAGATGGGCTCAGGAAAAAAATGTGGAAGCATTCTCTCTGCTCTGCCTCTAAGGCAGATATCTTCTGGATTCTGCAAGGTTTACTCAAGATGGGGGACTGGATCAAGGAGGGCCTTTCTGGGGTAGAGAGATGGTCAGGGGAAATCTCGTGCAGAGTCTCCAAGGAGTGATCTAATGAAAAAAATAGAAACCTGCTTCAGGCAACATAATGGCTTAAAACAACTCCTGCCTGTTGCCTTATTGCTTTTCTTATAGCAACCCTAGTAGAGCATGAAATGATCATCTCCATCTTACAGAAGAGGAAACTGAGCATGGGAGACTTTCAGTGTCTTTCCCTGTGTTGTAGATGTACTCTGTGATTTAACGGTTCATCATGCCCAAAAGGGGGGGATGATATCAAGAGCACCTACTTCACAGGGTTGTTGTCTGGTTGCAATAAATTAACAAATGTAAAATGCTTTATATGTCAGCTAGCTGACATATTTAATGGCATTGATCATCAGATCGACTCATTCAGCTCCAGCTTCTCTCCTGCCCTCTAGCACTGCATCTCCAACTGCCTATTGGATAATTCAAACTGGATATCCTTAAACTCAGTGTGGCCAAAGCTGAATTCATTGTCTTTCTTCCCAAGCTCATATGAACCTTCTATTGAATACACTCCAAAATTGAATATTGAATATTGAACATCATCTACAGGAACAAATATAAAATCCTGTTTTGTGTTCACAGCCCTTTATAACTGGTCACCTCCTCCCTTGCCAGGCTTCCTGTACCTTACTTCCCATTCACAGGGCCAATGAGTGATCCAATGGCAATGACCCCCTTGCTTTTCCTACACAACTCTCCTTCTTTAGATTTTGAGTATTTTCACTTGCTATGTGCCTCATGCCTGGGATGTGATCCCTCCTCACCTCTGTTTACTGGCTTTTCTCAAGCCCCAAATAGAATCTCATCTTTTCTACAAAACCTTTCCCAATTTCTCTTTACCCTAGTGATTTCCCTCTGAAACGATACCCAATCATATATAGATATAGATACATATTTATATGATTATGCATATATATGTACTGTGCCATATATATATGTACACACACACACACACACATATTGAGAGAGGAGACCAAAAGAAGAGAGAGAAGAAAATAGAAGTGAGGTAGTAGCTAGGTGACTCGGTGGATAGAAAGCCAGGCTTAGAGATTGGATGCCTTGACTTCAAATCTAGCCTCAGATACTTCCTAGCTGTGTGACTATCGGGTCACTTAACTCCAATTGCTTAGGACTGATTCTAAGATGGAAGGTAAAGGTATAAAAAAAGAGAAGAGAAGAAAGAGACAGAGAAAGGAGAAAGGAAGGGGTCGACCAAAAGGGAGACGAAAGAGAAGAGAAAGACAAGAAAAAGAAGAAATAAGAAGAGAGAAAAATAAGAGAGAGGAGAGAGAGACAAGAGAGAAAGAAGAGAAGAGAGACAAAGAGACAAGAGAGAAAGAATAGACAGGAGAAGAGAAGAGAAGAGAAGAGAAGAGAAGAGAAGAGAAGAGAAGAGAAGAGAAGAGAAGAGAAGAGAAGAGAAGAGAAGAGAAGAGAAGAGAAGAGA
>NC_058130.1:11173110-11197443 GCF_016433145.1 Gracilinanus agilis | reverse complement strand
AGGAGAGGAGAGGAGAGGAGAGGAGAGGAGGGGAGAGGAGAGGAGAGAAGAATGATAAAGAGACAATGAGACAAGAGAGAAAGAAGAGAGAGAAGCCAAGAACAGAGAGACAAAAGAGGGAGACAGAGAGGGAGACAAAAGAGGGAGACAGAGAGAGAGAGAGAGAGAGAGAGAGAGAGAGAGAGAGAGAGAGAGAGAGTTGTTTGCATATTTTCTCCCTCCACTAGACAGTGGATTTCTCCAGAATAAGCCTTTCCTCAGATCTTTCTTTTTATTAGTAGCACTTAGCCCAGGGCCTTGCTAAAGATAAGTATTTAGTGAAAGCTTGTTGACTTGACCAAATGGCTTCCATTAAACCCCACCTTCACTGTCTCTCCATGCCAAGATGGAAGTAGGACAAAACGATGACCCTTTGGTACTCCAAATGAGCATTCTCCATTCTAGCTAAACTAGCCTGCCTGGTGCTCCCCATACACAAATGTCTCCCCTCTTCCGTCCCTCTGCCACGTATGCCAGTCCTCCTCCTCTTCCACTTCTAGAAGCTCAGGGCATGTCCCTTTCTACAATAGGCCTTTCCTGGTCCTCCCGGTGTTAATGCCCCTAGTGAGGGAATTTGGGGTCTTTTTTTTTTTTTTAACTTTTATATGTACGTGCTGCTTGCCTTCAGTAGAATGCAGGCTCCTCGAGGTTAGGAGCTCTTTCTCACTTTTTTCTGCATCAGCAGGGCCACGTGAGATGACCCAGTGAGTTCCCAGGGTGATAGCAGTAGATCATGGGTCCTTTTAGAGCTGGAAGGGATCTCTCAGGCCATCTATTCTAACACCTTCATAGTGGACATGTGGACATTGAGTCCAAGCATGATTAAACGACGGGAACAAAATCTCCCAAGCAGTAAGCAAGAGTGCCAGAATTGGAATCCGGTGCCTCTGACTCTGTAGCCCGTGTTCTTTCCCTACTTCTTGATAAATGCTTGTTGAATGGACTCAAGGCCCCCCCGTCCGACCTTGAGTGACCCTCCCCTCTCCCAGCTGTGTCTTGAGCAGCACTTACTGGTTGGTGAGCTGCTCGGCACCCACAAACAGGTTGATCCTGGAGAGGCCGGTGCGGGTTCCGAGGAAGGCGACCTCTACGCCCTTGTCCGAGTTCCTGCAAACAAGCAGCGGGTCAGCCAGCAAGCGTTTGCAGACAATAAACAGATAATGGCTCTTTTATTAGGCCGGCCTAGTTTTCTGCACTAACATGTTGGAAGCAGGGCCTGGAAATGGAGTTCCGAGAGACACGTTCATTTTTCCTGGAGATAAACATGTAGCCAAGCCCGAAGAGGCCCCTCCAGAAGCGTTTCCAGGGCGATGGGCCGATAGGCATCACGGGGGAGCTCCGGGCTAATGAGAGTGGCATGTGAGCCCGTTCCCCCCAGTCAAGGCAGATGGAGACGAGGCTGCCTTCAAGCCAAAAGCTCTCACAATCGACTTGGGGGCTCTGGCCATGGAGGCGAAGCCTGCGTCTCCTCCAAGGAATGATGAATGCGTTCAGAGGAAGCAGGCGCGCTCCGAGCCAGCCCCTGAGCTCCCGCTGTCAGGGCTCGGAGGAGGTACACGACGCCTCCTCGGTGGGGGAGGCCGCTGGCGACACTGGGCAGAGGAGAAAAGTCTCATGTGGGGGGCTGCACGGGGGAGGGAGAAGGCAAGCCAAATCTGATGCCTGTGGTGAGTGGAAACCCCCTCCTGTGCCCAAAAGCAGAGCTCGCTCTTCGGGGATGCAGGGAAAAGGGCCCCCGCTGGCAGCTTCTCACTGACATCTCACCATTGTTCTCCTCCGCCTCTCTACACTGGAACAGTACAAGCCTCAGAGATTTCAAGCTGCAGAAGACGGCATTAGGTCGACGTCCATTCATTTTACAGATAAGAAAACTGAGGCCCGAAATAGGTCAAACAATTTCCTCCAGCTTGCCCAGCTAAGAAGTAATTGCGGCAGTACTGGAACTCTGGTCTTCCTAACTCCACATCCAGGAGTCTAGCTATTAGGCCAGCTAGGCCAGGTCCACTATGGCTCAAAATAAATCAGCAAAAGTGTCTCTGCAAAGTATACTCTTCCCTGACCTTGTCCTGCAACTCGTGTGCTATTGAGGAACACTCCGGTCATCCAGACAGACCCTTTGCTTTTGCCACAAAGATGCTCGGTTTGTTTAAGATGACAGGATCGCAGTAGAAAGCAGGGGTTCCCAAACTGTTTTGACCTACCGCCCCCTTTCCAGAAAAAATATTACTGTCACATACTATCACCACCCCCTTACAGTTATTCACCACCCCCAAATGCAGCTGTGGCCATCGCCGCTTCCCTGGATCACTGCAGCACCCACCAGGGGGCGGTGGCGCCCACTTTGGGAATCACTGGTAAAAAGGATGCCATCACTATGGAGGTCTTCTAGCCTATGCCCCAGCGGATGAGCAATCTCCTCTGATTCATATGGGTTTTTAGGTCCATAAAAGTACTGAAGAGATATCCAGATCTCAGGAAAAGGGGTACTTTATTCCAGGGGCTCTGCCTTCCCGAGAAGTGCCATCAGTAAACATTTCCTAACAACTCCAACTGTACAGGAGAAGAATGGGCTGCCTCCACAAGTAGTGTCTTATCCCACCTTGGAGACCTTTAGTGGCTGGATGGCCTTTTGTTGGAGTATGGAATGTTAGAATTAAGAGTCCTTCACAGGATGAGTTGGCCTGGAGAGCAGCTGAGATCTCTTCGAATAAGCCATGACATGATTCTGCACTGTTCAGTCTATGTTTATATACTATCCAGATGGATTCGGGGAAGATACCCAAAAAAAGTTCTCCTTCTAGCCTCATTATTCTTACATAATAGTTGAAATACTATCTTTCAGGAAAGAGAAACCAAATAAAAGCAAATAAAAGAGATACAACTATTTTAAAAGGAGGTTGAAAAGGAAAAGAGGCGAAGAAAGGAAGAAAAATAAAAGTAAAAAGGAAGAAACTAAGGAGAAAAGGAATAGAGTGAGGAAACTTGAGGAATTCCCCAACTTCATAAGCATAATGGCACACCATATTGAATTTTAAATTTCAAACAATATTTTGTCTGGTCTCAGACTCTTCCTAGCTGTGTGACCCTGGGCAAGTCATTTGACCCCCCTTGCCTACCCCCTACCAGTCTTCTGCCTTGGAACCAATACAGAGTATTGATTCCAAGATGAAAGGTAAGGATTTAAAACAAAAACAAAACAAAACAAAACAAACAAACAATCAAACAAAACCCAATAATATTTTGCACTGAACCTCTTCCTATTCAGTAAAATGCATAGTCCTACTTATTATAGGTCCCAAATTTTCTCCCTTCTCCCTGATGATTATGTAAGCAGACCCAAGAAAAGCCCTTCTTCCTTTCTGTTGGAACCATCCCAGTATCTCAGCATCCCAAACTTCATGGGATATCGATGTCCTTCCCTGTACCCTTGGGGCTGTCTGTACAACACAGCTATAGCCACTGTTAGGAGGAAAATTAAGAGTTTAGACATTTAGTGAAATTAGCACCCAGGCTGTCAGATAAGACCTAAAGGTTCCAATGACGGAATAGTGGCAAGGAAGGAAGTGATTCCTGAGAGACTCTGTTATGGCTGAGAGCAGTTGGATGCTGGTTAACTGTCACTAGTGGAGAGCCCAGGAGAGTGGATTTTCTCTATCAAAGAGTCATCTTTTCTACCAGGAAATGCAGGTGTGAGCATTGATCACAGCTCTGAAAGGTGGACTTCCAGACTGGATTAGCTCACTGCCTTCATTCTCCCTTTGGATTAATTTTGCTGAGGACCTGTGCTGGATCACCACTGGAACAGAAGTGAACTCAAGTTGTGAGACATCCATTCACCTTCCAGGCAGCCTGGGTTGCAATAGTGTAGATCAACGGTTCCCAAACTTTTTTGACCTACTGCCCCTTTCCAAAAAAAATACTACTTAGCACCCCTGTCACATACTATCACCACCATCCCTAGTTATTCACCATCCCCAAATGCACCTGTGGCCATCACTGCCCCCCTGGATCGCTGCAGCACCCACCAGGGGGCGGTGGCACCCACTTTGGGAATCACTGGTGTAGATCCTGACCCAGCTCCTGAGTTTTGTCCTTAGTTACCTAGGTTAGGGTGACCTACAGCTCTTACCCTTTAAATTCATTATTAAGTAGTGGTTTTTAACTTCCTCTTGTTTCTTTTCCATAACAAGTTCCTGGATGATGTAGTCTGAGAGTCAGTTGGATCCCAACTGCCACTCACTCAAACTGTCACAGCCCATTTGTATTTGTCTAAGGTAGTTATACTTCTTTACCCTTCATTCCTCCTTCATCCCCTTTCCCCTAGAAACGCTGTGTGTTTATTTACCCATAAAACCACTTAGGATTTGAAACCTGGAGCAAACTAGAGAAATGGAACATCAGCTCTTGAACCCAGCTAACTCTTGAGAATGCAATGCTATTTCCAACTCTTGTATGGGAATTTTGAAAAGAGCAGAAGATATGTGTGACTACTTACTCTGATTTGTTGAGTGCGAGGCTAGTCCAGTAAGCTTCGATGGGGGCACTAACTACAGCATCGAAAAGAACTTCCTGTATTAATTCTTTGTCACCTATTGGGATGTGAAACAAGGAACGAGTCTCAGAGAGATCCACCCAATGAGCCCAAAGGGCACAATGCAGCATCTCATCCAGGCACCACTTTTGGTGTTGTTAGAGGAGATGTTGGCCCATGCCCTCTCCTGGTTCAGGTACCAGTTTCACAAACTTCACTGGCAGGCAAATAAAAAGGAGACATAAAATGGATTTGAATCTGCTTTTCCCTTAGAGGCATTATTAACACAGGAAATGTTACTGTGATCATAAAGGAGCGATTCTAGCTGCTGCCAATAGCTTGAAAGAGAACATCAACCTCTCTCCCACTCCGGGGGAATCGGGATAAACAGCAAGCAGAATCAGAGAGAGCTGGGACCCCTTTATGTCTAGGTTGCTTAATTATATTTTATTTGTAGTGTGTCTGGGAAGAAGGAAAATAAGAAGGCAAGTGAGATTGTTTGTGGCTTCTAGACACTTGCGTGGGTTTCTCTGTGTCCATAAGCAAAGACCTGCACTGGGCTGCTCTGTGGAATACTTGAGGTCTTAGGCTCAGAGAACATGAAGGATTGAATATTTTACAAAATGAAGTTAGGGACTGGATTGTGTCTGAAAACAGTTCCTGAGGCCTCGCCTATTCTCTTGGATGTGACAGAAGAGAGGATCTAAGGCACTGAGGAAGACATGATGTACAAACCCAGATATAAGGCATGGAGTTCTGGGGTAAATGGCCACAGGAGCAGAAGAGTCAGAGAGTTGGGGGCAGTCCCAACGTAGAGTCTTTAGGAGGGGAAATCCTGGCCTACTGGGTCTTAAAGGGATCTCTTTTCAGCTTTAAATCTATTATTTAAAGGGAAGACAAGATAAGGCAAAAGGAAATGTTGGACAAGTAAAGATATTATGGTGAGTTAATTAGAAAGAAATGAAAGGGAAAAAGTTCTATGGGAGTTCCAAGGAGAGAGGGGTCCATTCAATTTTCTCTTATGGATCAAGTGGTTGTTTTACATTACACAAACATGTATGTGTATGCATGTTACATGCATGTATATCTAGGAAGATGTTTTTTTTTTAATTTTCCTCTAATGCATACTAGCTACTAAACTCAAAATAATTCTCAACCTCACTAACTCTCTAAAACAAGTTGCAAAGAAGGTAGAAGAGTTTCTGCATCTGGGAGTTCCCTATAGCAATGGGTCCCTTGTCTAAGCCCTATATATATAGACTCAGATATTATTAAGGAAAGGAATGGAGGGAAATGTAAAAGGAAGAAGTTAAATGTGTCGTTTTTCAGAGCTAGTGTGATGTGAAATGTCTTATGGGAAAGACTATCCAGTTAAGAAGCAGGCCATTTGGAGTTTAGTCCTGGTCCTGCCCCCAATGACCTCTGTGGCCTTGATAAGGCATCCCACTCTGGGTCTCAGGCTCTTCATATGTCAAGGGAAATAATAGATTAGATTCTCTGAGGATCTCTGATTCCTACCACCATTCTACGCAGAAGGGTTAGAGTGATGACATCCCAAATATGTTGGGTTTTGGAGATGAGTTCACTCTACTAAGCCTTTTCCTGGAGCTGCTCAGGAAGGAGAGCATCAGATGGTAACCCTTCCCTCCTTGGAGCTTTCATATAACTTTGTCCTCTTCGTTTCTTTCTAATTCACTCACCATAACATCTTTACTGGTCCAACAAATTTTTTGCCCTGTCTCGTCATTCCTACTCCATTGTAAGCCTCTTGAATGACTTGAGGATCACAGAATAATAGATTTAAAGCAGGAAAGAGATTCCATTCAATCCCACTATTTTATGGATGAGGAAACTGAGGCCAAGAGAGAGAACACAATGCCCAGGAAGACTCAGATGGTAAAAAGCAAAACTGGAATTTAAAATTCAATCCCCCAACGCTAAACTCAGTGCTGTGTTTCTCTCTCCTTTGTTCTTTGCTAAAGGTTGGGACTAGGTCTCATGTTTGTCATGAAAGACTACTTAAAGAATCTTTGATTTTGTCATCACAAGAAATGCTAAACTTAGCCAGGCTGGTTCTCATTTGTTATTCACATGATCCAGCGCTGGACAAGTCCTCAAAGATTTTCCAGAATAGTAAGACCTGCTTAAACTGCTCTTCTATTGGCTGAGCCTTTGAGATCCCAGAGTGCCCATCATTCCAAGGAGTCTTCAGATAAATGGAATGTCTCTCAGTTATCAACCAATGTCTGTGAAATGGAGTTGGGGAAATACGATGGAACCAAATGGTGAAGTGAAAATGTTTAATTCTCTGTGGATTTCAAAGATCTACACCGTCTCTTCCTCCATTCCCATTCCTGGAAAAAAGATTGAGTTTGCCTGTAGCTGACACGACTGCCTATTTCTGCTAGTACAAAACTGGCCTGGACATGATGAATTTGAATTGTGGACTTCAGTGCATTCAAATTCATTGAACCTTCAACGCCATTCCTCTTCCCCACTGGAAAGGCGAGGGAGTCCTCCCTTCTCCCCCCCACCATGCACACACCAAATAAGCTTGAAAACAGACTCACACTGAAGAAGTGGCTCTTTTCCTTTGAGGTAGAGCTTAATAGCATCCAATTGGGACAGCTGTCGGTGTTCAGGCTGTAAGTCTGTGTTGCAATAAGACCTAAGGACACGACATGGCCAAAAACATGAGCATGTAAATATTTACCAGCATCCTCTCTCTGTAACTTTGAACTTGGAGAACTGGGCACAGGGAGCACAAACAGCCTGAAACCAAAGCAGGGGAACAAATCCCGAATTGACGCATTGTTTAAATCTTACCATTCATCTGCCAAGGACACGTCAGGATGTTCTAAGTCGTGCAGGCCTGGAAAGGGAGGAGAATGGGTTAATTAGTGCTAAATGATGGTCAGAGGAGGGATAATTAGGATTATTGGAAGGATGATTTAGGTCCTCTTTTCAAGCTATTCTTTGTTGTTGGGAGAGGGATAGGCAGGCTCCCTGGGATAGCATATGAAAGGCAGACATCTCTTTGGCCCCTGCCAATCAGTCAACACACATATATTAAGCACAGCTATGTGCCAGACATTGTGCTAAATACCACACTTCTGTTACATGAAAGAATTCTCCTCCCCATTGTTATTTCCCCCTTCTAGCCTCCTTGAACTTTACTACCACTAATCAAAGGCTTAATTAACGTGGAACAAATGGGAGTTGGCCCCCAGGCACAAATTGGGGAGGAGATCCACCCCTCCAACGCAGGGCAAGCATCCTTTCTCCCCAGGAGGAGAGGAGTACCCCACTCTCCCTTGCAGCCATGATTGCCTTGCGTCCTGATTTTCAGAAGGCATGGCATGGATTGCCCAAGGATGCTTTCTTCTCTTCCTCTTTTGTTCTGATCTAAGGCCTCATTCACCTCAACCATCATTGCTTCAGTTCCAGGTACAACCAAAGAGCCTGAGCTCAGAGATAAGGGGGCTGAGGAAAGGCCTGACACTAGAAATTGAATAGAGGTAATATGGCATAGGATATGGCAGGACTTGGGTTCAAATCCTGGAGATGAACTTATACTGGAATCATGAAAATGAGTGAGTCATTTAATTTGTTAATGCCTTGAGAAACGAAGAACAAATTGACTGAGGAGATGCTTGCCGACACCAGTGGAGGCAGCATCCACACCAGGAGGATATTCCACTGCTCAATTCATGGGTCTAGATTCCCACCCTCCTCTCCATCCTACCCTGATCTCCTCATAGGAAGGGTTGGGCATGTGCTGTCTCTGCTGCAAAGGGTATTGATAGCTGGTTTAAGGAATGTTTTTAAGATTTGAGAATGTTGGCAGGGGCTGAGAGAGCCTCACAGATAATTGGGATTGTTCTTACTCATGAATAATAATGGTCAAATTTTATGAAGCACTTTCAGATTTAAATCTGAATTATTATTCATATATATAATATATACAATATATAATTAAAATCAGAATAAAGTTGATTAGAGATCAGAACAGACTAGACCAGCCTTACAACAGCTAGGTGAGGTAGGCACTATTTCAGTCCTGATTTTACTACTAAATAGCTGGAGGCAGGAATATGTTAGATAACCGACTTGCCCCAGGTCATAAAACTAGTAAGTGTTGGAGCCTGGATTACAATGAAGGAATAATTTAGAATAACTCTAGCATCCTTCCAGGCTTCCCTAGACTTCAGGGTGTTTAGACACTGGAGATGATGATGTAATTAGATCAGGTGACTCTTGGTCAAGGTTGTGACTGATGAGTATCACTAGGGAAAGGCTACACTTTTACTGACAAAGAAGCAACTAACTAGCGACCCATCTTAGGTGTGCTTGTGTTTCCTTGCTTTTACCTTGCTGTATTGATTGTCTACTATCTTTGCTTAGAAATGTGCTTTTTATTTATTTTTAGGGCAAGATCGCTCGTTAATGGGCTAGCAGAGATAAAAGAGACCTTAGGGACCAGCCAATCCAACTTGTATCTGAGAAAATAACATCCACCACAACAATTCCAAAAAGTCATAATCCTGACATGGTTTGAAGATTTCCACGGAGAGGTAAGCTACTAGCTCTTGAGGTAGCCCATTCCCTTTTGGGGTATTCTCAATTATTAGGAAAGTGTTTCCCTTGGCATCTATTCTAATATGGGCTTCTTTGGCAAGTCTGTTCTTGCTACTAGTTTCGTTCACTGGGACCAAAGAAAACAGTCTTTCCAATACTTAAAGCTAAGTCATCTCCTCCACCTGTGTCTTTCTCCCAGAATTCCATATGTAAGGCACACCCACATTCTTAGAAGGGCCTGAAGGGACCCTCTAGTCCAGTCCTATTTCTTTAGGTAGCTGAATGTCTAGCCAGATGATGGAGTTAAAGGGAATGGAACATTGCCATCTTGAGTAACCAAGTAACCTGGCCTCTATCAACTGCCTTGATGGAACATTCGAGTATCTCGATTTTGTCCTCTGAACTGATAAAGTCATCCATCATTTCCCCCTGTAATTACTTAACCCCAGCCCTTCCCACTAATATCTCTAGTTTGAGAAAAACCCTCAATATCTTCTTTAAGCCCTTCATGTAAGAGGTTAAGATCATAACCCAAGGCCACCAACGAGTCAGCTCTAAACAGTCCCCTACCTAAACCTTGCCCTGAGGAACTTCTTTTTCAGCTGTTTAATCACCTCTTCTTTAGATTCACTCCAGTTTTCCATTACAACTCTTTGGACATGTGCAGACCAGAAGTGGACAGAGTGCTCTAGGGTGATTTCCTAAGGCGGAGGACAGGAGGATGAATACTTTCTTGGCTCTTACAAGTCCTCTGCCTTTTAATACACTCTGGCTGTCACAACAGGGCTTTGATGTGGCTCTCCATTAGAACTTCCAGCTTACATACCTTGCCTTGCGTGTCTTGTATTGCTCCTCGACTAAAGTCAACATTTTCCCTTCTTGGAATGATAGCACGAGAACTCATTTTCCCTGCATGCATGTACCAATTTGGATTCATCAAAAGGAAGCTCTTGGAATTCGTGAATTGAGGTGTTTCCTTGGTCTTTATGTTTTTCTTTCTGCTGCTTGATTTTCTTTCAGTCACCAGCTGTTTGTCTCTATCCTGAAGAGCGCTCTAAGTATTTCCTCCTTCCCCAGAGGCTGGCCATAATCTGGAAACTCCTTATTGGTGATCTGTCTTGGGATCCTGGTGCTTTGCACAATGCCTGCCACATAACTCAGATATTTAAGTGGATTTGTGATCTTAATGATTTCGTTTCCCTCCGGTGGTTCAGACTTTAGCCCAAATTTGTTCAACCTGTATGATTAACTTCTGTGTCCTATCATAAGATCTTCCTCATTTTCTCCTGCTTTTGTGAAGATACCAGAGAGCATTATGGCCATTTACCTCCCATCTCAAACTCTTGTCACATAATCTGTCTATCTTCCCTTCATGGCACATGTCTCTTGAAAATGTCTCTTACTCCTTTTCTTATTTGTAATTCTTCAATGGTTTAAATGAATAAATAAGCAAAAAGTATATATGCACATATATAGATAATATGTTTTATTGACATCTTATTTTTACATTATAAATATGTCCTGATTATTCCTACCTCTATGAGAGTCAAACATTAAGCAAAGTTAATGATAAAATGGTAGCACATGAAAGTATACATACTTCACACCCATAATCCCCTAACTTCCCTATTTAAAAAAAATCTTTATCTTCTGTCTTAGAATCAATACTACATATTTATTCCAAGGCTGAATAGTGGTAAGGACTAGGCAAGAGGACTTAAGTGACTTGTCGAGGGTCAAACAACTAGTAAATATCTGAGACTCCCTGTTTAAACATTTCTATTTAACATCTCTATTTTTTTTAAAAAAAATTGTCTTTAAATAAGAGATATCTATTTTCTCTGCACCTCATCTCCTTCTTACCTGGAGAGAGACAGAAAGACAGAGACAGAGAGACACAGAGAGACAAATTTTTTGTAACAAATATGCATTGTTAGGCAAAACATATTCCCTCATTGGCCATATTCAAAATACATGTCTCTTTCTAAGACCTAAATCCATCACCTCTCTGTAAGGAAGTATAGAGTTTATTTCATCCTTGGACCTCTTCAATCATGGAGAGTTGTTGCGTTGATCAAAGTTCTTATAGATTTCACAGATTTTAGTGTTTGTGATGTTCTTTTTATTGTATAAATTCTCCTGGTTTAGCTCATTTCCTTCTTCAACTATTAATAAAAGTCTGACATGTTCCTTTTGTTTAATAACATTGAAGTTGTATTATAAATTGTTCTTCTTGTTCTGCTTTCTTCCCTCAGGATCAGTTCATAGAAGTCTTCCTAAGTCTTTTCGATGTACCTATTACTTCTCATAGCATGATAGTATTCTATCACCTTCATAGACCATTATTTTTTTCATCCATTCTTCCATTGATGGATATAGTTGGCAGATTTTTGTTTGCTTTTCCAGTACAAGTAAATCTGTATCATGTATATGTATACACACACATATTTTTACTTATAGAACCTTTTCCTATTTCTTTGATCTCCTTAGGGTATAAGCCTATAATGCATGTAGCTGTGGTCAAAGGACTTACACTATTTAGTAACTTTTTGCATAAAGTTCCAAATTGCTTTCCAGAATGGTGGAAACTTTCCACTCTTCCTCCAACAGTATACTGATTGCCTGTTTCCCTATCCCTCTCCATAATTTATCTTTTTTTTGTCATCTTTGCCATGGTAATATGGTACAGCCTGATCATACCCATATATACCTTTCCACTGTCTATTGGGTGATATTAATTCTTAATTCTTCTGAGACTGTTCTATTCTACTGTCACTGCCATACTGTAAGATCTGGATAAAGATGATATTTAGAAAATGGGCCTTTGCTTTCACTGCAAGCATGGGAGTTGGCAAAAGACTTTGTCAGGTTCATCAGAGCGACATCTTCCTATCTCCTCTGCTTCAGCTCTGGGCCCATTCCATTCATGGTCCATCAGGCCTGTCGGATTTGGAGGAATTTACTGCTTGATAGCATATGCCTTGTATGTATAGCAGGACAGGCTTGTATTTTGAAGTCTTCTTTTTTTAATGAACTGAATATTGTTTTGTTTTTTATTGAATAGGGCTTGGGGTAGCACACAGAAATCCAGATGAGACATCTGGCCAGAAGAAAACATCATCCCAAGACCAGAAGAAGGCATTTAATCCAGTTGATGTCAATGTGACCTGGTGATGTCAGTCAATGCCTCCTAAAGACACTTGATTTCTTAATGGGTATTTGGCTTGTTATAGTTTGAAGGTCTCTCTGAAGCTTTGGGCAATAGTGTTCAAGAAACTTGAGTTTGTTGATAGGATCCAGTGGCTGCGTATGAGATCACCAAGTTCATGTTAAAGCTTTAGAATCAGAGTCAGAAAGACTTGTGCTGAGTAACCCTGGATAAGTCACTTACTCGTTTGTGCCTGGAGCAACTCCCTAGTATTTTCCTACCATATCATAGACAGTGTATGCTTGATAATGGTTCTCACATCTGTTTTCCTAGCCTTAAGCTCTCAGCTCACATCTAGTCTCACATCTCTATCTGCCTTTCAGATATCTTGAGCTGGGAGTCCTATAGAACAGTAAACTTAACATGTCCAAAACTGAACTCCGTATCTTTCCCCGAAATGCTCTCCCATTCCCATTTCTCTTGAGAGCATCACCGTTCTCTCAGTTCTCCAGGCTCACAACCTAGATGCCATCCTCTACTCTTCCTGTCTCTCATCACCATACTAATAATGGGCCAAAGTTTGACAATTTAACCTTTGCAATATCTCTTAAACATGTCGCCTTCTCTCCTCTGGCAAATGCTTGACCCTGATACATGCCTTCATCACCTCATATCTGGATTATTGCAATAGCCCTCTTAGTGAGTCTGTCTGCTTCAATTCTCTCCACTCCAATCTATCTTCAATTCAGCTGCCAAAGTAGTTTTCATAAAGACTAAGTCCAACCACTTCATCCATCTACTCAATAAAACTCAAGGATCAAATATAAAATTCTGACATTGGCTTTTTTAGCTATTCCTTAAACAAGATGAATAAGATATTCCATCTCTCAGCTCTGTGCATTTTCTTTTCTTTAATTCCTAGTCTTTCTGATTCCTTTAAAATTCCAGCAAAAGTAAGGAATGATGATCTGGAGGATTTCTATATCAACTGGAAGAACCTCAGTGAACTGATGCATAGTGAAATGAGCAGAACCAGGAGAACATTGTACACAGAAAGTGAAACACTATGGAACTATTCAATGTAATGGACTTTACAACTAGCAGCAATGCAGTAATCCAGGACATTCCTGAAGGACTTATGAGAAAAAATGCAATCCACATGGAGAGAAAATCTATGGGAGTAGAAACACAAAAGAAAAAACATATGACTTATCACTTGTATATATGGGTATATGATTTTAGGTTTTGGCTTTAAAAGATTGCTTTATAGCAAAAATGAATAATATGGAAATAGTTATCAAGTGGTGACATTTGTATAATCCAGTGGAATTGCTTGTCAGCTCTGCGAGGGGGGATGGGGAGAGGAGGGAGAGAAAATGAATCATGGAAACATGGAAAAATATTTTTAAATAAATTTAAACAATTTTTAAAAAGAAAGAAAATGAATAAATAAAATCTTAGCAAAACCCCACCAATATCTTAATTCCATAGTCTTCCCCCTCTTAATTATTTCCTGTTGATCCTGTTTATAGCTTGCTTGCACATATTCATTTGCCTTTGCTCACTAAATTGTGAGTTCCTTGAGGGTAGGGTATATCTTCTTCTTCCCTTTGTATCTCTAGCATTAGCACAGTGCCTGGTATCTCGAAGGTACTTAATAAATACTTATTGATCTTCTGACTAGGATTTTCTTTCTCATTCCTCATTGGAACACTTCTTCCCCAAGCAAATGACTTCTGGGATGGAGAGAGGGTAACTCTTTAGTGTGCTTTCAGTTGAACCCCATCTATTTCCATCTGTATCGGCAGGTATTCCAGAGTCCTGGGCTCCCATATCACCAGGAAATCGTTGCCTAATGGCAGGCTATAATTCCACAGTCAAGGCCATTAACTACCCTCTTGATGCTCCCTCTGAAGGCTTTGGGATATGCACACGGCATGAATGAGTTCCTGTCACCAGTGAGCAAGAGTCAATAACTTGGTTGCCTACTCAGACACCTTTTGTATGGTATCTCTTTAGCCACAAAGAAGATGAAGCAGTGTTTCCACCTGAGTTCTCATCTTCTCATGAAGAGAAGCATAGATCCATAGAATGTCAGAATTGGAAAGAGGCCTCAGAGTTCCCAGCTCTGGCCTGAGCATGAATTCATGTGACATCCCCAGCCAGTGGCCTTCAAGCCTAATCCTAAATATATTCAAAAATGGGGAATTGATTTGACAACATGCAGCCCATTGGACTTCTCGGCCAGTTCTACATTTCAGGATGTATTTCCTAATCTCAAGCCCCAATCTACATCCTTGTGATTCTCTCCATTGCTCTTAATTTTGCTTTCTGGGGTCAAGAGAAAACAAGTTTGCAGTGTCTTCCACATGACAGCCCTTCAAAAACATGAAGACTATTATCAAATATTAATAGCACTTGCTGTAGGGAGAGGCTCTCATTTCACATTGAAGCTCTTCTGTTAACCTTAGTTAACCTAATTTAGCCAAGCCAAGTGACCTTAGATTGTCATTTAACATCCCTGGGAGTCAGGGACTAGATAACCTCTGAACTCCCTTTCAGAACTAAATACATGATCCTCCCATCCTCCCAGAATCTTCGCTCTCCAGAGTAAATGTCCTATTTTTTTAACCCTTACCTTCTGTTTTAGAATTAATACTTGTTTCCAAGGCAGAAGAGCAGTAAGGTCTAGGCAATGGGAATTAAGTGACTAGCCCAAGGTCACACAACTAAGAAGTGTCCAAAGACAGATTTGAACCCAGGATCTTCCATCTCTAAGTCTGGCTCTCAATGCACTGAGCTACCTAGATGCCCCTCCCTCCCCAACTTTTTAATTAATATTTATTTAAATTAATACATGTGTTCATATCCCTGTGTCATCCCTGGTAATAGAAGCAAAGACAAATAGAATCAGAGTTGGGAAGAATATCAGACTTCATCTAGACCTACCACCGTACTGATAACTCCACAGGCTTCTGCACTCCAGTATTTTTGATAAGTGGTCATCCATCCCTTGTCTGAATACTGATAAAGATTAGGGATACACTACTTCTCAAGGCCATCCACTGCATATCTGGCCAGCTCTTAATGTCAGAGAGTTCTTCTTTATAACAAACTGAAACATATGCTCTGTAACTTCTATCCATTATTTATTATTCCACCTTGTGAGTCTAAGCAAGGCAGTTCTAATCCATCTTGCACATGACAGCCCTCTAAATACTTGAAAACAACTATTACCAATTCCCAACTCCACCTCCCACTCAGACTTTTATTCTCCTGTTTAAGCATCCCCAGATCCTTCCACTGATCCTTTTATGACGTCACCACTAATCCACTCCCTATCCTCATTGTCCTTCTCTGGATATGCTCCAGTTTGACAGTGGCCTTCTTCAAATGTGGTTGCTAGAACAGAATATTCCACCAGGCAGGAAACAGAGGGTGTATCATTGTAGTCACAAGACTTATTTATGTAGCCTGAGATCACACTACAATTTGGCATTAACATATGAAGCTTTTGGCTCACATGGAAGTTGGATTACGCCAAAACTCCCATATTGTTTTCCATAAGAGTTGTTGTCTAGCGAGTCTTCTCCATTCCCATTTATTGATTTTTTGAACCCCTGTAGAACTTTGCATTGACATTTATTAAATGTTATATTATTAGTTTTGGCTCAATGTTGGAGTCTTGCCAAGAAAAAAAATATTGTATTCCATTTCCATTATCTGCTTCTGTGATTGTTCCCTGTTTTATGTCATCTGTCAGACTAAAAACAAAAATAACAAGAAAAAAACATATGCTTCAGCTTGTCAACATCTTTCCTAAAATGTGGTTGCCAGAATTGAACTTGGGGTACCAGATGTGGTCTAACCCGAGTAGACTAGAACAGAACTACTACCTCCCTTTTTGGAACATTGTATACTATTACAACAATCTATGATGGGCATTAGCTCTTTTGTATGCCATGTTAATGAAAATGAATCCCAGTACAGAAACATAAGCTGGTACTGAAATAGATACATATTCTAGCAATTACTGGAAAACATTGAAACTGGTCTGGTATGATTTGTTCATGGCAAAGTAGCACTTTTTCCTTGGATATCATATTTCTGTGAAGATTTTTAAAAACCTTAAAGTGCTTCAAAATGGGAACTACTAATGTCCCTATCATTATTATCTCTTCGTGGTCAAACATCCATTGATGGCTTTTCTTGGTATGTAGTGGATAGAATTTTGGACTCACACTCAGGAAAACCTGTATTCAAATACTGCCTGAAACACTAGTTGTATCATCATAAGAAAGTAATTTAACATCGCTTGACCTCATTTTCCCTATAAAAGAAGAATGGTGAGTATCTCTACCTGACAGAACTTTTGTAATGTTCAAATGAGATAATACATGTAAAATGTTTCACAAATTTTAAAGCATGATGTAATTTTAGGAGATGAAGATCAGAACTGTCTTCATTATTTTGTGAATATACCTTAACCAGCTAGTGATTTTATGTGAATTACTTTATGTGAATTTTATGTGAATATACCTTATGTGAATTTATGTTAATTTTATGTGAATATACCTTAACTAACTAATGATTTTATGAATAAATGGAACTCTCAAGTGAAGAAACTCCTTCTCCCAAAGTAGAGTGGCACTTTCCTCTGCAATTTATTGCTTGAAAGAGTTGCCTAGGACACTGAGAGGATAACTGACTTGGAAAGGATATGAATCAGGACGCTAATCCAGGTCGACCTGACTGATTCTATTGTCAGTGGTATGTCTCTTATTTTTCCTCTCCTTATTCTCATAAGTCCATTGAACTAAACCAGTTAGCAAGGAGTGCTGGACCTATAGTCAGGAGGACATGAGTTCAAATCCTGCCTCAGAAACTGTGTTATGTTGGCCAAGCAAGTTTGCTCTTATCTCAATTTCTTTATCTATAAATATGAAAAATAATAGTTAACCAAGATTAATGTAAAGATAAAAAGAATATTGTAAAGTGCTTTGTAAATCCTAAAAAAATACAAATGCTATTATTATTATTATTATTACTATTATTATTTTATATCCGTAACAAAGGTGTAAATTTTTCTCCTTTCTCTCTGCACAGTTTCTGGAAAGTCACAACACTTGACCTAGGTAAAGGACTTATCCACTTCTCTTCCAGGAGTTCCTAGCCATCAAACTAACTGGATATTTTAGTGATATCTGAAAGCACCCTACTTCCAGAACAGGATGGGGCCTTGGGAATCATCAAAGTTAATCTCTACTATACCTCACTTCGATTTTACCAATGAGGAACCTTTAGAGAGGTGACACAGTTTATCAAAGGTCATGAAGCTAGCTCATGGTAGAGCTATTAGAATTCATTGACTCTTTGTAGGGTACATCAAGAGAGTTCCAATACTGAAATTTTCATCTCTAGTTCAAGTAAGAAACAAAAAGTACAGTGATTTGAGCCAGTCATGGAGGGCACAATGGAAAGTGCCCTTTGTCTTAGAATCAGAGAATCTAGCTTCAAGTCCCTCCACTTATATTTGCCACTCTGCTGCTGTAGGCAAGTTATTTGACTTTTCTGAACTTCCTTTGTAAAACAAGGGAGTTGAAATTCTTGTTTTCTAAATGTTTGATGAAGTCATTAGCCCAACCCTGAATATCAGTGATGAAGAGGGAAAAGGAACAAGATCTAGCTATCCTTCTTGGGACCCACATAATACCAAAGAACTAGAAAGGGAAAGAGAGAAAGGATTTTACCTTCTTCTATGGTTACGTTCCCTCTGAAGAAATATTTCCCGTGTCCTCTAGAGAGAGCCACACCTAAACTGTGCAGAAAAATAGAGCAGACCTTGACATCTCACCCTGGCAGGAAGGCTTGAATGCTAGCATTTTTCTTTTCCATTTTCACACTCTCATTTCATGTACTCTAAACAATTTACAGAAAAGTTTATTCAAAAAAAGAAAAAAAAACTTTCTTGATTAGGGTTTGTGTTGGGATTCTTAGGTTTAATCACTGTTTCTTGAAAGCTGATTCTAAGGGGATGTGCCAGCAACAATTGGCTATTTTTTGTGTTTCTGAGAGGTGTGGCCAACAGCTCAAATTTCCATAAAAGGAAAAAACATTTACACCCTCTAATGGTCGCCAATCCTAAACACCAAATGAAGGTGTTTCTGATCTTTGCTTCAATCTCACACACTCAGTGTTTCCAGTAAACAACAAGTCCTTGTTGGGTTGGCGGTGAGGGATGCCTTCTGAATGGCAAAAGCCCAAACTTCCAGCATCATTTGGAAGTGGTCAAGAACAATGTCAACCTTATCATTCCTTTGCATCTTAATATTTTCTATCATTCTCCTATTCTCGATTAATTTAATGTTTTTTCTCTTTTTGGATTATCCAAATTAAGATTATTTTCCGTAGGTTCCTTACTTGGAGAATTTCTTTATTAATTCATGAGGCCCCAATGAAAGAGAGTATTTAGGATCTTTTTGAGTTCCAAATATAATAAACTCAGAGTATCCCTCAGAATATATACAAAATATCCTTCAAGGTAAAAAGAATGAGTTGTATTTCTTAAAGAAGACTACCATTAATCAGTATTTTCTATCATTTACCCACCAATATACTAAGAATTAGAATCATGAAATTGTTTAAGGGGTCACATTTTAAGAAAAGGATATAGATCATTGGTTTGTCAGAAGATGGAAGTATGGGGAAAAGAGGATTTCAATTGCCAATAAACTGTTAGAAGCATGACACTGTGCAATAAGACTGTCATTTTTCACTATTATTGCTAATGGAAACATCATGATTTTGAGTTAGTGGAAGAAAGAAAAGACAGTTCAGAACGTGAAAACAAAAGAATCATAAAGGACTCGGGATCTTATGGCCAAAGCCACTGTGCTTAGATTAAGGAGATAAAAAGGACAAAAGGTGACTTATTAGGCATGTAGAAGTTAAAGGGTGAAGCCCCCCGGGGACCCTTTGGACACTTACAATGCCTCTCCTCCCTTGTGTCCCCAGCCCCGGGATTCAACGGAAATCACCAAAACTATGTGCTCAGGAATGGGATGGAAAGCCATGGACAAAAGAGTCAGTTGCCCTGGGATTTTGCAGGCCATCTTCCCAATTCTGGAAAAACCCAGGAGCATCATGGGAAGCCCCCTCCTTGGCTCTGTTCAGCCTTTTGACGGGCTACTTTATCATCTCTGGGTGATGAATTCGGTGGATGTCAGCAGCTTTTGTACAAATACAAGTGATGGGGCTGATGAAATGGCCAGGTATCATGGTAGGCTCTACCTGAAAGGCGTGCCCTTGATGTCAGTGTAATAGTAGTCATTTGTCATCACCAAAACCCGTTTCTAGATTGAAGGAGAAAAAAAAAAGTCATAGAGAAAAGGAAGTGGGGTTAGTCTGCCAAGTACGTTTCCCAGAAAATGAAAATAAAAAGAAATGGACGCGATAGGTGTACGGTTAATGGTGCTCTACGAAACTCGTTGGAGACAGATACAGCCAAGAGAAAAATGACCCCAACGAGAGATACTTATTCCAGATTTCCACTTCAAAGTTAATTTTGCCCAGTGGTTGGCTCTAAATGAAGCTGGAAGAAGTTTTAGAAAGTGTACCCCTTTGTCCACTGTCTTCTTCACCTCCATGGAAAACTTCCCCGTCTTCCGATTCACCATGGCATTTCTGAGCTAAAAGAAGGGAATATAGTGGCGTTATTTCTTCCCTCAGTCGTCACACAATCTCACCCCCTCGTTCTCTGCCCCATGTCTGAGGCAGGGGACGTATTAGCCCAATATGTAGAAAAGTAAAAGACCTGCAAAGCACCCTCAGGAATTCTGGGGCCCCGAGGCTCGGAGGCTCACTACAATCATGCCCCGGTCGTCCTCCCAACAGAGGAAGGTTGACAATGAATCAAGAACTTCAGATACACCGAGAGGCCCTGGCCATGGGGATGAGTTCCTGATGGGCCCATCCTAAGTAAAACTGAAGTTTGAAAACAAAGTTCATAAAACAGAAGTTCTTAGGAAAAACCACAGTCACCAGCTAATATCACTAATAGAGGAGGGGCATCTCCGGAGTCCCCCCAGGAATCCGTGTCGGTTCCCCTAAGCCTATGGCCCCGATTCCACCATATTGCCTTGGAGTTTTTTATCTTTGTCCTCTGCCCTCCCCACCATCCAGGTAGAATGTTAGTATTTTGATAGCCAAATACTTCTGCATCAGAGGCAAGAAGATCAGTTTAAATCCTATCTCAGGCCCAACAGCATTATGACCTTGGGCAAGTCCCCTCACTAACAGTCTTAGCCTGTTCCCTTTATCCATCAAATGAATTTAATAACAGCACCTACCTCAAAGGGTTTCTCTGTGGATGGAACCAGATTATGTATGAAAGCACTTTAAAGGTCTTAAAGCACTCTATACATGCCAGCCTTTACTATTTATCAAAGTGGAACACGAGTTAAATACTGTAAATACTTTTTCTAGAGTGATAAAAACCCAGGAGCCTTACACAGGGGCTGAAGAAAAGACGGAAAAGGCAGGAAATGAGGATGCTTTCTTTGCTAAAGCTGGAGGGCCAGCTTGCTAGCCCTTCAGAGTTCTCTTGTGCACATACGGGAGCTGCCCACCCACCTCTCCTGGAGGGCCCCTCAATGGATGACTCTCACGAACAACATGTGACCTTTCCAAGAATTCCAAGGAGGACTACAGACAGGATGAAGGATGTGCAAGTGGAGGCCCCAGCGGAAAACTCCTCTGCAGCACACAGCAGTCAGGAGAAGCAAGCAGGGCATTGTGGGACCAGCCAGGAGTCCCTCGGCTGACTTTTCTTTTCTTTTCTTTCCTTCCCCCTTTTGGAGGGTCTCAGGTTCCCTCTGGCCTATTGAACTGGCTCCCTAAAGTCAATTCATCAAGCCTTGAGTTAACATTCTCATGTCTCTGTGAGGGGAAGCCAAAGAAGACCCCCCTCCCCACTGGAGGAGGAGGCGTGGATAAAATAAAATATGCATCCCTCTCTCTATACATATACAGACACACACACTCACATACACTAACATATATATGTACACACACACATATATATTTAACAACACATAAGAGGCAATTCTGAAAATATTTTCTCATTTTAACTTTTGTGGTTTGGAGCACAGAGAGCTGGTCCTAATTAACAGCCTACTTTCTAACTCTTGAGAACGGCTCCATTTATCTTGAACATATTTTTCATTTCTCCTTCCTGCCCCCCTCCTTTACTCAGGGCTTTCCCCTCCCACAGCCCCCAGGCAAAGCGGAGAATCCCCAAGGGGTCCTCCCAGCTTGCAGTAGCTCCAAGCTCAAGTCAGGAGGGGGGCCTTGAGGAAATGATTCCCAGCTCACATAGGGCTCTTGGATTCAACTGATCTTCTCTCTAAGTCCGTCTATCCCAAAGTGGAGCAGTCCTAGGGGAAGGCACCCCGGGGGCTCTCGGTTAGAACATTTGGAGAGGGCTTCCTGATCTCCTCTAGGATCATTAAGGGAAGCCAGAGAGGCTGAGGTAGAGGACCTGATCATTATCAGAAAGAATTTCTCTACCAGTTACTTGGGGAGATGGAGGGAAATGAATGGTCAAGAGAAATGAACTCTTTTATACGGTATGGAACTCTCTTCAAGGCAGGAGATGGAGGGGAAACCCAATCTGGATAAGATTCTGGGAATTGTAGGTCAGGATTTAGGCTGCCCGTTGGAAATGCCAACACTTATCCCAGGGATAAAAAGTATGTGTGTGCGGCTGAGAGATATTGGTGGGCATCGAGAAATCCATTGACGAGCTTTTATTAAGTAACTACTGTGTGGAAGGATCTGTGCTGAAAGGGCAAAAGAAAGATCACGCCTACCTTCAATCATCTTCTAGTCTATGGAAGGAAATACCTGGACATGTTGCGTATGTGCAAAATACAAGCAGATGAAATTAAAATTGATTTTCATGTTGAGGAGAGAGCCTAAGAGGAAGGAGTAATAGCTGGGGTGATGAGGAGCAGTCTCTTCTGGGAGCTCACATTCCAGTTGAACCTTGAAGGAAGTTAGGGATTCCTAGAAACGTAGATGAGGAAGGAGTATATTCCAGCATCAGGTACAACTTGTACAAAGTCGTGGAGATCAGAAGTTCCATATGGATGGACCACGAAATCCATAGAGGGGACTTGGGAGCAAGAAGCCTTGAAAAGGTAATGGAGAGGCAGCTTGGGAGAGATTTGACATGCCAAACAATTCAGGGTTCCTGTTAAGCTTCATTTTTTTTTGCATGGCAATAGGAAACTGGAGTTTCTTGAGCCAGGGAGTTTCAGTGTTAAAGGAATGAGAAAACCTGGTCTTCACCTGACCACTCCAACAGGGCTGTTTCTATGGAAGTCATCGAAGTCAGCTCCTCTCTGCAGCACTTCTGGGGGGTTGGGGAGGGGGACCTTAGTTTTTGTTCCCTCTTCATAGTAAAAGTAACTCACATTTTTTTATAGCAGCATGTGATATTTATCACATGCTTCCCTCACCACAACTTTGAGGAAAGAGATGATGCAAACTAGTTCATCCCCATTTTGTGGATGAAAAAACTGAGTTTCGCCAAGGTTTAAATATCAAACCCATAGTTACAATTGGTAAGAGTGAGAGCTTAGCCTTGAACCCAGAACCTCTGACTAAGAATCTAGCATCCTTTCTTCTATAAAGAACTGTGTCAAGGGTCAGAAGAAACTTAGCTTGGGCAATTATTGTTTATAAGACATGGGGGAAGTCATTCAACCCCTTTGAGACCCAGTTTCCCCCTCTATGAAACAGGGAGATCAGACTGGAAGGCATTTTCTATCTTGTCCAATTCTAAGTCTTCTATCCTGTGGTTTCACTCCTTGGGCTTTACAAGTGTCAGTGTTAGTGGTGCCATGTAAGATGGACTGGAGGAAGAATGAGACTAATGGAGAGGCTCAGAGATTGGAGGAAAGGACCATCCATCCCTAAAGCAAGAAGGGAGAAGAGAGAGGCTGGGCAGTGATCACTTGAAGGTTCCTATTCAATGTACAGAGTGTGGCGAATGGAGTTAGGGGGGAAATGATCAAGACAAATGTGTCCAATCCCAATAAACATTTATGAGTTCTGTGATGCAAGGCACAGCCCTAAACCTCTCTTGTTCTGAAACCCACAAAATAAGGAGTCTGGAATACATGGCATCTAAATTCTCACCCTTGACTAAATTGATGATTCTACAGATGCTGAGAAATGTCAAGGGCTTTCTCTTTTTCTTAACATTAAGGCCAGTTTGAGATGCATCTATTTCTCAACCATTTTGACCAGATGGTATGCTATGTGGAAAGCAAACTCTAACCAATAAGCCAATAGCCAATCATTAGGAAGTGTCTCCATACCAGGAACTTGGCTAAGGGCTGGAAATGCAAAGACTAAAGTGAGAGAGACCCTGCCATCAGAGAGTTTACTGTCAATGGAAGAAGAAATAGCACAGATTATACACAATAAGTACAGACAAAATTAGGCAATTATTTCAGAGGAAAGCAGCATTAGCTGATGGAATCAGGAAAAGCTTCCTAGAGCATATAACACCAAAGCTATGAACTGAAGGAAAGTGAGGCTTCTAGAGCATAGAGACGAGGAAGAAGAGCATTCCTGGACTGGGAGATAGACAGACAGTCTATACAAAGGTCCAGAAGCAAGGGATCCTGGATCCTAAGAATAGGAAATAATCTAATTTGAATAGAACATCCAGAGTACTGGGAAGGGTTAATATATGGACACCGAAAAACAAAAAAAAACATAGCATTTATATAGGTGAAGAAGGAGGAAGGGGAGGAAGAGAAGGAGAAGGAAGAAGAAGGAGAAGGAGAAGGAGAAGGAGAAGGAGAAGGAGGAGGAGAAGGAGGAGGAGGAGGAGAAGGAGAAGGAGGAGGAGGAGAAGAAGGAGGAGGAAGAGGAGAAGGAGAAGGAGAAGGAGAAGGAGAAGGAGAAGGAGAAGGAGAAGGAGAAGGAGAAGAAGGAGAAGGAGAAGGAGGAGAAGGAGGAGAAG